>NC_137644.1:0-342500 GCF_963383615.2 Lipophrys pholis | reverse complement strand
AGTCTGATAGAGGTCGTGTTGAAAAGGTTGAAAAGGTTGAAGAGGTTGAAGAGGTTGAAGAGGTTGAAGAGGTAATGTCAATGATCGGGCAAAAAATCAGATTCCAGCAAAAAAAAAGGAATTGAGCATCAAGACCTGCAGTGTGAACAGAGCTTTTCAAGCCAGAGGAAGAGGAAGGAGCCGGGCTGAGAGGTGATGTGGACCAACCCACAAGAAACACGGCAGATCAATACCTCACTACAGAGTGGGGGGGGGGGGGGGGGGGGGGGGGGGTACCAATCCCCAGTAACAAAAAGAAGAAATCAATCACTGCAGCTCAGCACCAACAAATAACAGACTCTTCACTCACTCTGTATGTCTGTCCTCTTTTTTCATACATCTGCATACTGTTTTGGACAAAATGTAAAAAAACAGAACAAAGTTGTAATCCCTGCTCTTCTCTCTCCTCCTCTTGTAATCTGAGATTTTAATCTCTGCTTTCCAGAGCAGAAGATTACCCAGCATCCTTTGCTATTATTCAAACGTCTGTGTGAAATACAGTGCAGGAGGAAGAAGAGGATGAGGAAGATGTGATGTTGAGATTTTAAAGGGTGATGATGATGATGATGTGAAGTGAAGAGAGAAAATACCACCTGAGCCAAAGGTCACGGTTTGAACTCCACAGGTGGACAGTCAGAATAGGATTACAGCTGCAGAAGAGAGTACTCCCGAGTTCATGCTGTGGCCTTTAATGAAACCTCCATGTTGGTGACCTGGACACTGGACACTGGACAGTGGACAGTGGACACACAGCTTCCTGAACGTGAGCTGCCTCAGGAAGCAGCACACACACGTCTGAAGGAATCAGTGTGTTTTTTTTAAAAATCCTTCCAGGTCCGTTTCCAACGCCAACACACCACAGACACCGTGCTGACGGTGGACATGGACGGTGGACACTGACTCAGCGTCACGCAGCCTGCTGACCTCACCACTGTCCGAAATAATCTCCCTTTATGTGAAAAATAATAGAAAGTCTTAGGAAATGTAACGAGTGTAGAGTCAACAATTAACCCCGTCATCAGCAAACTCTACTGGAGCAAGAAGCACAGAGGAGGCGTCCACACACACACACACACACACACACACACACACACACACACACACACACACACACACACACACACACACACACACACACACAAACAGTGACTGACAGGTGTGTGGGGAAACTCTTCAATGGAACCTCACTGAAATATCCATGACTTCATTTCCACACTGAGTCTGACGGAACCCCTGACGGAACCCCTGACGGAACGCCTGACGGAACCCCTGACGGAACCCCTGACGGAACCCCTGACGGAACGCCTGACGGAACCCCTGACGGAACGCCTGACGGAACGCCTGACGGAACCCGGGTTCCTGCTGACCGGGTGATTTTAATCCTCTTCCAACGTCAATCTGAATCTTATCACATGAAACTGATCTCAAACTGTCATTATCTAATCTGTAGCATTGACTCTAAATGTCCGTCCTCCTCTCAGGACGAGTGAAGGGAATTAGTCTGAAATGGAAACACACTCCACATTTCACTCAATTTCTACTTAAGTGTCTTCAACATTGTCCCTGTAAATAATGTGAGTATTAAGAACTCTGTCAAGTGTTTCATCACTGTCTTCAACGACAGCATGGGATTCTCAAAGCTGTTGAACTATAAGCACTTTAGTGGAAGTCAGCATTGAGCAGATGTTACTCAGACTATATTAAAGTTACTTCCTGAAGCGTTAGCTGCACGATGAGCTGCGTTGTCTCCTCAGAGCAGATGGAACACAGTGTCTCAGGGTAAAGGATGTCAAGCAGGCCTGCAGCTGTGCAGGTGAATATACCAACACTTCAGTTTCTCTGTTTTGTTAATGAAACTTCTTCACACCACTTGGTTTTAATTTTCTTGATTCAGTACTGAAAAACCACACTGGTTTTCCAACAGGACGTTTAAAACTGCAGTTTACTGGAACACTCCTCTCACATGGCTCAGCAGCACTGACTAGTGGTGGGAAGATGCATGACAGTGAAGCGCTCCACATGCATGAACCTATTAATTCGGCAGATCTGTGACCTGTTAATAACATTAAATATTCAGTAGACTTTATGAGATATAAATGGCCCAGAAGGTTGGTTTCTTTGCATGAATACCCTGAAAAGAGTTCAAATGTTGACAAACCGAACTTTATTATGAAGAACCTGAAATGACTTTGAAAGGAGGAGCTGTGAAATCATTGGTTCACAATTAAATACATAGAACGAATGTTAGAAAAAGCCTTTCACGGTCTCTGCAGCCTTCAGTGTGTATTTGTTCATTAACGCTCCCTCACAGTATGCAGGCATGAGGAATTCCCTTCAGAATTATATAAATAATGGTATTTATACATTTGTTCTACTTGCTCTTTCAAAATAATATTTTTGAACACTATTTTCTGAATCTTCTCTTGCTGCCGTTTCTTCTTCTGCTGCTTCTTTTAGTTGAATTCGTTCACTTGAAATGTTTAGGAGTTACATTGGCCTGGAGCCCCTTCATGCTGTGAGCGTCTGCAGACCCTCCGCAGGCTGCAGGTGCTCACATGATGACATCCATACTCATCTCTGGGCTCACTTCCTGAACGTTCCATAACGGAACGGTCCTTTACGTTCCATAACGTAATGATCCTTAACGTTCCATAACGTAACGATCTTTTACGTTCCATAACGTAATGATCCTTAACATTCCATAACGTAACGATCTTTTACGTTCCATAACGTAACGATCTTTAACGTTCCATAACGTAACGATCCTTAACGTTCCATAACGTAATGATCCTTAACATTCCATAACGTAATGATCTTTAACGTTCCATAACGTAATGATCCTTAACATTCCATAACGCAACGATCCTTAGCGTTGCATAACGTAACGATCCTTAACGTTCCATAACGTAATGATCCTTAACATTCCATAACGTAACGATCTTTAACGTTCCATAACGTAATGATCCTTAACGTTCCATAACGCAACGATCCTTAACGTTGCATAATGTAATGATCCTTAACGTTCCATAACGTAACGATTCTTAACCTAACATAATGTAACGATCATTAACGTTCCGAAATGCAACGATCCTTAACGTTCCATAACGTAACGCAACGATCCTTAACGTTCCATAACATAACGGTCCATAACGTTCCATAACATAATGCCACGATCCTTAACGTTGCATAATGTAACGATCCTTAACGTTCCATAACGTAACGCAATGATCCTTAACGTTGCATAATGTAACAATCCTTAACGTTCCATAACGTAACGCAACGATCCTTAACGTTGCATAATGTAACAATCCTTAACGTTCCATAACGTAACACAACGATCCTTAACGTTGCATAATGTAACAATCCTTAACGTTCCATAACGTAACACAACGATCCTTAACGTTGCATAATGTAACGATCCTTAACGATCCTTAACGTTCCATAACGTAACGATTCTTAACGTAACGTAATGTAGCGATCATTAACGTTCCATAACATAACGGTCCTTAACGTTCCTTAACGTTCCATAACATAACGATCCTTAACGTTCCTTAACGTTCCATAACGTAACGATCCTTAACATTCCATAACGTAACGATTCTTAACGTAACGTAATGCAACGATCCTTAACGTTCCATAACGAAACGATCCTTAACGTAATGTAATATACCGATCCTTAACATTCCATAACATAACGATCCTTAACGTAATGTAACGTAATGTAACATAACATAACGATCCTTAACGTAATGTAACATAACATAACAATCCTTAATATTCCATAACATAACGGTCCTTAACGTTCCTTAACGTTCCATAACGTAACGATCCTTAACGTTCCATAACGTAACGATTCTTAACGTAACGTAATGTAACGATCCTTAACGTTCCTTAACGTTCCATAACATAACGATCCTTAACGTTCCTTAACGTTCCATAACGTAACGATCCTTAACATTCCATAACGTAACGATTCTTAACATAACGTAATGCAACGATCCTTAACGTTCCATAACGAAACGATCCTTAACGTAATGTAACATAACGATCCTTAACATTCCATAACATAACGATCCTTAACGTAATGTAACATAACATAACGATCCTTAACGTTCCATAACGTAACAATCCTTAACGTAATGTAACATAACGATCCTTAACGTTCCATAACGAAACGATCCTTAATGTAATGGAACATAACATAACGATCCTTAACGTTTCATAACATAACGTTTCATAACATAACGTTTCATAACATAACGATCCTTAACGTTTCATAACATAACGTTCCATAACGTAACGATCCTTAACATTCCATAACGTAACGATTCTTAACGTAACGTAATGCAACGATCCTTAACGTTCCATAACGAAACAATTCTTAACGTAATGTAACATAACATAACGATCCTTAACGTTCCATAACATAACGATCCTTAACGTAATGTAACATAACGATCCTTAACATTCCATAACATAACGATCCTTAACGTAATGTAACATAACGATCCTTAACATTCCATAACATAACGATCCTTAACGTAATGTAACATAACGATCCTTAACATTCCATAACATAACGATCCTTAACATTCCATAACATAACGATCCTTAACGTAATGTAACATAACGATCCTTAACATTCCATAACATAATGATCCTTAACATTCAATAAGATAACGATCCTTAACGTAATGTAACATAACGATCCTTAACGTAATGTAACATAACATAACGATCCTTAATGTAATGTAACATAACATAACGATCCTTAACGTAATGTAACATAACGATCCTTAACATTCCATAACATAACGATCCTTAACGTAATGTAACATAACATAACGATCCTTAATGTAATGTAACATAACATAACGATCCTTAACGTTCCATAACATAACGTTTCATAACATAACGTTTCATAACATAACGATCCTTAACGTTTCATAACATAACGATCCTTAACATAACGATCCTTAACGTAATGTAACATAACATAATGATCCTTAATGTAATGTAACATAACATAACGATCCTTAACGTTCCATAACATAACGTTTCATAACATAACGATCCTTAACGTTCCATAACGTATTGCAACGATCCTTAACGTTCCATAACATCCTTAACGTAATGTAACATAACGATTCTTAACATTCAATAACGGAACGGAACAACCCTTATCGAAACGTAACGTAACATAACCATCCTGAACGTTCCATAACGTAACGTAACGACCCTTAACGTAATGTAATGTAACGGTCCTTAAGGTAACGTGACATTACGATCCTTAACGTTCCATAACTTAACAATACTTAACTTAACCTAACGATCCTTAACGTTCCATAACGTAACGATCCTTAACGTAACGTAACGTAACATAACGATCCATAATGTTCCATCACGTAACGATCCTTAACGGAACGGAACGGAAAGGAACGGAACATAACGATCCTTAACATTCCATAACATAACGATCCTTAACAGTCCATAACATAACGTTTCATAACATAACGATCCTTAACGTTTCATAACATAACGATCCTTAACGTTCCATAACGTATTGCAACGATCCTTAACGTTCCATAACATCCTTAACGTAATGTAACATAACGATTCTTAACATTCAATAACGGAACAGAACAACCCTTATCGAAACGTAACGTAACATAACCATCCTGAACGTTCCATAACGTAACGTAACGACCCTTAACGTAATGTAATGTAACGGTCCTTAAGGTAACGTAACATTACGATCCTCAACGTTCCATAACGTAACGATCCTTAACGTTCCATAACTTAACAATACTTAACTTAACCTAACGATCCTTAACGTTCCATAACGTAACGATCCTTAACGTAACGTAACGTAACATAACGATCCATAATGTTCCATCACGTAACGATCCTTAACGGAACGGAACGGAAAGGAACGGAACATAACGATCCTTAACAGTCCATGACATAACGATCCTTAACGTTCCATCACATAACGCAACGATCCTTAACGTTCCATAACATAACAATACTTAACTTAACCTAACGATCCTTAACGTTCCATAACGTAACGATCCTTAACGTAACGTAACGTAACGTAACATAACGATCCATAATGTTCCATCACGTAACGATCCTTAACGGAACGGAACGGAAAGGAACGGAACATAACGATCCTTAACGATCCTTAACATTCCATAACATAACGATCCTTAACGTTCCATAACATAACGATCCATAACGGAACATAACGATCCTTAACATTCCATAACATAACGATCCTTAACGTTCCATAACATAACGATCCATAACGTAACATAACGATCCATAATGTTCCATCACGTAACGATCCTTAACGGAACGGAACGGAAAGGAACGGAACATAACGATCCTTAACATTCCATAACATAACGATCCTTAACGTTCCATAACGTAATGATCCTTAACGTAACGTAACGTAACATAACGATCCATAATGTTCCATCACGTAACGATCCTTAACGGAATGGAACGGAAAGGAACGGAACATAACGATCCTTAACATTCCATAACATAACGATCCTTAACGGTCCATGACATAACGATCCTTAACGTTCCATCACATAACGCAACGATCCTTAACGTTCCATAACATAACAATCCTGAACATAACGTAACATAACGATCCTTAACGTTCCATAACGTAATGAACCTTAACGTAAAGTAACGATCCTTAACGTTCCATAACGTAACGTAACGTAAGGATCCTTAACGTAACGATCCTTAACGTTCCATAACGTAACGTAACGTAACGATCCTTAACGTAACGATCCTTAACGTAACGTAACGATCCTTAACGTAACGTAACGATCCTTAACGTTCCATAACGTAACGTAACGTAACGTAACGTAACGATCCTTAACGTAACGTAACGATCCTTAACGTCATGTAACGTAACATAACGATCCTTAACGTAACGTAATGATCCCCAAACTATCTCCACTTCTGCTGCCCAGCAGTCTCCACCTTTCCTAAAGTAGTTTATGTTTCACTTTAGGAGTTCTGAGCCTCTGGATCTTTATTTGCTTTAAATTGTGATTGTTCAGACGGGGAGATGGAGGATCTCCTCACACAAGAACCCACAAAATTTGGGCTGAGCGGTCGCCAGCAGAGAGGCCACAGCGGACGCTGCGCAAATGGCGGATGACGATTTGTACGTCACGCGTACTTCAGTTTTGTGTTGTGAGGTGGGAGAGTGCCCTGATTTCATACTGAGAGACACACACACCAGCTCAGCAGGTGTAAAAACCCACAGCAAATTAGCTTCGTGTGACATCACTGAAGTGTGTGTGTGTGTGTGTGTGTGTGTGTGTGTGTGTGTGTGTGTGTGTGTGTGTGTGTGTGTGTGTGTGTGTGTGTGTGTGTGTGTGTGTGTGTGTGTGTGTGTGTGTGTGTGTCCTGGGATCTGTTTGATGAGTGCAGTATTTGTGTGTCCGTTAATCTGTGCCGTGTTACTCACACACCCGCATCACTGCGGTGTCCATTCACTGTCAGCTTAGTGCACTCAATCTCTAATCCCACCAACGGTGGGGGGGGGGGGGGGGGGGGGGGATTCTATATGTTAAACATCTCATCTCAATAATTCACATTTCATTCGTTTCCTTTCCCCTCGTCATAATAACTCTACCCATCGTTTGGTCCCTGGTACAGCGGGCAAAAGGAGTGTAAAGAATTCCACCAGTTGCCATGACAACAGACGCGATCGAGTGGAGCCGGGGCTCGCACCCCGTCGCCATTATCCCCAATGAAGCGAGCGGAGGGCGAGGGGCCATTCAACAAGATTCACTGCCCCCATTTTCCTCTGGGTGGAACGGGCGGACAAAGGCTGCAGACGGCTCATCACTGTGATTTGTGTCTCTGCCGGACACTTTGTTTTGTGTCTCTGCTGCAGCACAACTCTGCACAATGGCGGCGACGTGAAGCCGCTCTGATTCATCCACACAAACCTTCAAGCAGCTTTTCTCTGAGGTGGGAAACAAACCAGGCTGAATGTTTTTAAAAACGTCTGAGGTTTTGTATTTTCACTCAGAAATGTTGATTATAGGTCTTTTAATGAACACAATAATTATATTTCATACTGTGACAGATACTTTTCTAGACAAATTGAATTTTAATTCATATTAAAGAGTCCAAGAGAAAGTCGCTGTAGACTTACTCTAGTATTTAATGCTAAATACTAGTATTCCTGTCATTTTGGGATTTTCTTTATGGGTTTCTAAGTTCTTACCGCAAAGTTTGAGAAACTTAATATGAACATTCTCCTCAACCTCATAAACTACAAATGAGGAATGGGACAGATTTGTGACGGACGTCATGTGAAAGCGACTGATTGGTTTTCAGGCCAGATGCCAACAGTCCTCTGCTCAATGACCTGGCTCTAAGAAGTGACCAGACTGTGGCCAATATCTCTGAGATGACCTGCGACTAGAGGAGCAGATTGTTGGGATCCGAGGGAGACCCACTCTCACTCTCACTCTCACTCTCACTCTCACTCTCACTCTCACTCTCACTCTCACTCTCACTCTCACTCTCACTCACACACACACACACACACACACAGAAGCGAGGTGACCTTTAGGAGCTGTCCACTAAAATAAAGCCATTTGGCTTCCCTGCCTCTCACAGCTTCCCTCACTGACACCAGCAGTTCTATCCTCATCGTTTTAAACAAACAGACGGCTGAACCACGTCTGAAACTGTCCGACAGAGCAGCAGCTCGTCTGGGAGCTTCAGAGCTTCCAGGAGATGTTTGGAGGAATACCTGGATCAGTCACAGGAGTCCAGAGTAGAGCGAAAACGCTCCAGTGTTTTAATTCTGATGACACCTTTTCACACAGTTTGGCTTGACTGGGATGTTTAATCTAATCATTAACCCTAACCCAGATTATACAGCATCTTCCACCTCCAACACCCAGATTATAGAGCATCTTCCTCCTCTAACATCCAGATTATAGAGCATCTTCCTACTCCATCATCCAGATAATAGAACACTGTCCACCTCCAAAACCCAGATTATAAAGCATCTTCCACCTCCAACACCTAGATTATAGAGCATCTCCCTACTCTAACAGCCAGAATATAGAGCATCTTCCTCCTCTAACATCAGATTATAGAGCACCTTCCAGCTCCAACACTAGATTATAAAGTATCCTCGTCTAACATTCAATTCAGTTTTATTTGTAAAGCTCTAAATCACATCAACAAACATCTCAGAGCCTCTTACAATGATAGAGAACAACAGAACCCTACTAAACCTTCCAGAACCTCTTACAATGATAGAGAACAACAGAACCCTACTAAACCTTCCAGAACCTCTTACAATGATAGAGAACAACAGAACCCAACTAAACCTTCCAGAACCTCTTACAATGATAGAGAACAACAGAACCCTACTAAACCTTCCAGAACCTCTTACAATGATAGAGAACAACAGAACCCAACTAAACCTTCCAGAACCTCTTACAATGATAGAGAACAACAGAACCCTACTAAACCTTCCAGAACCTCTTACAATGATAGAGAACAACAGAACCCAACTAAACCTTCCAGAACCTCTTACAATGATAGAGAACAACAGAACCCAACTAAACCTTCCAGAACCTCTTACAATGATAGAGAACAACAGAACCCAACTAAACCTTCCAGAGCCTCTTACAATGATAGAGAACAACAGAACCCAACTAAACCTTCCAGAACCTCTTACAATGATAGAGAACAACAGAACCCAACTAAACCTTCCAGAACCTCTTACAATGATAGAGAACAACAGAACCCAACTAAACCTTCCAGAACCTCTTACAATGATAGAGAACAACAGAACCCAACTAAACCTTCCAAAGCAGCAGGTGTAACAAGCAACAGTGGAAACCAGGAAGAACTCCCTCTCAGGAAGAACAGTTCATAAGAAGTCCCTCTTCAGGAAGAAAGGGGGCGGAGCCTAGACTCTGGAGGGGGGGGGGGGCATCCGCCTTGACCGGTTGGGGGGAGAAGTACATGGGATAGGACAGGGAGAGAGAGGAATAGAACATCAGATTATAGAGAAGAGGGGAGAGATTACCAAGACCCCTAGATTGCAGATCCCATCTTCAACCTCTGATCTCAACATTTGCTTCCATCCCTTCAGAGACGGAGGCGACATTTCTGCATTTCATTCAGTTTCTTTGAAATGACGCCTCATGTCAATGTGTCCATGGTTCATCGGTCTCTGGAGAGACACTTCTGACCTGCTGCTCCACGTCTCACGCTCTCTTTCAAGAAGGTCGCCGTCTTTTGAGATATTTTCAGAGCAGTAGTTTGTGCTTCACTGAAGTGTGTGTGTGTGTGTGTGTGTGTGTGTGTGTGTGTGTGTGTGTGTGTGTGTGTGCGTGTGTGTGTGCGTGCGTGTGTTTTCATATCTCTTTGCTTTCTTTACATAAAGAGAAGCAGAGCTGAAACAGAGGAACCAGGCCATGTCTGTGAATGTATGGAAGGAAAATGAACTTCACTCCCCATTTCCCAGAATGCAATGCAGCCATTGACCTCACATTTGTAGCGTTCACCAGACTGAGGCTGAATCATGTTTCTTCCACAAACAAAGCACTCCAGATATTGTTGGACCACTTGTCTCTAAAGGTCCTGATACTGCGGGAGGAAAGGGACTGATGCAGGACGGCTGCATGACGCAGGTCTGAGAAAAGCCTGAAAAGAAATCACTGCAGGATTTCTATTGGTGGAGTCTTATTGATCCAACCTGGGATTACTTTCTTTAGGCTCCACAGATTAATATTGATTGCGTGCGTCCTAAAAGAATAATCTTCACATCGTGTAATGATTTAAAAAACCTACCTGAATTTATCTGATATACGTATTCCGTTCAGCTGCTATCTAGATAGAGAGAGAGAGAGACAGACAGACAGACAGACAGACAGACAGACAGACAGACAGACAGACAGACAGACAGACAGACAGACAGACAGACAGACAGACAGACAGACAGACAGACAGACAGACAGACAGACAGACAGATAGATAGATAGATGAAAGGGAGGAAAGACTTCCTCAGTCTGTCAGTGGAGCAGCTTCAGGGACAGCAACCTGTCCCTGAAGCTGCTGCTTTGCCTGGAGACGGTGCTGGACAGTGGATGCAGTGGGTTGTCCTGGAGACGGTGCTGGACAGTGGATGCAGTGGGTTGTCCATGATTGAGAGGAGCCTGTCCAGCGCCAGTTGTTCAGACACAGATGTCAGAGTGTCCAGTTCTGTTCCACCACAGATCCTGCCTTCATCCCTATTTTGTCCAGACGTGTGGCGTCCTTCTTCTTGATGCTGGGTTTGATGCCTAATCCTAACCCTAACCCTAGCCCTAACCCTAGCCCTAACCCTAGGCTTAACCCTAACACTAGCCCTAACCCTAACCCTAGCCCTAACCCTAGGCTTAACCCTAGCCCTAGCCCTAACCCTAACCCTAGACCTAACCCTAGCCCTAACCCTAGGCTTAACCCTAGCCCTAACCCTAACCCTAGCCCTAACCCTAGGCTTAACCCTAGCCCTAGCCCTAACCCTAGCCCTAACCCTAGCCCTAACCCTAGCCCTAACACTAGCCCTAACTCTAACCCTTGCAGTCCAGTCCAGTTTGTCATCCAACTGTCCTCCCAGTCTTAACGTCTTAATGTCCACAATGCCCCCCTTGATGGTGACAGGCACCGGAGAAAGCTCAGTCCCCTGTGGCGCTCCGGTGCTGCTGACCACAGTGTTGGACCTGCAGTCCTCCAGTCCAACATACTGGGGTCTGCCTGTCAGGTAGTCCTTTACCCATACCACCAGGTGTGTGTCCACCACGTACATCCCTTTAGTGATTTCATTCTATGTGCAGCAGTCGGATTTCCCAGCATGATAATCTTCCTTTTAAATTGTTAGACAGAAAACATCTGAGCAGAGCAGGGACGTCCAGGAGACTCTGGAACGGGAATCTTCACACCACGGAGGAAACTTTGTTCTGATTGGCTCTACTGAGCATGTGCAAAACTACTGGTTACTACAGCCGCGGTGACCAGGACCAGAACCAGGACCAGAACCAGGACCAGGACTACGACCATGACCATGACCAGGACCAGGACCAGGACCAGGACTAGGACTCAGACCAGGACCAGGACCAGGACCAAGACTAAAACCAGGGCTAGGACCAGGGCTAAGACCAGGACCAGGACCAGGACCAGGACCAGGGCTTTCGCCGTCTACACGGAGACGGAGCATTTTCAAAAAGACGTGTATTCAGTGGCTCTGAGCACCGTGGCCACTGGGCCTCCAGTTCACCCTCACCCAGAGGAAACCAGAGACACACGAGGACAACATGCAAACTCCACACAGAATGCCCGTCCTGGACTCAGACCAGATACCTCGTGGTTGTGAGGCGACACCACTGTGCAGGTCGATGGAATAAACCTGCTAAATCACTTCCAACTACATGAAGCAGTAAAGATCTTCAGCCACAGTCTAACTGGTTCTTAGTGACTCGAGGCATCGTGCTGTGACCTGAACGGACCAGCTGACTGACCGTCTCGTCTCATTTCAAACAAATAGATTTATGATTCATGGAAATCCTACATGCTGGACCTTCGGTCCAGATAGAAGCAGAATCATTTTGTCTCACAGACAAACTGAGGCTGCGTAAAGGAGCAGGACAAGATAAATGGTTTCTTCTTGAGCTATGACGCATAAGAACAAAGAGACAATGGACTCACTTCTGGAGACATCACCGATTGAAAATAGGTCCAGATTAAATGTCTCCAGAGTTGGCTGACAGATTCCTCTCCTAACCAGGCTGTCTGGGTGAAAACAATTAAATGATCTGTGCCACTTTAAACCAGCTGAGAATTCAGTGTTTCTTCAAGACTACATGACTGCTGAGACTGTGTAGATGTGGCCCTGAGCAAGGCACTACAGCCCTGTGGTACTACTGGACTGTGTGCCGAGCTGCTCTCAGGTGTGATGTGAGGGAACACCATCAGTCAACCACAAGTTCTGTCTCAGCGTATGAAGGGCTAATGGCTGCAGCCCGGACCTGAGTGACTGAGGAGCGAGGTGACCCGAGGTGACCCGACATGACCCAAGGTGACACGAGGTGACCCGACATGACCCGAGGTGACATGAGGTGACCCGACATGACCCGAGGTGACACGACATGACCCGTGGTGACCCAAGGTGACACAAGTTGACATGAGGTGACACGACATGACCCGTGGTGACCCAACATGACTCAAAGTGACACGACATGACCCGACGTGAAACGACATGACCTGAGGTGACACGACATGACCCGAGGTGAGACGACATGACCCGAGGTGACCCGAAGTGACCCGATGTGACACGACATGACCCGAGGTGATGCGACATGACCTGAAGTGACATGACCCGAGGTGACACAAGGTGACCCAACATGATCCGAGGTGACATGAGGTGACCCGAGGTGACCCGACATGACCCGAGGTGACATGAGGTGACCCGAAGTGACACGACATGACGGGTCATGTGACATGAGGTGACCCGAGGTGACATGAGGTGACCCGACATGATCCGAGGTGACATGAGGTGACCCGAGGTAACATGAGGTGACCCGAGGTGGCACGACATGACCCAAGGTGACATGAGGTGACCCAACATGACCCGAGGTGACATGAGGTGACCCGAGGTGACACGACATGACCCGAGGTGACATGAGGTGACAGAAGGTGACACGACATGACCCGACATGACCCAAGGTGAAGAATGTCTCTGCGAGTCACGGTTTGTACCTCATGGCGGTGACGCGGCGCCTGGCAGACTGCAGAGCTCACACTCATGTACGTGGGAGTCAGCTGGGAAAAAGGCTTTGAAAAGCAAAACGCTCGTCACAAGGACTTCCTGAACGATTCCAAATTAAATTCAACTGGACAGGAAAAGCTTCAGTGCTTCCTAAACTAGAGTCCATTGTTTGTCTTGGATCAGAGGATTCCACACTTCTGCCAACAGAAGCCAGTGTTTTAAAAAGACTTTAGAGCTTTAATATGATGAATTGGTTCTTCCCTGCTAGAACATATTGGCAATAAGCATTTCCTTGTTTTATTCAAATTTCTGCGCATTCTGAGTGACGACTACACAAGTTGTCACTACGTTGGTTTTTCTTACAAAGTACCATGTGTGATTTCACATCAAGCTGATTTAGTCTGTAATTGTTGCTGAAATGGTAAAAGGTTCCGTGTTCACAGCTGCTTTACGCCCTGGGGGGCAGAACACCACGCATCACTACAGTAAAGTGGCTCCTGTGCTGAAACACCCATTCAATGGATGGAGTGCTGTTTGATTTCCATCTAATTATATACTTTGCTAATTGAGTTGGAGGAGCACTAACCCCCCCCCCCCCCCCCCCCACCCCGATAGTTTAAGCCTTTATGTAAAGTCAGTGCTGCCATTGGTGCAGAAGAGACACAGAAAAAGCTGCTCCATGCATTTCTACAGTGAAAGTCTGCATGAAAAGGAGGGAATTTAAGGTGAAAAATGTTTAAACAAGATTGTTTTGACAAGTATTTGGTCCAGTAGGAATGATAAGAGACGTTGTTCCGACGCTGTAATAATCCCCAAGCTGGAGGACTAATTGATTTCTGCATTTTCCATGAAATTGCATTAAAGTCGAGGTTTGTTACAGATTTAATTGAAGCCAATCATGTTAGATATACATTTGGGTTATCCAAGGCCGGAGTTGTTATTGGTGCAAATAAGACAAAGCTGTGTAAGTATTTCTATCAGAATCAGTAAACAAGTGCAGGATGAGTCATCTGACATTTGACACCGTTCTACAGGTGGAAGAAAATCTAGAAACTTGATTTGAAAAGTACCAAAATAATGTGTTTTTTTCTGACAATTATTTGGCAAAGATCAACAAATGAATAATCAATCAGGCCAGTCATGTATGTGGAGAGAAAGAACCCCAAACACATTACATTATTAACTAGAAATGCAATGGAACAACATGAAATGACAAATGCATGAAATCAGAAAAGAGAGTGTGATTTAGAACGATTAATTGCATTTGCGATAATATCTCGATATGATAAAACGGGATTTTCTAATCGTATGGGCTGCGATTTGACCGTTCACGTGATCTGGTCACGTGACGACTTGCGCGTCCTGCGTGTGTCTTCTGCCTGCCTTGCCTGAACGGGCTCCTGGTTTTTAGGGATGTTAGCAAAGCAACACAGCAATGTGGATGTTAGCAAAGCAACACAGCAACGTGGATGTTAGCAAAGCAACGCAGCAACGTGGATGTTAGCAAAGCCTTAGTCCAGCAGGGCGGCGCTCTGCAGCCAGACGTCAGCGTTTTCAAACTCCAGCTCTCGGAGCTTTCAGAGCAGGGGTGTCCAGCTCTGGTCCTGGAGGACCCCTGTCCTGCAGGTTTTAGCTCCTCCCTGCTTCAGCTTACCTGAATCTAATGATGATGTCATCACCAAGGTTGTGAAAAAGCCCAAATAAGGAGCCCTTCATCGCAATCAGGTGTGTTGGAACTGGGAGGAGCTAAACCCTGCAGGACGCCGGCCCTCCAGGACCCAGTTTGGACCCCCCTGTTCTAAATGATTCTTGCAGCATATCCAGGCCTTCCACCCTTTATAGCCCGGGTCCTTTTTAAATCACGTCAGTCATCACCGGCACTAAAGCCAGGGCACCTCATGTCCCCCGGGTCACAGCCATTGTAAAGAAAAGAAAAAGAAGTTTTCATGTAATAACATGTCACTGCAGCATCCGAGAGGCTCCCCACCCTCCTCCAGACCTGCTTGGATATGAAAACCCGGAAGAAAGAAGATTTCTTGGGTTTCTATCCGCAGGGGTTTATTGTAAATGATGACAAATCTCCAGCTGTAATCAACATGGCGCCTGGAGACAGACGGGAAAAACCAGCTGGGCCACTGGCTTCACCAGTGGGCCCACATACAACTAATCACCTCTTCTGGTCATGTGACCTGTGGGCAGGTGGGACGCAGCAGGCAGCAGACAGGCACTTCAGCCTTACAGCTGATGTTAAAATGAAAAAGGTCGGACTGAGGGCAGCTTTAGTACAAGGAGGAGTGAAATCTGGACTGTGAGGTCTGATGCCACCGTGGAGCTCCTGGTCGGGGAGCTGAGGGTTCTGGTTGGAAGGCATCAGAATTCTCTGGGAATCGGTTTGTTCCTTGTTGAACGGAAGACTCACACACCGGCTCGGACTGGTCATAATGTTGTGGCTCATCTCTGCTTGCATTTTCTTAGTCAAACGTAATGGTCGGAGTTCCACAGGGCTCGCTGTACGGATTCAGAACATTGGAGGTCTTGGTCAAGAACATCAGAGTACTAGAACATGTAGAATACTTGTGTGAGAACAAAGATGTTTCACAGCAGACGGTGGGACGGTGGGACGCTGCTACTGCGTGGACACATCATGGCCGCCGCTATCATTCTGCTGCACATGCTCAGTAGCCGACCAATCAGAACAAAGTCTCCTCCCTGGTGTCATGACTCCCAGTCCAGTTTCTCCTGGGACTTGGTACTTTTATTTTGACAGTCACTGTAATATCAATACAACGGTGGTCTGTGTACTAGAACCTCAGAGTACTCCCATTGTTACCTTCACCAGTGAACGTTATGAATCTTATGTTTTGGCTGCGTGTATTTATTTATTTATTGGTTTGTAAGTATGTATTTTACCAACTTTTCGCAAAAACCAATTAACCCGAATTACATGAAATCTTCAGGGATGATTTGTCATCATCAAAGAAACAATCCATAAGATTTAAGACTTTAACGACTTCCTGTTTCTGAATAAATCTAAAATAACTGTGAACAAATGTCCCATACAAAGTGGATGAGAGGCTCCTCATGGAGGAGATCAGAGGAGATCAGCATCTGTTGCCATGGAGACGCTCCCTGCTCAGTGTTTCACAGTGATGTAGCTACCTGACAGGCTAGTTAGCATTGATATGAGCTAACATGCTATCGATGCTAACTGGGTTCTACAAAGAAATGTGGCGTTGGTAAAGGGCTGCGCTCTACCGAGTGTAGCTCTAGTTACTGTTGAGAGTGTATTGGACTCTGCTGCACGTGTGTTGATTCGTTACAAAAACAAACAACAGCTCCGACTAGTGGCACCACATGAAAACTACATCTTTTTCAGCATTTCTGCCATTTCCGTAGAAACTGACATGGTTTTCAGAACGTTGCCATGTAAAGGTGAAAACCATGCTGGCTTGTAAACAAGGCCAAAGAATACTCCGATTACTTTAGTTGGCAGATTATGATGGAATTCTGAAATGTTTGGATTGCCGAGATCAGAGGTTTCTGATCACATCCTGGTTTGATAACTTGAGTCAGAATTATTCTGACAGGGTTCCACACTGTTTGGATTACTGGAGCCTTTAATTTGAAAATGTTTAAATTACTCTGGCCAGAACTTGATATCAGGGTTGTAGAACGTTAAGATAACTCTGAACATATAATGGTTTGGGCCTACATTAGTAATGTCTGCTGTGTGTGGAGAAGATCTCTTCATGTGTGGTCCAATGAAAAGATGAGCTGCTGATCAGGAACCCAGTTCTTCTAAAACCAGCTGATGATCACATGTGTTATTGTTAGAACGGTGGAAATGTGAGAGCTGAGATAAAGAACAATACATACTGGTGTGTGTGTGTGTGTGTGTGTGTGTGTGTGTGTGTGTGTGTGTGTGTGTGTGTGTGTGTGTGTGTGTGTGTGTGTGTGTGTGTGTGTGTGTGTGTGCGTGCGTGTGTGTGTGTGTGTGTGTGTGCGTGTGTGTGTGCGTGTACAGATCCATGTTCCCAATGCTGCCTGGCTCGAGGGAAACAAAGCGTGTCGGGACTCGTCGCTCTGACAGCTGCAGAAAACAAACTCCTCTGAGGAGGACAGGCTCGGCGGGAAGAGACTCTTCATGAACAAATGTCCGTTTGACAGGTGAAGGACCGGAGAGCTCGCGGTGTGAGGAGGTGAATGTCGGGAGGAGTTACGGCTTTATGAGCGGATTGATCGAACAAGTGGTAAAAACACCAATATTTACCATCTTCCGACCGCTGATGGAACCGAGTCCAGATAAACTTTCCCCGCGGCAGCACCGAGCTCAGTCCCGGCGGTCACACTGGATCTCCCGTCCCGATGTACACGTCGGTCCGCTCCGCTCCGCTCTCCATCCCGGTCCCGCTCAGAACCGACACACACCGGACAACCGACGGCGGCGACGCTTCGGTTACTCACCCAGCCAGCCCGCCGCGGTAATCCGCTCCAAAGAACCCAGCGAGCCGCGGATCCGCTGCCAGCGTGGCCCCGCCCCCCGCTACGGAGGGAGGGGCCGGCGCTCATATCGAGTGCACCGCCTTTGACTAATTTATAACAGGATAACGTTCGGATCATTGATATGGAGACAAATAATGAATAAAACACCAAAAAACATCGAATTATACAAAAAAATATTCATTTAAAGACATTATTATTATTATTATTATTATTATTATTATTATTATCATCATTATTATTATTATTATTAGCAGTAGTAGTTGTTGTAGTTGTAGTAATAAAATAATGTCCCTCTGGGATTAATAAAGAATTTTTATTGTATTTTAATATTTTATTGATGTATTTGTTTATTCGCTTCCACAATATATACATAACTACAGAAGTGTAATGTCTCTGTAAAAGTACCCTGAAATGACTGTTAAATAAATAAAGTTGAACTGATTTGAAATTGGATTTATTTATTTATGTATTTATTTATGAAAACAAAATATGCAGGAATCTATCAATGTGGAATTAAATAAGCTGGATTAAATAAGCGCTTCTACATTTTCTTTGTATTTACACCTTTATCAATTTATTTCCACATTTACCTCTTTCTGGATGTTGACATTTCTTCATATATTGTTTTCAAGAGTTGGAAGACGTACTGGGAAATTTGTAGGGTATCAAACAATGAATATACAGTATGTGTAAATAAATCATTCTTTATTTGAATAAATATTTCATGAAATAAATTAATGAATGTTTGAATTAACTAAAGATAAAACTACAAAAACAGTCATATTTCCTGAATACATTTTCTTTTATTAATTATGTATGTATCCATGTATCTTTACATTTACAACTACTGTTATTACTCAAGGAAACGCACAAAACCGTCTTTCCCAAAACTGGTAAGTGCAGTACAGTAATGTATTACTAACTGTTCATTTCAAGATGAGACAAAAAGGTCATTTTTAATCTGGTATTGAGGAGATTTGAGGATTAATTGTTCCTCCACCTCCACACAAATGAACGTTAAGCCCACAGTGAATTGTTCTGTCTTTTATAGAGTAAAACACTGGAAACATTCAACGTGAAATACTATCTGATACTATCAAATAAGGATTGATTCCACCATATTTGGATCATTGAGGCTTCAGGATGCTGCTGCACTGGACCGGGTTAGATCACAGATTTTTAGAGCCCCATTACTTTCTGTTTGCCAGTTACATCCAAAGCAAGTATCGTTGTTCCTGTGAAGGTGGAGCGACCGCACGAGTTCCAGTTTACAGCTTCAGTTAACCAACCTGCTAAAGCTTCAGCAGTGACTCAGGCTGTGGAATTTAATGTTCTGCAACGTCCCATCTGATCTGAGGAGAAGCAAAGCTGCTGGCATGATTCCCACTGAATGGGAAGTTTGAAATAGCCTCCTGCTCCCCCCCCCCCCCCCCCCCCTGCTCCTTCTCCCCCCTCCAACTCCCTGCTCCTCCTCTTCCTCCCCCCCTCCCCGCTCCTCCTCTTCCTCCTCCTCCTGCTCCTCCTCCCCCCCTCCCTGCTCATCCTCTTCCTCCTCCTCCTCCTCCCTGCTCCTCCTCCCCCTCCCCCTCCCTGCTCCTCCTCCTGCTCCTCTTCCTCATCCTCCCCCTCCCCTCCCTCCCTCCTCGTCCTCCTCCTCTTTCTCCTATTGCTCCTCCTCCCCCTCCCCCTCCCTGCTCCTTCTCCTCTTCCTCCTCCTACTGCTCCTCCTCTTCCTGCTCCTCTTCCTCCTCTTCCTCCTCCTCTTCCTCTTCCTCCTCTTCCATCTTCTCCTGCTCCTCCTCCCCCCCTCCCTGCTCATCCTCTTCCTCCTCCTCCTCCTCCCTGCTCCTCCCTGCTCCTCCTCCCCCTCCCTGCTCCTCCTCCTGCTCCTCTTCCTCCTCTTCCTCATCCTCCCCCTCCCCTCCCTCCCTCCTCATCCTCCTCCTTTTTCTCCTATTGCTCCTCCTCCCCCTCCCCCCCCTGCTCCTTCTCCTCTTCCTCCTCCTACTGCTCCTCCTCCTCCTGCTCCTCTTCCTCCTCTTCCCCCTCCCCTCCCTCCCTCTTTGTCCTCCTCCTCTTCCTCCTCCTCTTCCTCCTCTTCCATCTTCTCCTACTCCTCCTCTTCCTCCTCCCCCTCCCTCATCCTCCCTCCTCCTTCTCCTCCTCCTGCTCCTCCTCCCCCCCTCCCTGCTCATCCTCTTCCTCCTCCTCCTCCTCCCTGCTCCTCCTCCCCCTCCCCCTCCCTGCTCCTCTTCCTCCCCCTCCCCTCCCTCCCTCCTCGTCCTCCTCCTCTTTCTCCTATTGCTCCTCCTCCCCCTCCCCCCCTGCTCCTTCTCCTCTTCCTCCTCCTACTGCTCCTCCTCCTCCTGCTCCTCCTCTTCCTCATCCTCCCCCTCCCCTCCCTCCCTCTTTGTCCTCCTCCTCTTCCTCCTCCTCTTCCATCTTCTCCTACTCCTCCTCTTCCTCCTCCCCCTCCCTCATCCTCCCTCCTCCTTCTCCTCCTCCTGCTCCTCCTCTTCCTCCTCCCCCTCCCTCCTCCTCTTCCCCCTCCCCTCCCTCCTCCTCCTCCCCCTCCTCCTCCCCCTCCCTTCTCCTCCTCCTCTCCCCCCCCCCCCCCCGCCTCCTCAAGAAATCAAAGGTAGCACACGTTTGAACGAAAAACGTGCAGAAGATGGAAAATATTCCAAGTAATTCTCAATACTTAAGTTACTTTTTTAACTCCATTCAATCATTTTGTCAGTCGCAGACATTTGAATGTATTTCACTTTGTAAAACAGCTCATTCAAATCAAAGGTATCAAACATTCCTGTTTAAAAATACACTACAGTAAAAAGTGTCGCTGAAAATCTGAAAATAGATTATAAGATGCAAAATGTAGTCCTTGGAGTCTGCTTCTACACAAATACTTCTAAGCTTGGATAACTTTACATTCTTGAAAACAATACGCATGAAAGTATCCAAAATCCGACTTTATTCCAGTGATGTATTATTTTCATTCCTGTGTATATTGTGGGGTATTGTGCTTATTTAATATTGATTATTCAAGAAAATCCAGATTTAAAAGGAATAAGTTCAGTTTAAAAGTACTAAAATATACAGTATTACTACTGTATGTAATGTAAACAATGATGAAGGGCTTGTACAAGACTGTAAGTACATGTGAATCCTCAAAGCTCTTAAAACTGAATAAAATTACAAATTTTAAAAGTATGAGGACCCAGAAATTATACTTGATTACAGTTACATTGGTATTTGTAAGCTGTCCTTTTCCAGCACTGATAAATGGCTCTTCTAAGTGTTTTATATTACATAATATGACTGCACTCTTGCTTATCAGAACCATTTCAGAGGTTCTCCACTTTATGAGCTGCTGTTAGTTCAAATAATGTCACGTCTTACCAACTTAGTCGAAGTTGTATAAAATGTCCCCCGTCTCTCATATAAAGTTGGTTTATCAAAGACTTGGGACACCTGACTGAGACATGCAGTCACCTTGATTAGTCGGTCTGTGCAATAGGTAGACATGACCCGGGGCCCATTCTCTGGAGTGAATGATAGAGGGATGACCCCACAAAGGTCTGGGGATTGAATCATGAATGATTTACAGGTCCGCCAGGCTCTGCTCAGGCCCCACTGATAAAGAAACCAATTAGTATTGTTAGTGGCCTTGTCATGCGATCTGAGCCTGCTGAATGGTTACTGTCCAATCACACATTAAGGATTCATTGTCGTATATTATAAGTCCCCCTGCGTCTGCCTCCGTCTGGCATCTTATGAAAAACACATGTGGTATATTCAGAGTGTGAGCGATCATTTCCACAGCGACCGGCGGCTGGCTTCAGGAGGACGCTGGCTGAGTCACAGTGTGGAGTGTGCGTGTGGACAGGTTGGACGCAGTGAGCCTGCAGGACAGAGCCGGCAGCACCTGGTACTGAGGTCCAGTGTGGGCCAGGCCCATACGGTCCTGGTACTCCAGCCAGCACGCACACAGACCATCACCCCGCTCTGCCACAACAAATATCTCCTCTGTGATCAATCTGAACACCCTGATACTCTTCCAGTCCATTTCCCCTGAGTATTGATGAATAAAGTCCATGGTTCTGTGCGTGAAGCACAGACCGCCGTGTAAACTGTGACATTTAATTAGGCCCAGATTGTTGCTCTCTGTGTGCTTTCAAATTGATTTCCTCCGGAGAGAACAACTCCAGCCTGTAAATACCATTAAGAGCATAACAGAGCGTTTTAAAGCTCCTCTCTCCACTCTGACCGACCAGATGATCAGAAAACTCTCTGGCCCTCATCCAGCCACAACTCTTCATCTGAACCAGCCCACGTTTAACTTCTCCTAAGTTAGACTATTCAGGGGCAGGTCACTGCACTAAACCAGAGATGGGGTGGAGCATTCTCCATGTCAGGAGCTACCAGTCATAAGATGAGCACAGTGTGTGTTTGCGTCAAGAAATGGAGCATTTGTGCATATCCACAAAGTTCACAGTGTTAGTCAGGGACTCCATTGTTCTCCTTCCCCACCAGCGATGTTTGTGTTCTTTATGGACTTCCTTCTCCACGTCCTGTCTCCGTCTCAGTCCTGACATCAGGCTGACTTTCAAAACAGTCGGAGAACTCTCATACTGGTCGGCAGCGTTTACTCTGGGATGGTCGGAGCATTTCGTGTGGTGCTGGATCGGGAGGCAGTCGTGAACTTTGGGTCCGAACTGGATCACTGAGATTGTGGATTCGTGGGATTTGGCTGCTTCTGTTCTGGAGGAGTTCCTCCATCAGGAGAGACTCGCAGTGGAGCTGCTGCTCCTCACTGAGAGGAGCCAGCTGAGGTTCATCGGATCAGGACGCCTCCTGGTCGCCTCCCATTAGAGGTCCAACTGGGAGGAGACCCCGGGGTCGGTCCAGGACTCACTGGAGAGGTGAGATCTCTGGTTTGACACTCCGAGACACTCCGAGTCCCCCCAGGAGAGATGGGTGGACTTCTCTACTCCACACCGACGGACGTCTGATCTTTACCCTGGGATTGCAGGACAGTTACATAACTTTGAACCATATGTTAATATTACCAGGTCACATCATGCTGGGATTGTAGGACGTGAAGCTCATATTGTTGTGGTACAAAGGATCTAAAGTGTGTGAGAGGGATTACACTTCTGATGTATTAGTTCTCAATAGCATTCTGGTGGAAAGGTGGATTTCTTGGTAAAGCTGAAATATGCGCACATACGCACGCACGCACGCACGCACGCACGCACGCACGCACGCACGCACGCACGCACGCACGCACGCACACACACACACGTATATAAAAGATTATATTAGATCAAACCCCTTCATGTGATGCTCTCTGGGGTTCATTACAGTGTCAAACATAACCTCAGAGGCAGTCTGCCCTGATGTCTCACATCTCAATACATCAGTTTGATCATCTTTCAACTCAATATTTACACTTTTGAGTGTTACATTGATTTACTTTGGCTTTCTAAACTAGGGTGGAAACGTAAACCGAGGAAACATGACGAGGACTAGTTAGAGGTGACCTTGAGTCTGCACAGCAGCCTGAAGCTAAAGCTGAAAGCAGAAGAAAGAATCCTCTTCCTCAGACTCCTCCTGCAGCACACCCAACATGTTGTATGAAGAAATCACCTGGGTGATGAAATGCACTGCAACACACTCACTCTGGCACTTCACATGTGTGTTTTTGATCATTGTTTGGGTTTTATGATCAGTGTTGATGTTCCAGTGGGCTTACTGTTGTGTTTGCTGTGTGTCCAGTCCAGTGATGGTCACTGTGGAGGATCTATTGATGCAGAGCTGAACTGGACCTTTCAAGCTCTTCTGTAGTATTTGGCACTAATATGTTAGCAGCAGATGCTTTAAGTTCTTTACATCGTGAGGAGGAGCATTCACAGGACTTTTTATTTAATCTGAAGACCTGAAACATGGAAGTTAGAAAAGCTGAGACCTTGTTAAACTTGTTCAAATACTTTCACTACTTTTATTCATCCAACAGGTTAAATTGAAGGCCCACATGTTGTTTTGCTGCCTGATTGTCTGACCCAGCAACTGGTGCTATGCTGAAGGAATGATCCAGCAACTGGTGCTATGATGAAGGAATGATCCAGCAACTGGTGCTATGATGAAAGAATGACTCAGCAACTGCTGCTATGATGAAGGAATGATCCAGCAACTGGTGCTATGCTGAAAGAATGACTCAGCAACTGGTGCTATGATGAAGGAATGACCCAGCAACTGGTGCTATGCTGAAAGAATGACTCAGCAACTGGTGCTATGCTGAAAGAATGACTCAGCAACTGGTGCTATGATGAAGGAATGACTCAGCAACTGGTGCTATGATGAAGGAATGACCCAGCAACTGGTGCTATGCTGAAAGAATGATCCAGCAACTGGTGCTATGCTGAAGGAATGATCCAGCAACTGGTGCTATGCTGAAGGAATGATCAAGCAACTGGTGCTATGATGAAGGAATGACCCAGCAACTGGTGCTATGATGAAGGAATGATCAGCTTGTCTGTCTGTCATATTGATCACCTGTTGATCACCTGATTTTCATTTGGATTCAGCAGTTAATACAATTCATGAGTGACTGACACTTCAATGTCAATACAAATGAGGCATCCACCCATGATAATGTTGATTATTTCATATAATAGGATATCAGTACCATATGACACTGCCTTTATACAATATGTGAGGGACAGAACCTGAAAGCAGAGAAGTGATAGCAGAGTGACACAGCCGTTATCTCAGCCTCTCGGAGGGAAACTCTCCAGAGCTGCTCAGACGTGACTGTGAGAAAAATCCTCTCTCTTTTTGCTCCCATTTCCTCTGTTCCACACAAGAAAGCCCGGACACAGAGCCTTTTCAGAGACTGTCACAGCTGAGGACTCCATTAAACCTGGAGGAGATCACATTTAATTAATTTCTCCCCATTTCAGAGACAAGTGACGCATATGCCTGAGTGTTGTGACAGGCAAAGGATTGCATACGTCTCCCCAAGTTGGAGGACAAGGACATTATGTGGAGAAAGTTTTTATTACAATCTTGCTCATTTCACAGTTCTGACTCACATCTGAAGTGTTTCTGGTATAAATGTCACAGCGAGTCTTTAATGTGTTCATAATGTGGTGTTATCAGCTGGGCAGCTGAGTGCAGAGGCAGAAAGCTGTGACCACTGCTGCCTGCCTTCCTTCACCCTGTCCTCCCCAACCACACGCAATCAACATGGTGTCGGTGACGAAGTCGCTCTCACACTGGAACCACACTGAGCCCCTCAACGCTCAACTCTACCTTACTGTATCTGACATGACTGAGGTGAGACCTCATGGCCAGAACGTCTGGGTTCCTGTGCATGAAGGACTTTTTCAACAGTGTTAATGCAAATGTGCCTGTTTGTGTTTGTCCTTTGATTAACTGGTGACCTGTCCAGAACGAAACCAGCCTTCTTTAGGCCTCGTTCACAAAGTGAAAAGATGTTGGGGACAGGGACACTCTAGAAAACAGACCACCAAGTTGGATCGTTATTACGGTGACTGTCAAAATAAAACTACCAAGTTAGATTGTTATTATGGTGACTGTCAAAATAAAAGTAGAATCTGGACTGGGAGTCATGACACCATGGAGGAAACTTTGTTCTGATTGTCTCTACTGAGTATGTGCAGAAGAATGATTTACTCAGGCCATAGTGCGCAGGACCAGGACCAGGACCAGGACCAGCATTTTGAAAAAGTTCCATTGTTTTCATTGTCGTGTGCACAAACACCCAAAATGCTACTAAAGTTTTGTATTTTCACTTGAAATCATTGTGGTGTGAACAGGGCCTGGGAAAAGCCCCCCCTCCCCCAGCTGCTGCTGTCCCCCTCTGAGGCTCTCTGACGCCCCCCAGAGGCTGCTTGCCCCACACTGCGACACCCACCAGTATATTGAACCAGACAATCAGTCATTGGTGCAGTGAGGTCCTGATGTTGTTTTGGGATTACGTAGTTCCCCCCAACAGAAACCTTATCCAAAAACCAGCCCTGCTTTCATCATCACCCCTCCTCTTCATCTCTCTGCGCTGTGTCGCTTGTCCTCGCATCGTAGATCTCCTCTTTCCAGCTGTCAACCTCCTGCTCACCTTGTTTTTCTTCTTATAGGAAGTCTATGCTCAGGTGAGAAGTCCCTGGTCCGCCTGTCTGTCACCTCGTGGCTCACATCTCCCAGTCTCCCTCTTTACATCCCACTCAATTTTATTTTGACTGAATCGTTCTCACCTATTTCAGCAGAGCTCAGCCTCGGATTCCCACTGAAAAACCAACATTGCAGCGATTCCCCTGGACGGGTTGGCCAGTGAGGCTTCCTGCCACATAGGGTTAGGGTTAGGGTTAGTTAACCCTAACCCATACTGGATGTTTCCACGTGGTGTTATTGATGCTGATAAGGCTCAGTCGTGGGGAAGTAATGATCCTTACCTTCACAGCAGGGAGAAGGACATGAGGGAGGCTGCTGCCTGGCAGCCGGGGCAGTGACCAACACGTCTGGGCGGCCTCATGAATCACAGGGCAGAAGTAATTAGTCCGACATGGCAGAGTGAAACAGCACAGCGACCGGGTCAAGACTGTGTGACATACAAGAGTGAGACTGGGAGGTGCTCCAGTCATGACCTCATGCAAACAGACGGGAGTTTCAATTTGTTTCATGAGGATTTTGTTTGTTTCTTAATGTTTAAACTGCCCAGAGAAAATACTGAATGTCCTCCATCCAACTACTTCAGACTCGGGGTCAGACCTACAGAAAGTTGACATTCATGGCACATTTCTGAACTGCAGGAGAACAAAACCACACATTCATTGGGAGAAGATGCAAACTCTGCACCACGGAGACGGAGCCCGAGCATTTTGGAGAAGTTCCACTTTGGGAACTGTTGTGGTGTGAACAGACACAGAAAACATCAGGAAAGGTTTGAGTTTTCACTTGAAATGGTGTAAACGAGCCTCAAAGCAGCGCCTGGAACTTTGTTCAAA
This sequence comes from Lipophrys pholis, assembly GCF_963383615.2. Taxonomy (NCBI): domain Eukaryota; kingdom Metazoa; phylum Chordata; class Actinopteri; order Blenniiformes; family Blenniidae; genus Lipophrys; species Lipophrys pholis. Next base: position 315,119 of record NC_137644.1, on the reverse strand, counting down.
TGGTTTTCATTGCCATGCATGAAAAAGCATCAAAGGTGACTGGCTGAAGAAGCTTGGACATTTTATTGTCCATAGATCATCTATTAAGACGGATATCTCCCATCCATCCATCTGCCAAAGGGCTTTATCCAGAAGAGGGTCTCCAGGAGGTCGGAGCTGATCTAAGTAATAAATAAAATAATAGATCTGACTTTACAGCTTAGAATATGAAGGTATTGCCCAAGGGGCTTTGGTTCTTTAGTTCCACTCTGCATGAAGAGGTACACTGTGTATTATTTATAGTACTGTATAGTTGAAAGTGGACGTGTGGTTTTAGTTTTAGAAGCTCAGGGAAAGTTGAATTCCTCTTGTATTTTCTACAAATCTTCTCTTTATACTTTTCTAACTGGCTTGAAGGGGAACAAAGTAAAGAATTATAGATTTTCCTTCGGGATTAAAGAAATACTGATTCTGATAAGTGTAGATCTACACTGCACTGCAGCATGAAGACAACTGTGAGATTTTACAAATGAACTTAATTTCCCCATGAATACAGGTACGTTTGTTTCTGTCTGCATGATTGATGAAGTTAGAACGAGAACAAGTTATCAGACTCATGTTCAGGACATGAGGGGACATCATGTTACCTGTATTAGAACTGCCTTCTCATCTCAGTGCTGTCTCCACCTGATGAGACGTCTGTCTTCCAAACAAGTTAACAGCAGCTCCTCCTCCTCCTCCTCCTCCTCCTCCTCCTCCTCCTCCTCCTCCTCCTCCTCCCATGCGACCATCAGAATGTGTTTGTCCTGAAGGACAAAGCGAGCGCAGTTTGAAATGAAGATCTGAGGGCTCGCTCTTTGAAAGCTGAGGTGTGGCAGCGGCCATGCTTTCATGTGTCTCCCCACCACTGCCCAGCGCCTGACATTTCAGCCCCTTTGTCTTCGTTTCAGGTCCCAAGTCTCTACACGCCGCCTGCTGGGAGACGGAGGCGGACGGAGAGCCAGGTAAAGGCTGGAGCAGTTGATGTGAAAAAGATTCCACGCTCTTCCAATCAATCAATCAATCAATCAATCAATCAATCAATCAATCAATCAATCAATCAATCAATCAATCAATCAATCAATCAATCAATCAATCAATCAATCAATCAATCAATCAATCAATCAATCAATCAATCAATCAATCAATCAATCAATTTCAACCTGAATACCATCAATACAAGGAAACAAAAATAAACAGCTTCTTCAGGACTCAATCTTCTACACCTGATTCTGTCTTTACAGGTGTTGGACAAAAGGTGAGACACACTGTGAAGGACTTCCTGTCTTTTTTGCTCGTATCATATGAGTCACATGAGATTGGCTGTCAGAGCTCCTGCAGACCTCCGTAATCTCTGAACATCCCTGGCCTTTAAAGGAGACATATCATGCTTTTAAATCCTTCCTTTTTACATATAAATCATACAGTTGTGGTCTATACAACGCGAAACTGCAATGCTTGGGTCTGAATTCCTCATTATTATAGCTCCACAGGCCCCTTTTCAACCCCTTTTCTGATGTGCTTCTGAGAGCAACTCGTTTTGGGGCGGTCTCTTCAAATGCAAATGAGACACTTCATACCCCTCCTCCTCTCCAGGTTGCAGAGGTGACACTCGGTTCAACGTCACCCTGTTCGGCCATCTTTGTAGTTTGATAGAACAGATACAATTATCTAGCGGCGCAGAAACTTTATATTCACACATTATTTACAAAATGTCAACAACGGAAGATTTGTCCATCCAGCCATACATGTTGGAGCCAGAGTCGGACCCGGCGGAGCGAGATGAAAATGACGATGATGCACCTGAAGAACAACGTCTTCATATGGATGTAACGCAATGGTGTGTTACTATATTTACACTAACTTCTCCATCCATGCCCACTACTACAATACTGCCTGTATTACAACGACTATTTAACACAGAAGTTACATTATAATCTAAAACGAGCACACAGCGCTAACATATGAAGACGGTGCAACTGCTAATGCTAACAAAACAATGACAGGGACGTCTTATCATCACACTTTTTAGCGTTATATACAGCTTACCGAAGTGCTCTGTTCGTCGTCTCCATAGATAGAAGGAACTGACCGCTCAATCAGACCAAGTCTTTCGGCAAATCCTTCTTTATACTGGCGGAGGTTGCTGAAGCAGTCGTCCTTAAAGTGATTCGCGCACACAAAAATGACCTTACCCACAGATGTGGGTACATTTCTGTGAAAAATAAAACTCAACCAGGCACTTCGAAAAGGTTCTGATGCTGGGAGACGGTGTAACGAAACTTGTGGGTGACTACATCCAACAACCGAACATTTCGACTTATCCTCTCGTAACTTCGGTTGGACTACAAAATCGCAGCGAGAAACAAAAATGGCGGATTGCTCGAAATGTCGATGTCCTAATTTGGCAGTTCCGCTGAGAATACTGTGACGTCATTGTTCAAAAAACGTAATAGAGAATAGAAAAATCGAAACCGATCGCAAAATATGACCAAAACAGAATATAAAGATATCAACGGAGCACCTGAAGAGACTACTTTGAACTTTTCTGTACTTCTAAACACTCTAAATATACAACAAAATGCATTTAAGGGCTAAAAAAGTGGATTTAGCATGATATGTCCCCTTTAATAGGTTTTAAAGCTGCTATTTGATTCCCATTCAAAGCCACTAGTTTATTGATCCCTGGACACTCAGAGAGCAGACCTCACAGAGCAGACCTCAGAGAGCAGACCTCACAGAGCAGGCCTCAGAGAGCAGACCTCAGAGAGCAGACCTCACAGAGCAGACCTCACAGAGCAGACCTCAGAGAGCGAGAATTTCATGAGGACCTCAAGATGAGAACCACAAACCTCAGAGAGAAATCACTGAGAAAATGTTAGAAAATAGAATAATATCTTGTTTCTTTCCTCCTACAATGGAGCAAAGGAAGCAATGTGATTTCTTGAGATTATGTTTGGAAAAGTGTGAGTTTTATGAATATAAGATTTCAATATTTTTGAATCTCTAGGTTATCTATAGCAGCACAACCTAAAGAAGTCTGTTGACCTCCTGTCAGGTCAGATATAGAAGCATCACATGACGACAAGAGATGATGGACACACATGATCAGCACAGTTTCTTTAGACTCTTAAAGATTCAAGACACTTTCTTGAATCTTATTCATAATTTTGACAACATCAGATCATGTTGTCAAATGGAAGGTCCTGGACGTCACAGTCCATCAATCCCAAGTATGGGAAAGCCCTGGTACAACCAGGGAGGACATGCAGTTCTGGGATTAAAACCCTGGAGGCAACATGGCAAACCACTGCAGCACCGCGTCACTGATGGAGAGCATCTTCAATAATCGGTGAGGAAAGTGGAGCCGCTGAAATGTGAAACGTGTGATGAAGCTCTGAATCCAATCTTTTTAAAAAGACTGCGACTCTGTTTACACAACTAACCCTGTTCAGAGCGGGCAGCTGGAGGGGACACACACACACACACACACACACACACACACACACACACACACACACACACACACACACACACACACACACACACACACACACACACACACACACACACACACACACACACACACACACACACACAAGGTCATATGTTAATGAGACTAAGAGGACACATAATCTGCACGCTGCTCAGTTTAACTTTGATTTAAGCAGACAAGTGGCTCATTAATAATTCCCATTACAGCAAGACAGCCGTGGAAAAAGAAAAAGCACTCCGGGCCTCCAGCCTGTCCTTCAGTTACAGAAAAAACAAAGACACACACTTGTAACTGCAGTAGATGACGTTAATAAAGCAGCTTGACAGCAACAGGTGGGAGCGTTCCTTCATCTGAGCCGCATTCCAACACTTTTCATCCAATAACAACAAAAACAAGGATGGTTTATTTTTCTACAATGTATAACTCATATAGAATTGAAAAGTCAAACTATATAGACAACAAGTCAAAAGTTATAAAATAAGAATTTGACATTTTTAAATATTAGTTGAAATTTATTTGCATAATTGAAAATTTCAAGTTAAAAACTCACTCCCGGCAGGATTCTGCCTTTAATGATTCCCTACATGCCTCTATGTGTTTAACTGCTTTAACTCAAAGGGCTCAGTTAGTACAGGCCCATGCTTTTCCACTGCACAGTTCCAGGTTCGATTCCCTTCTCCCCGTCTGTAGTTCAAAGTGTCCTCGAGCAAGGCACCGGCTGGTCCTTACTGGTCCTTACTGGTCCTTACTGGTGGGTGAGTCAGTGATTCTAAATAAACTGAAGTGATGATATATTTTGAAGCTGTTGCAAGCTGCAGTCAATCACACTGAAGCTCACAGAGCGACAACTTAACAACATGCACGTTAAATGAATTTACACCCTACATGTCTACATGAATAGTCTGCACACCAACAGGTTGTATGGTTGATCATACTGCACATGTCAGATTTCCATTATTTAGCTTAACACGTTGTGTTGAAACAGCATCTTTTGCATTTACAAGTCTGTAACAACCAATATACCGTAATAACAGCCAATAAGTCATACTTTTATCACAAATTAGTTACTTTTGAAATATTCTTCCACACCAGAGTGTTTGATTTCCAGATTTAAGAATAGTTCCTGGTTACCATTCATATCATGGACGGGGCTGGGCGTGGCCTCGACCAAGATGCCTGAAAGCCCCAGGCAACTGGACGGAAATTTCATAAAAACCAATGAATGCACCATAAGAGTCGAGTAAACAGAGCAGCTTTGAACATGTCAAGAACCCCGGCAACAAAACAATGTGAGATTTTTACCAGGACATGAAAGAAGTAGGAAGACAACTCCAGCTACCACGTCTCCGGGGACAACAGCAGCCACAGAAGCTGGCAGCATGGTGGATTCTGGAGACGTACTGACGGAGTTGAAGTCGCTTCGCTCAGACTTCGGGTTGAAGTTGGATAACATTAATAACCATCTGTCTGGGGTGGCTAATTCAATTGTGGCGATTGAAAACAAACTTTCAGAAACAGAACGAGGTGTTCCTGTGATCACGGAACGTATCAGAGAGGCAGAGTCATGTGTAGCATCAGCAGAAGGTGAGCTACAGCACGAGCTGCACTCGCATCAGCCGCAAAACGCATGGCCTATCTTTAATCGAAAACCAATGACCTGGAAAACCGAGGCAGAAGAAAGAATTTGAGGCTGGTCGGTCACATGAGCCGAGGGGAATAAAACACTTTAATTTTGTGAAGGACAGGCTGCCCTGAACAAACCTTCACTCTGGAGCCAGTTCATCACACCTTGCACCGGCCCAGCCGAGCCAGAACCGAGCAGTCACTGTCCGCTTTCTGATGTACCAAGAGGAGGATCGTGAAACAAGATGGTGAGATATCACACACAATGGAGCCAAGCATTTATTTTTTCAGGACCTGTCTGCAGAGAATGTTTTCCTGGATGGGATGAGACTGATTTTCTTTGTTTTTTAGTGTTATTGTTCAAGCAGTTCTTGCTGTTTTTATGTTCCCCTCTGGTGTGTGCCATATTTACATGGATATATTTGGTTTTGACGGGACCAACAACATCCACAACCTACCACTGTTCTAAAAGATGTCACCGACTGGAAAGCAAAAGTCAGTGAACTACTCTGAAATTAAGTTTACTTGCTGGAATGTCAGAGAGCTTAGAAAATTATTCATTCATTCATTTTCTTCTGCTTATCCGTTTCCGGGTCGCGGGGGTGACGGTCAGAGCACCATCACCCAGATCACAATGCACCATTTAAGAACATTCCTGCAGATGGTGAGCCCACGGGAAGGTGGTGCCCGGTGTGGGACACGAACCCACTACCCTGAGATTGTGAGTCTCATGCTCTACCAACTGAACTAGCTGGGGGACCGCTTAGAAAATTAGTTAAATTGAAACTAGTCATAAATAGAATAAAACAGCTTGGATCAAAAATCGTTTTTCTTCAAGAGACCTATCTAATGGCCTCTGATATATCTAAATGGCAAAAAAGATGGCCGGGCCAAGTGATTTATTCTTCTTATAATACTTATGCTCATGGGGTTGTTATCCTGGTACACAACTCAGTTCCATTTCAAATTACCAAAATGATTGAAGATTCAAAAGGCAGATATGTCATAGTACAAGGAATTATTCTGTCACAGAAAACCAACGTGGTTATTATTTATGGTCGTAATGTTGACACACTGTCCTTCTTTGAGAAATTGCTGCTGGCCGTGTCCACCTTAGAGGGTCTTTATATTTTAGGAGATGATTTTAATTGTACTCTAAATACCACAATGGATGGCTTACCGGAGTTGGTATCTCACATGCACAAACTAGGAAAATATTAGTTGAATTTATGAGAGATTTAAGATTAGTGGACATGTGGAGAAAACAAAACCCCCCCAAAAAATTATTTTCCTGTCACTCTTCCACTCATAAAACTTACTCACGCATTGATTATTTTTTAATATCTGTTGAATTGCTGACCAACTTTAAAGCCTTTAAAGACCTGTTAGAGGCTCCCTTCAAATTGTTTTTATGAACTACTATATAAGTCAGAATGTAGACAAACAATTTCTGGACCAACTCCAGTTCCAGACCCTCTCTGAAGATGAAGAGGAAGAGAAAGAGGAAGCACTAGACTGTGAATTAACAGTAGAAGATCTTTGTGAGGCTTTTGGCAGCATGAGCAGTGGGAGAACAGCTGGTCCTGACGGGATGCCTATCAAGTTTTATAAAACGTTCAAACTGAAACGCGTACAACCACCATTGGACATGTTTAGTGAATCATTTAATACAGGAACTCTTCCACCAACGTTACAATTAGCGATGATAACTGTAACATTAAAACCTGACAAACCAAGCTGCTCATCCTTTAGGCTCATCAGTTTAATGGGATACTGTAGTGAGTTCACATAATTCACCCACGGAACCTAAGTTAAGTTACAGAGTTCCGGGGGGACAGTTTATACCGTTGGATATTTCCTGTTGTTGTTCTGTTGTGAGTAATTCATGGAGTTAGAGGTCTGCTATGTAGCGGTTGTAAAGCAAACGTCTTAATGTCATTAAAACAGCCAGCTTTAGAACTGTCTTTTGACACGCCGCCTCCGACTCCCGTCCTTGTGCACTACATTGGTGACCCTGACGTCAGTCCTGCTGAAGATTCCGAGACTGAACAGAATACCGAGCGAAACGACATGGCAAGTCCCACCATTCTCAGATTGCCTGAGTTTTGGGAGACGTCCGCAGCAACGTGGTTCGTGCAAGCAGAGGCTCAGTTCACCCTCCGTGGGATTACAGATGATGCCAAGCGCTATTACCACGTAGTTTCAGCGCTTGGGAGCTCCACAGCAGCCAGAGCAGTGAGTTTTATCACATCTCCTCCGGCCCAGGATGAATGTGCAGGGCTCAAGGCTCACCTTCTCAAACTTTTTGAACTGTCGTGATCCGAGCCCGACGTCTCCTTGCTATTCAGGGGACAGCATACAAATGGAAATGATGTTAAACCTGCTGGGTACAGAGAAACCAAATTTTCTCTTCATGGAACTGTTTCTGCGACGCATGCAAATACAACTATTACTGAGCCACACGCTCTGGCGGAGGAAGGAGACCGATTCTTCTTGGCCACCCAGCGTTTTGCACCTGACGTACTGGCCCCAACGTACTGGCCCCCCTGGCAAAGGACACACTGTTGCCGACAGCCATGCCAGCCCAGGTTTGTGCTATTTCCACGCACGTTTTGGTGCAAAGGCTAAAAGGTGCCGCTCTCCTTGCAACTTCAATGCGACGGGAAATGCCAAGGCCTGCGCTCAGTGCTGGCCGTGAGTGCAGGCATGAAGGGCCGGCTGCTGTTCATCGAGGACACCCTCTCGCGGTGCAAATTCCTTTGTGACACCGGCGCCTAGAGGAGCGTCCTGCCGGCTACAGTGGATGACGCTGCTGGAGGGTTGCACGGCCCGCCCTTAACGTCCGCCAACGACACCCCTATCCGGATGTATGGCACAAAGAATATGGACTTATATTTCGGGGGTCAGCGGTTGACATGGGACTTTGTCACGGTCGACATCGCCTTTCCCCTCCTATGCGCAGATTTTTTGTGCACCCACGGGCTGCTCGTGGATGTTAAGAATGTCCGCCTAGTAGACGCATTGACCTTCTCCTCATTCTCGTGTGTCCGTGACGAGGGGACATACTACGTTCTCTCCAGCTCACTCTCTGAGGGCGACAAGTACTAGCAGCTTCTCGGGGAGTTCCCCTGCCGGGAGCAGCCCACCTTCTCGGCCACCACGGCTAAACACGGAGTCGAGCACCACATCGAGACCACGGGCCCCCCCATCCATGCGAGGGCTCAACGGCTCAACCCGGAGAGATTGGTGACTGCTAAGGCTGAATTCGCCAACATGGAACGCCTTGGCATCACGACGTTCCGACAGCCCATGGGCCTCGCCACTTCATATGGTTCTGAAGCCAGACGGTGGCTGGCGTCCGTGGGGCGACTACCGTCGCCTCAATGATGCCACCATGCTGGACCGCTACCCAGTTCCACACATTCAGGACTTCTCTGTGCATTCGGCAGGGAAGCGCCTGTTCTCCGAAGTGGACCTGGTGCGTGGTTACCACCAAGTCCTGGTGCACCCTGCAGACATCCCGAAGACGGCGGTGGTGACTCCTTTTGGGTTATTTGAACTCCTCAGGATGCTATTTGGCCTGAAAAATGCGGCCCAGTCCTTCCAGCGACTGATGGACTCTGCACTTAGGGACATGCCTTTCATTTTTGTTTACTTGGATGATGTGCTTGTCGCCAGTTCCTCTGAGGAGGAGCACCTGACACACATCTGGGCCCTCTTCACCAGGTTCGACCAGCATGGCCTGATCATTAACCCGGGGAAGTGTGGGGGCCGCCCCCCTCCCGTTGGAGGTGGAGGCCGGTTCTGCTTTTCCCCGCCCACGCTCGGCCCGGGAGCTCCGGGAGTTCCTCGGGATGGTTATATTCTACCACCGATTCATCCACCAGGCAGCTCACATCATGCGCCCGCTGTACGAGGCCCTCAAGGACAAGACCCCCAACCAGGACATCAGCTGGACCGCCCAGAGGGTCAAGGCATTCACAGACACAAAAGCCACGTTGTGCCGGGCCACCATGTTGGCCCACCCATCACCCTGGGCCCGGGTCGTCCTCACAACCGATGTGTCTGACTACGCAGTTGGCACGGTGTTTGAGCAGTGAGTCGACGGTGCCTGGCAACCGCTCGCCTTTTTCAGCCACCAGCTGGTCCCCAGGGAGCGTAAATACAGCACCTTTGACTGGGAGCTGCTCGCCGTCTGGTTGGCAATCCGACATTTTCGCTTCATCCTGGAGGGCCGTGAGTTTACGGTTTCCGTCGACCACAAACCCCTCACGTTCTCCATGTCCAAGGTGGCTGAGCTGTGGTCTGCCCGCCAGCAATGCCAACTGTCATTCATCTCGGAGTACACCACAGACATCCGACACATCGCCGGCAAGTCCAACGTGGTCGCTGATTGCCTCTCCAGAGCGATCATCAGCACGATGCAGCTGGGTCTCGACTACTCACGTATGAGTACGGAACAGGCCTTGGACCACGGGATTCAGTCGCTCAAAAATTCAGACAGGAGGTCACAGTCGGTGACTCGGGGGTCAAGTTGTAGGCTGTTTTTGAGGCAATACACTGCCTCTCCCATCCCGGCAGAAAGGCGTCAGCAAGGCTGGTGGCTCAGAAGTTTGTCTGGAGGGGGCTGAAGAGGGACGTGCGGGCCTGGGTCGACTCATGTGTGGCCTGTCATTGTGCAAAAGTGCACCGCCACACTAAGGGAGCCTTTTGCTGTCCCTGAGAGAAGGTTTGAACACGTCAACATTGACCTGGTGGGCCCACTTCCCCCCTCACATGGTTTCACCTACCTGCTCACGATGGTGGACAGGATGACCCGCTGGCCAGAAGCAGTCCCCCTCGCCTCAACATCGTCTACCGACGTGGCCCGAGCGTTTATCGGCATGTGGGTCGCCGCTTTGGGACACCTTGAGATCTCTCCTCAGACCGGGGTGCGCAGTTTACATCGGAGATCTGGAACGTGATCACCAATGATCTGGGGGTGGACAAACTCCCCTGGGTGATGCTTGGCCTCAGCTAAGGAGGACCTGCAGTCCTCATCCGCCGAGCTCGTCCCTACGTCACAGCATGGCACCCCTGTTTCCCAGGTTCCCCCCAACCTGCGCTCGGCTGAGTTTGTGTTCATCCGCCACGACGCCCACCGCGGGCCGTTGCGACCACCCTGCAACGGGTCGTTTCAGGTCATGCAGCACGGGGGTAGGAGCCTGGTCGTAGACATTGGTAGTAGGCCTGAGACTATTTCCATCGATAGGATTAAGCCCGCCCATGTGGACGTTTCCAGGCCATTGGAATTGGCCCAGGCCCCCCACGTCGCGGTCGGCCCCCCGGCGCTGCGCCCCCCTAACCTGGCTGGGCCCCCTGCCGCGCTGTCAATGCCGCCCAACCCTGTGGTCTGTCTGGCTGCGCCAGCCACACCTCTCCCCCCTTCAGCCCCTGCCACATGTACCCGCCATGGTCGGGTCATCCTCCCTTTCCGGCGCCGGGACTTTGACTATGGGTGAATTCTGGGAGGGCTTTGTAGTGAGTTCACATAATTCACCCACGGAACCTAAGTTAAGATACAGAGTTCTGGGGGGACAGTTTATACCGTTGGATATTTCCTGTTGTTGTTCTGTTGTGAGTAATTCACGGAGTTAGAGGTCTGCTATGTAGCGGTTGTAAAGCGAACGTCTTAATGTCATTAAAGCTTTAGAACTGTCTTTTGACACGCCGCCTCAGACTCCCGTCCGTGCTCACTACAATACGATACTAAAATATTATGCAAAGCTCTTTCTAAAAGGTTAGAAAACTATCTTCCCCAGCTGAAATGGTTTTCTATTGAAACGACAACGATTTCATAGCATCAGAAGAGTTCGAATCTATATTGTTTGAGAAAAGAAAGGCAAAAGATACTGCAACAAAAATTTTTTTTTATAAATATCTACGATTAAGAAGTTTCATAGCATCAAAACATAAGACAATGGCAACCATACCGCCGCTATCAGCGATCGAGGAAATTGTGTTTAAAACTTTGGATGGTAAAAGACACATAACTAGTTTATATAATCTACTGGCAGGCTGCTCAACAGAATCAACATCAGATCGATTAAATGCTTGGAGAACAGACATACAGGAAGACATTTGTGAGGAAGATTGGAGGATGGCGTGCCTAAAAGCTCAGAAATACTAGTTTAGAAATACAAAATGACTTCATATTATACTTCATTACTACATAACACCAATGTTCCCTCTAAGCTGCGCGCTTGAGCAATCGCGCACTGCTCGCACATTCTCAGCGCACAAGAAAATCTATGCAGCGCATAAAATAAAATTCAACATAAACGTATTAATTAATATCTAATATTAGTCCTAATCTTATCTAATCAATTAAACCAATAATAATAATAATAATAATTTTGTTTTCTGTACTATTTTGCAACGTAACTCAGTGAGAGACAGGTGTCCAGCCAATGATACGATTCAGTTCACTTACGCTATGCAGCCAATTATAGCATTGACACTATTGCCCTGCCCATTCGCGCCGTGCAGGTTAGCTAGCTAACAACAGTGCGGCGGAGTTACGAGACGCAAATGCTAACCCCTTATCATGGCGAAACGAACGGGCAGCGACACATCCACTCACCAAGCCATTGTAAAAAGGAAATGCGGTTCTTTTAAGATGGAATGGCTGTCGCAGTATGTTCAAGTAGAAGAACAAGCGGTGAAACTGGGTGAGATTTTTTCTTTTTCGAGTGAGAAGGGTCTACTCTGCAAAACATGCCGCGAAGCTAAAGTAGCAAATGAGTTTTCCGAGGGAAAAATGTGGACTGAATGGAAGTTGGACTACCTCAAGCGTCACATTCAGCAGAAAAGTCATTTGAAAGCTGTTGGAATTGTACGAAGACTCAAGATGGGACAGGGGATTGGTACATTATTGCAGGAAAACGCAAAAGACAGAGAGAAAAGGAACGAGCTGTCACACAAAACAAAATCTGACCCCAAGCAAGTTAAAGTTCTCATTGACAACATTTTACTAGCCATCAAAATGAATGCATCAATGCTGTCAGTTCAACAAATCCACGATCACATGGCAAAGTATGTGAGTATACCAGAAAGCTGGCGAAGCAAAAACTATGCCTTTGAATTTGTGAACTCAATCAATGAGATAGTGCAGAATGAGACTATGTGCAGTGTTAAAAATGCACCCTGGCATACCCTGATAGTAGATGAGAGCACAGACATATCAGTACACAAAATGCTAGTCCTATATATTAAATACAGGAAGGAAAATGATGTTAACTATAAAACTGTGTTTGGTGGCATCATCAAGCTGACAGCATGCACTGCTCGGGATATTGTGCAGGCAATAACTCAGTTTTACTCCAAACATGGACTGGACCTGCAGAGAATGGTGATGCTGACCTCCGATGGTGCCACAGTAATGCTAGGAACACACAACGGAGTCGCGGCTTTGTTAAAGCGCCAAATACCACACCTAACCGAACAACATTGTGTGGCCCATAGAGAGGACTTGGGCATTGATGATACCTGGAAAAATGCACCTATGATGCGAGATGTGGAAACTCTTCTTAGAACTGTGTATTCCACTTTCTCTCAGTCCACTGTGAAGAGGTGCAAAATGGAGGACCTAGCAAAGATTCTTGATGAAGATACACTGTCATTCAGGCCTCTGAACGAAGTGCGATGGCTGTCGCGGCACCAAGCTGTCAATGCTGTTCTGAGGAACTACACTGTGCTTGAAGAATACTGCAAGAGAGAATCCAGTGATAATGGAGATCCAGTGGCAAAGTACTGCTACAAAAAGCTGAGTGATTCAAAGTTCAAGGTTACTGTCACTGCTCTGGGAGATGTTTTGGGTGAGCTAGCACAACTCTGCCTCACTTTGCAAAGACGCAACCTGACTGTGATGGAAGGACATTGCTTTGCCAGAGCAAAGATTGAGAAGTTGCGTTCCCAATACTTGAAGCGGAAGGATGTCCAGTGGAGTGACCGTGTCAAAGAGGCAATGGGGACCTCATCAGCTGATGGCAGAAATACTGGTGAGATTACTCTTTTCATTAGTAAGCTCTGTGATCACATGGATGCTCGTTTTCCAGAGGATGAATTAAAGGAGTGGTCTGCATTTGACATTGAAGCACTGAGCTCAGACATCCGTTTTGACTATGGATCAGCAGACATTGCCACACTGGCAAAGAAGTATGAGGCCATTCTCCACCACCCACAGTCTATGGAGGCCATTAACAGTCAATATGCTGAATTCTAGTACATAATGAAGCAAAAACTTAAACAGGGGTCAATCAGCACATTCTCAGATATGGTTGCTGCAGCACTTAGATGTGAGGAGCTAAAGGAGATCTCACAGCTTGTGGATATTTGTGCTACATTTCAAGCTTCCAGTGCAGATTGTGAAAGAGGATTCAGTTTAATGAATCATATCAAAACAGCATCCAGAAATCGTCTTGAAGTGGCACATTTGGACCAGCTGATGCGCATAAAGTCAAAGCAAGAAGCAGACGAAGCCATCAACCTGGACAAAGTGTACAACCATTGGAGAAGTGAGAAGGACAGACGTGAAAAATAAGGTAGAATTTAAGTCAGATTTGTGCATATTCTAGTGACATTTATTAAGATTTTTTACTTATGGATATTAATCATTAAATTATGTTACTACTAGATAATTTATGGGCAGTAGAAATGATAATAAAAAACTGAGTAATTACATATTTTACAGACAGAGTTACAGGAATTTACACTGTATCACAAGCTACAGCACACGTCATTGTGCAATATGTGAATGTTTTAATGTGAACAAAATGTTATGTCTGAAAGGTGTATATGTATCATTTCTTCCAGAACAGGACCTCACACAGGCCACAACAGGACCTCACACAGGCCACAACAGGACCTCACACAGGCCAAAGCAGGACTCTTCCCATGGCCAAGCAGGACTCTCACATAAAACATACTACACATCTCATGAACAACAAGATTTTTGTCTTTTTCCTTTAAAGTTTGTCAAATCACTTATATTAAAAGTAAACTAGTGAAAATTGCTGCTGTAATTTGATTCTTTTAATAAGCCATGTAACTTGCTATGATCCAAGGTTTTGAACAGGTGTGATACTGGTGTGTGGCCACAGCTGCACATCTGATGTTGCTCACAGTGGTCCTCAGTGTGCTCAGGGAGCTTGTGTGTATGCCCAGACACATGAAAGATTAGAGGGAACATTGCATAACACCCCATTATACTCCACCATATATCCCCCAACATTCCGGATGTGTTGTCTGTCTTGACTTTATAGAAAGACGAGGCAAAGTCACTAGTCTTCTTTAACTTTATTCAACGGCCTCCATACATGCCGGTTACGCGCTAACCCCCCGACCACGTACGTCCCCACGTTCAACTTGCTAAGTCTTCTGGGTAATGGAGTTCTAACTCACGTCATGACATAACACCAGATGTCTGTGTTAAATGAAAAAGGAACTTTGATTCATTGTTTATGGGAGTGTCCTCGGATTCACATTTTCTGGGGAAAAGTACTTAAATGTTTATCATGCATGATTGGAAGTAATATTCCACTGAAACCAAGCATTTCTATACTTGGAATATACCCCAAAGATTTTATAAAAACAGTAAATGGAAAGGAAATAAGAATGATGGACTTTGGTCTTCTCCATGCAGGAATGATTCCACTAAGCTGGAAAAATGTGGAACCACCATTGTTTGGCGTGTGGAAGAGAGAGTTAATGAGAAATGATCATATACCAGTAGAGGTAGACATGGAGTATTTGTCAACGTTTGGTTTGGCTATTAAGTCCTGTCACTGACTGAAGAGAATAATTGTTTGTTCACTTAAATCAATTTATTAAAATTGATTTATCGCCATCGTGTTTTCTTTGTCTGAGTGATTGTGACATCATGAGAGAATATTTGTGTTGGATGTTCTGTTTAAAAAATATAAAATTTTAATAAAAAACTTATTTCCTGATAAAAGGTTCACCATAAGACTTTAAATCCACCAACAGTCACCAGCCTCATCTCCCGTTACCATGGCAATTAATTGAGCAGAGGACTTATGGCAAACATGATGAGAAATGGATGACAGCGTGTGTGTGTGTGTGTGTGTGTGTGTGTGTGTGTGTGTGTGTGTGTGTGTGTGTGTGTGTGTGTGTGTGTGTGTGTGTGTGTGTGTGTGTGTGTGTGTGTGTGTGTGTGTGTGTGTGTGTGTGTGTGTGAGCAGAGATCCTGCTGCAGATGTCGCTTGAGTAGCTGCACTCATTGGCCAGTGAAGGTCATCATCATCATCATCATCATCATCATCATCATCAGTGAATTAAAGGCGTGCAGCTCGGCTCTAATCAGACTGATGGAGGACGACTGCGGTCTAATGAAGCTGCTCGTCATCGTCAGCGCCTGCACAGCCTCATGAACACGTGTGTGAAAGTAGCAGCACCTGAAGCTGGACTCCCACGGTGAGGTTTGATGTTGAAGATCAAAGATTCGTCCTGAAATAACCCTGAGAGGAAGTGAGGAGCTATAAAGTGTCCTCACGTTGCTTCATCCTGGAAGTGGTCACAAGGATAAAAGTGTGCCATAAAAACTGGGATTTATGGTGGGACCAAGCTGTCAAACAGCAGCAGTGAAAGACGATAAAATCCTGTAAGTATCTCACTGCAGTGAAACGCAGTATCACTCCACCAGGAGTTGGAACACAAGTTTTTACAGCTGTGATATAAAGGAAAAGCCCAAAGCCATCCATCGTCCACGGTGGATGGATGGTGGATAGAGCAGATCCTGGCTGAGTATGAAACTCACACACTCACACACTCCTGCAGGAGGACGACAGTCTCCAACTAACCTCAAACATCTTTCTGGACTGTGGCAGGAAGCCGGAGAACATGGACAAACAAAGAGCAGGAAAAAACACACAATAGAGTGTCATCGGTAATGGTGTAAATACATTGTACATCGTTAACGTGTACTTCTTGGTTTAAAGAAGGGATAGCTGTTGGAAACAGGATTGTTTTTCCATTTCGGAGAACAAACACAAGAAAACAGCAGCAGTTTGATAGCGACTGCTGCTCAAACAAGACACTGCAATGTTTGTTTGAATTTCAAAAATATCTCACTCTGACATTAAAATAGTTTTCAGGGATTAGCAGCAGCAAATGGCAGGTAAGAGCCACATAAACAGAGCAGGTCACAGAAACACCCTTGGTGTTGTGTTTAGGTGTCAATTTACACAACGACGGTGCTCAAGTCACTGAAAACACGATCTTGTCGTGTACGATAAATATTGTACGGTAAATAAATAACATTTTAAAATAAAGAAACTATTCTGAAACAAAAGCAATGCATTTTTACTAGTGCAGTCAAAAATCATGCGTTAATTTAGTTAATTGATTTGAAAAGTTTAATTCGTTAAAGAAATTTAACATAATTAATGGCGCTTTGTTTACTTCCAGGTTTGTTTGTTTTTCTCCCTTTCCAGAGCAGCAACATGAGCAGCAGCATGAGCAGCAGCATGAGCAGCGTCTCTGGGCACAGCACTGTGACCACGGAGCAGCACAACACCCAGAGGAATAATATCAAGGCAGAAAGTTTCACTTTAAAAAGTTTCCTGATGTCTGAATGAGAAGGTGAAAGTCATTAGTTTTACTTTGAAAAGCCGAATTTAACGACCACAGAAGTAATTCTGCAGCTAAACAGCAGGTTGCCATTTTAGCTGACCAGGAGCCACCAAACTGCTAAAGCTGGAGGAAATACTGGTAAAATATTGATTTATCCTCTTTCTATCTTTCCCTGGCTCTCCTGTACAGTGTGCGTGCGTGCATGCGTGCGTGCGTGTGGATATTACAGTATATTATTGCCACCTAGTTCATGTAGTAAGTTTACAACTTTGTTTCGCGAAATGTTAAAATTGTCACAGTGGTGGACTGCACTCTAAGAAAACCAGACTTATGTTAGATGTTTATTAATTAATTAATTTATGTTTTATTATTTTGCTGATCTTGGAGAGAAACAGTTTCACCAAAAGCTAAAAGGACATTATAAAAATAGTCTTTGAATTTGAATATAGTCTCATATAGTGTGTGTTGAGTCGACATTAATTCCGTGGTTTTCCCTCAATAAATATCCATTACAAGCTTCAGTCTTCAGTAGAAAAACAATGCGATTAATCGCGATTAATTACAGAAAATTGTGTAATTAATTCATAAAAAAATGTATATCGATTGACAGCACTAGTTTTTACTTAACACAGTTGAGTAAACGTGACATTTAAAAACACCTGGAGAAAACCAAACACGCACATGGAGAACATGCAGACTGGGTTCCCTCACATGAGGCGACAGTGCTAACCACTACACCACTGGACCTTTGGAACCAAACCTGCTGCAGCGTTTTCCTTCAGAAATGCCTGTCGCAGGATTCCTGCACTTCAGCTGCCACACAAACGTGGCGCAGTGGCGCAAAAAGGGGGTGCGAACTATATGCAGTGCTTGTGCTACAGCCAGGGGGCGCCAAATCAATGGGAGAAAATCCGGCCCCACAAACAGCAAGCAAGGAGATTTGATAGGATTTATAGGAATCATTTATAGGAGAGCTTTTTGGACATTTCACTGTATGTTGCACCAGAATGTTTCACTAAAATTGATTTTATGTTGAGATTGTCATAATTTTCAGTACTAAGAAAAACTTTCAAAGGTTATTAAAGCAATATTTGAACAGTCCAGCCACTCAAGATGAAACAGGGCTGTATGTGGCTTCTGAAGTAAATGTATTTATTTATTTTATTATTTATGTTGTATACATCTTTATATACATTATATACATGGTATATGTATGTATATTGTATACGTCTTTATATTGGTTTAGTTATGCAATTTTAAATAAGTACGTTTCTTCCACAACATATTTGGTGTTTGGTTCCTTCAACATTAACTGGTCCTACAATTTATCACATGCCACAATGTAGTATTTAGTACTCCACAATGTATTATTTAGTAATAGACAACGTATTAGAATGCACCATTTAAGGTCTACTTTAAAAAAAAAAAAAAGATGAGGGACATACTTGAGTTCCATCTAACATTTTTTTTTTAATTAATGTTAAAAGTTTTGGTGTAAAAGATGTTTTATCATGATAAATTGAAACATTGGGACTATCAGATGAGACAAGATAATAAATGAAATAATAGAGACAGCTTCTTCCTTTTCCATTTGATTAACGAGCTGCAACTGCTTTGTTTGTGGATAGTTTAATTTAGTTACTGAAGTTTGGCATTTTTGTGTCTTTTCTGTTGTTTTCTTTAATTTCCATGTTAGAATGAAGATTATCCACATGAAAACATGTTAAAGTGCCTGGGGGACAGACGACTCGGAGACATGGACTCTGCAGAGAAACTACTTGATGAGGCTCGACTGGAGGCAGATTAAAGCAATCTGCAGTGTTTCCATGGTAAACAGACGGCGGTGACCACTATGTGTGTGTGTGTGTGTGTGTGTGTGTGTGTGTAGGGGGGGGGGTTAAAGACGACGTCCTGCTGCTCATCCACTCAACTGTTTCCTTGTTTGTGCTGCTGTCATGACAGGAAGAGTCGCATTGTGGAGGAAAGGTTGCATAACTTTTTTTAATGGCATTTTGTTGTGCACACCGGGCCACGTCTCTCACCACACACACACACACACGCACACGCACACACACACACACACACACACACACACACACACGTCCAGGGATCGGCTCAGGGAAGAGTTTTTCTGTTGGGGCTGTAACAAGCGGACATGAGGGAGCGGCTGAGATGGTGGCAGACAGATAAAGTAAGCAGGAGCCCTAACCCTAACCCTAACCCTGACATAATCCTAACCTAGCCCTAACCCTAACCCTGCCATAACCCTAACCTAGCCCTAACCCTAACCCTGCCCTAACCCTAACCTAGCCCTAACCCTAACCTAGCCCTAACCCTGCCCTAACCCTAACCTAGCCCTAACCCTGCCCTAACCCTAACCTAGCCCTAACCCTAACCTAGCCCTAACCCTAACCTAGCCCTAACCCTAACCCTGCCCTAACCCTAACCTAGCCCTAACCCTAACCTAGCCCTAACCCCAACCCTAGCCCTAACCCTAACCTAGCCCTAACCCTAACCTAGCCCTAACCCTGCCCTAACCCTAACCTAGCCCTAACCCTAACCTAGCCCTAACCCCAACCCTAGCCCTCAAACAGTCAGAGAGCAGAGGAACTTCTGACTTTTCTTCATTTTAAGAGATGAAACCTAATCTTGAAAAACCACGGCTGATTGGATTAAACTGCATACAGAAAGCATTCACTGTACAAAAATGGACGTTAAGCAAGAGAATCCTGACTACACAAACACTCCAAACACAACTCCAAGTACATTAACAAATACTAGAATCCATGCAGGGTCATTTCAGATGCTGGCACTTTGCCACATGATGTTGGACACAAACTGTAGAACAACAAACTTCCACTGAGGTGCGTAAAACTGGTTTTGATTCAGAAGCAACATGCAGTCTATCTGGATCTCAGCAGGACAGAACTGGTCAAATCGCAATACAGACATCTATTAACAATGACAACTTCCAAGTTTACTTTTAGTTTAAGTGCAAAGATATAAGTACATCCTGGAAATGATCACATTTATTGTACCTTTTCACTAAATTTGGACTGAAAAATCTACATTTTCCATTAATCAATCTTCTGACCTGCTTTATTCCACCCAGCTGACCATGACTGTCAGTAAATGTTGACACGCTACAGATCTAATCTTTATTTAGAAAACCCATGCACACACAGAGAGAACATGCAAACTCCAGAAGACTTGGACCGGGGATGTTCTCACTGAGAGAGGCGGCGGTGCAAACCACCCCACCCCTGTTCACAGCCCCAACGAAGGATTGATGCAGATTTTTACCACAAACCTCATGAAAGTGCTTTGATGTTAATACTAGCGACGCAACACTGATCTAAGGAGCTCTGCTGCCACCTGCAGGTCAGTTTGACCGCTCAGTGTTATGACCTTTACGTAAACAGAGCAGCTCCCGGTGGCCAAATGTTGAACTGCAGTCACATTGCCAGGTCGTGGAGCGGCCACGTGTTCAACACATTCCTTCTTTGTTCAAACTCAACAAGCAGAGTAAAAATGTTGTGAAACTTGTGTGCCTCAACCTTGAACTTCCTTCATATGGGTGCACACGTGTATTTAATTGCAGGGCTGTAAAAGGGAAAAAAAGCACTCCGCGTATTGTAAAACAACCGTCTTCATGCACAGACCTGCATTCAAAATGTGCAAAGTCATCAGAAGCAGCCGTTGTGGTCGCGTCCAGACGAAGCCCCGGGCCTGAACAGAGCACCACCAGGGGTAAATCAACTGCTTCCCTCCGTGAACCAGCGACTTGTGTGACTCAGGTCAGGTGCTGAGAGCATGGACGCAACAACAGAGCAGCACGTGACGCCGCCACTGACCTCAAGCAGCAAAACCAAACATCTCATTATCGATGGCATCAAGCAGCTAGAAGAGCAAGTGGAGAGCAGGAACCAGTTGAGCTGTACCTCTGTCACATAGATGAGCGGGATAGCACTGTAGTTCTTCCTCATGCTTCCTCTTCCTCACTGCCCGAGGTCAAAGGCCACGCCACAACGTCTTCTGCAGGCTTCCACGCATAAGAGGGAGATCAGGCTGCTCTTTCAGGTTTGGTTACTGAGGAGGAGGAGGAGCGAAGTGTGAGGTTGTCCTCCTCATCCTCTGACTGTGAAGTGTGGAGCTCCCAGCCTGCACTGCAGCACCTCGCCTCGCCTCGTCTCCGTCCCGCCGCTGTTCTCACACACTTCTGCTCTATCAGGAAACTAAACCACCTTAAAAGGCTTGAAGGAGCCGCAGCAGGAATTCTTCTGATCCCTATCAGCCACCCTCCACTGGCCCGGGCACTCTGCACACTGCAACAACAACCTCCACCACCCGTCAGCAGGGGGCAGCGCCACGAGCAGGAAACATAAGGGAAGGAAGGAGTAAAGGAAGGAGTGAAGGAAGGAGTGAAGCAGTGAAGGAGTGTGGGAATGTGGAGTTAGAGCAGGGATCTCCTGCCAGAGTTGCTTTCTGAGGAGGGAACACACTCTGCACCAGGGGTGTGTGTGTGTGTGTGTGTGTGTGTGTGTGTGTGTGTGTGTGTGTGTGTGTGTGTGTGTGTGTGTGTGTGTGTGTGTGTGTGTGTGTGTGTTTGTGTGTGTGGACTCTGCACTCTCTCCCACTCGTTGTCAAAGGTCATATTTACCTGTTTGGATTCTGCTTTTCATCAACTTAAAGGAAGACAATCTATTTTTAGTGCCACTTTATCTCTTTATTACAACTAACGAGTTCACTAAAGGTCTAAAACACTAAAACGTCTCTGCTGCTCATATTCCTTGAGGGAGACATTAGCTTCTCTTCAGCGTCAAATATTCCTTTAAAAACACAAAACAATTGTTCCTTGAGCTGCTTTATACCCTCAGAGGCTTCAGTCCATATGGTTCTCATGTGCCAGAAATACTGTGAACACGCACACACGCACAAACACACTCGCACACACGCACAAACACACTCGCACACACGCACAAACACACTCGCACACACAAACACACAAACACACTCGCACACACGTACACACACACACAAACACACACACACACACACGCACAAACACACACACACAAACACACACACACACACGCACAAACACACACACACAAACACACACACACACACACACACACACACAAAATAGAATCATTGAGGGAGGAGAAACTCCAAACAGAAGGGAGCCAAACCAGGACTTAAAGAGAAGCAGAGCGCCGTGTGTTTAAACTAAAGTCCTCCAGCTGTCCTCTCAGCCTCACTCAGCCCGACGGGCCCTGACGTTGGTGGGAAATGAACGAGTGGGAGGTTTTTAAAGCCAAACAATCAAGGGAGAATCTTAAAATGTGAAAGGCCAGAGGCAGAAAGTGTGACCCGGAGAGCTCAGCCAACGTTTGGAGGACAGGAGAAGAGAACGCTCATTACATCCACTCGGGGGAAGTGGGGCATGAATGATGCAGAGGAGCAAGACAAGAGGACAAAAAGAGGAGCTAAAAGAGGAAGAGGGGAATTCTGATTGGAAGAGGAGGAAAAGGAGGTGAAAGTTAAAAGAACTCAGAGACGACTGGCAGGAAGAGGGAAGAAGCGTCAAGGTGGAGACGTCAGTCTGTATTTCTTTTAATTATGAGAGCTTTAGAATAGAAATACTTTATTAATTCTTTACTCTACGATAACAGCAACAACCTTTCCTCTACAAACAAAAACATAAAAAGGTACATTTAAAGACAAGGCAGAAATTAGGTTAAAAAGAAAATAATGAAATATATTAAAATAATTAAAATCAACCCTTCCTGTGGGCTCTCCACCTTCCTGTGGGCTCTCCACCTTCCTGTGAGCTCTCCACCTTCCTGTGGGCTCTCCACCTTCCTGTGGGCTCTCCACCTGCAGGAAGGTTCTTAATGGGTCAATGTGATCTGGGTGACGGTGCTCAGACTGACACCACCACCACCCAGGAACGGATAAGATGGATGGTTTTATTATAATATTTGATTTTTACTATTTGATTTGAATTCCATCCATCCATCTTCTCCCTGCAGGTGGAGAGCCCACAGGAAGGTGGAGAGCCTACAGGAAGGTGGAGAGCCCACAGGAAGGTGGCGCCCAGCGTGGGACATGAACCCTCTACCTTGAGACTGAGAGTCTCATGCTCTACCTACTGAGCTCGCCGGGGGCTTATAATAAAACATGAAATATAATATTAATTAAAAATTAACAAAAAATCTCCGACTAAAAGGTATAGTATAAAATAATTAAATATGAAATAAATAAAACACAATGGAAATTACTAATATACCAGCCACCCAATACTGGGCTGGTGAGCTGTTGCCTCGGTAGGGGGGTCTGACGCACTAGGCGGCTATTGTTTACCTTTTTTGCTTTGTGTCCATCAATTGAGTCCAACGCTCCGGTAAGATATAAACAATCTCTTTATTTCAGTTAAGTTCTTAAGTTCAATTCTCCAGAGCACAAACCAGAAGTATTTTCCGTTAAACTCCGCCAGAGCGGTCAAAAACCCGTGTGCCCTTCCGGGGTCAACACCTGTCTCCTCCTTCATTGCCCCAATCTATATGCGCATGACGTCAGTGACACACCCACACAGGTCAAACATTTGTACACAATCCAATATCACATTTGGCTCCTACACACCGGCCCCTAATTGACATGGTACAAAAAACAAAAAAAACATGGCAATTCTCAAAACCTAAAGGAGGCAAATATTGTATTGACCACCTTTCATATTTTAGTTCTCATATACCAGACACAGCTTGGAAATTGGCCTTTCAATTATATTGGACTTGGTTTTCAATTTCACAGATCTCACCAAACCATGAGTGTCTGGATGAACATCCAAAACTCTTCCCAAAGGCCAGGATCCCCGTGGAGCAGATGGATCCATAATGGCCACAATATCACCAACAGCAAGGTTCTTTTTCCTTTCATTCCATTTCTGTCTTTGTTGCAGCAATGGTAAGTATTCACGGACCCATCTCTTCCAGAATAGGTCAGAAATGTACTGCACCTGCTTCCACCTTCTTCTTCCATACTGGTCCTGTAGCGAGAAGACTCCAGGAGGAATTGATGGTTTTCCTCTTAGCAGGAGCAGATGATTGGGCGTGAGCGGCTCCAAATCATTGGGATCATCTGACAGTTTGGTGATCGGTCTGTCATTTAAAATAGCTTCAGCTTCACATAACACTGTGGCCAGCCCATCATCATCCAGAGTCTGCTGGAGCAGCACTGAGCTCAAGACCCTTCTCACCAAACGGATCATCCTCTCCCATACACCACCAAAATGGGAGCCTGCAGGTGGGTTAAATGTCCACTTTACTTCAGCCTGCACCAGGTATCCTGCTATTGCTTCCTGGTCCAATTTGGCGAGAGCTTCCCTTAATTCTCGCTCCGCTCCCACAAAGTTTGTTCCATTATCGGACCACAGTTGCTGGACCTGTCCTCTCCGACATGAAACGTCTCAGAGCGTTTATGCATGCATCAGTATCCAATGAAGATGCTACTTCCAGGTGTATGGCTCGACTCGCCATGCAGGTGAATATCACACCATACCTTCTGCAGCAGGATCTTCCTCTTTTTACTTCGATTGGACCAAAGTAATCAACCCCTGTGTTGGTGAAAGGTGGATGGTCGGGTAAAATCCTTGCGGCAGGTAGGTCGGCCATCTTCTGCTGTATTATTTTGCCCTGAAGTGTAACAGGCGCCAAGAATCCCAGTGGGTCGTACACAGAACTGTTGACTGACAGCATTCCACGCCTGGTCAGAGCCCGATGTTTCATTTCCAATCCAAATTTGAAAACATCGGTCTCCACACACCACTGAAGACCAAGCGCTCTTTCCACAGGAAGCTTATCAATATCCAAATCCAACGGTTTCAAATCTTTGGCTCTCATCTCTTCAGGGATGGCTTGCAACACAACACGACCGTTACTTATCCATTTTTCCAAGGCAAAGCCTCCCTTTCCACACAGAGTAATGAGCCCATTTATCAGTTGGATAGCTTCCTTATCTGTGGCTGAGCTCTTCAAGCAGTCATCAACATAGAAGTTCTGTTGGATTGTTTCTACAACATTGGGTGGAAACTCTGGCTGATTGTCTTGGGCAGTTCTTTTTAGAGCGTAGGCTGCACAGCTTGGTGACGAGACAGCTCCAAATAGATGCACCATCATCCTATAAGGCACTGGTTCTTGTGTCATGTCTCCATCAGGCCACCACAAAAAGCGTAGGAAGTCCCGATCCTCTTCCGGCACACACACTTGATGGAACATAGCCCGAATGTCTCCTATGAAGGCAATTGGCTGTTGTCTGAACCTCATCAGGACACCCAGCAATGTGCTTGTGAGATTGGGACCTTGCAGTAACTCTGTGTTGAGGGACACACCTTTGAATGTGGCACCACAGTCGAACACAACCCATAGTGTTCCTTTTCTTGGATGCCGCACTCCATGATGGGGAATATACCAAATTCTTCCATTGTCAAAGTCTCTTTGAACTTCAGGCCCTTGTTCAGCATAACTGCAAGCAGTTATGTTGTTCATATATTTAACATACTCCTGATGGAAGTGCTGGTTCAATTGGAATCTTTTCTTCAGACCTTGTAACCTCTGTTGGGCCACAGCAAAATTATTCGGCAAGTGAACATCTCTGTTCCTAAATGGTAGGTTTACCGTATACTTTCCACCTTGTAATTTTGTAGAGGTTTCCATGATTTTGAGAAACTTTTTGTCTTCCATAGACATTTCCTGTTTGTCAACTTTCTCACAGAAATCATGGTTGTACTGATTCATCAGCAATTCTTCCAAGTTGCTTATTGAAATTCTATTCACTGTGATATTTGGAGCTTCTAGCTCACTATTACCATCCAGCGGCCCGTTAACCACCCAGCCAAGCACGGTTCTGATTGCATATGGGCCATTTCCTTGGCTATTGATGACTTCCCACGGCTCCAGCAGCCTGGGTGCATTGGTACCAATCAACAGGTCAACATTGGCATGAATAGATGGCATGTGAACCTTTGACAGATAAGGCCATTTCAACAGATCTTGAGCTCTTACCATGTCGTCTGTAGTGACTGGCATTTCGTTTTGAGTATAAACTTCAGGGAGAGAATAGAACTGCGAGCTCTCCAAACCGGCCACTTCAAGACTGAACAAGGAATATGCTGAGCTCATCTTTGTTTGACCCATTGTTCGCAGCAGGACTTGGGTTCTTTTTCCAGGGAGGCTTAGGCGATGCATCAGCTGTTCAGAGCAAAATGTTCCTGTGCTGCCCGGATCCAAAAATGCATATGTTTGAATAACAGCATCACCCTTGGCAGCTTTGATCTTAACAGGAAGCACTGACAGCAATGTGCGACCTTCGCCGGCCCCTGTATGTCCACAAGTGGTGTGAGAGAAAGAAATGGGTTCTGGTGTTTCTAATACACGTTCTGGAGAAGTCTTCTTTCCATTTATATGCAACACAGTTGGATGGCTTTGTTTACAAATGTTGCATTTCAATCTTGCTTCGCAGTCACGGCTGATATGACCTCGACGTAGGCAACCAAAACACACTCCTCTCTTCTTCAATAAAAACACTTTGTCCATGTGTCTCTTTTTCTGGAATTGCTTGCAATTGTCCAGTGAGTGTTCCAATGAACAGCAAACACAGTTATCATTTGTTTTCTCCTTTGGTGAGAGTGACTGCTTAACTTCGTTGTGTGCACTTATAGCAGTAACTGTGCTAGCCACCACATTTCCTCTTGTTTTGTTACTGGACTGTAACTTAGGGCGACTTAATGATGTTGTGTTAGAACTGTAGTCTTGCAGATCTCCAAAGAAAGGGTCCGAAAGGATCCTTACATGACGCTCCAAAAACTCCACCATGTCATTGAATCCAGCTCTATACCCAGTAGACTCCATTATGTCATGAGCCTTGCTGCGCCAGCGCTCTCTCAGCTTATATGGCAGCTTCGCCAAGATTGCCTGTATGTTAACTGGCATGTCCAGCTCCTGTACATACTCCAGCTCCTGTACATACTCCAGCTCATCCATGATGTTACAGCAACCTCGTAGGAATAGAGCGAAGCTCTGAAGTGCCTTGGTATCATCTGCTCTAATTGTTTGCCATGACAGAGCCTTGCTGATGTATGCAGTTGCAATTGTGTAAGGATTTCCAAAATGATTTTGCATTAGAGCTTTTGCAACAGCATAGCCATGATCTGCAGTCATATGTTGACAACTTCGCACCAGTTCACGAGGTTGGCCTCAGGTGAATTGCTCCAAGTAATACAAATTGTCCCCTGCAGTTGCTTTGCTTTCCACTCCTTGCTCAAATGCCTTTATGAAAGTCCTGTAGTGCAGAGGATCACCATCAAAAATGGGAATGTCTCTTGGTGGGAGTGTCATTGACCGCTGATGGTTCATGAGAGCTGCTGTGATTTCAGTTTGTGTTCTCATGATCGTCAAAATGTCTTCAGGCATCCGTTGGCTAGTCAGTGACTGAGACTTCATTTCATCTTCTGCAGCTTGTTCTTTTGTTTCCATCCTTTTACCATTGTGTTCCAAGCGTTGTTTTGTTTTACATTTGTTTCCATCTTGTTCCACCAGAGGGTGCTGTTCACTTGTGTTCCAATTGTTTCCACTGTTTTCCACTCGATGTTGTTGTCTTTTACTTGCTGCATTCCATTGCTTTGGTCTCACATCCACAGGTTTATTTTCCAACTGTAACATTTTTGTAACAAGTTCCTCCTCTTGTTGTGCTGTTTGTTTGTCATTGCAATGAGGAAGTATGAACTCTTGGGCAGTGGGGTTTAAAGCTTGTCCATCCTTTGCTCCAATTTTATTGCAGGTACTCTTTGTTTTTGAGTTTGCTTGTGACTGGCACTCTTCATTTGCATCATAAATTTCCATTATTGCTTCTGATGCAGCCAGCTCTGCTTCCAAGTCAAGCATTTCTCTTCTTCTTCTTAGTTTTGCTTCCTCTTGTTCAATAGCATGTCGCTTTTTTAGGACCTTGACACGAGCCAAAACTGCAGCTCTTTCTGCTGCTGCCTTTAGTTTAGCAGATGAAGCACTGGACCTGTTGCTTTTCCGGCTGCTTCTACTGCTTACATTTGACACACTGTCTTCTGCAGAGAGTTCATTTTCACCATTTTGATTTCGCTGTGTGTTTGAATTCATTTGTGTTTCTTTTTCAGTTTGAGAAAGCCATTCATTGACACATGAAAAACACTCATTGTTTGGGATCATTTTTGCTCTAAACCATATTTCATGTTTTTCACCATCTTCAACAGACAATAGACCCTTCAAAGAATCATGAACCCTTTTAGAATCATCACACATCATTTTCAGTTCATCAAGAGCATCCATCACCTTTGTTTTATCACCATTTGACATAAACTCATTCAATTCCCTTCTAATGTTACAGGCTTTATTTAGTTTAGATTTTCTAGTATTTTGTAATTTATCAAGTTTTTCAGAAAAAGCCTTTTCTGTTAATTTAACAGTACGTTTTTCAGTTACCACATTATTAGTATTTTGTTCATTTTCAATGTCCGTGTCCGTCGTCAACGCGCACGCTCCCTCCATTGTAGCAACGTGGCGAAAAGTTCAGTTCAGGTGAGCGCACTGAAAGTAGGTCAACGAGTCACGTGACTCAACGCGATGACGTAATGCTCCGTTTTGATTTTACCGCGCGGGATATAATCACCAATGCATTGGGTTTTTGTGTGCACACATTTTGGCCATCGATGGTGTAGCGCTACACACACCTCTCGTTGGGCGCCTTTTATTCATAAATCCAAGCGATCGTCTACGCAGCGCCGTGATCCAACAGCTCCCGGCACTAGCCCCGTCGTTAGCAACCACACGGCTAACTACGGTGCGATCCGTCATCCCGGGCTGCTCGTCCACACATCAGCTCCCACGATCGTTCCACGACGTCTCCCCAAGGTAGGTCTTGCTTCTGGCTCTTTAATCGGGCAGGTTTTTGACAATATACCAGCCACCCAATACTGGGCTGGTGAGCTGTTGCCTCGGTAGGGGGGTCTGACGCGCTAGGCGGCTATTGTTTACCTTTTTTGCTTTGTGTCCATCAATTGAGTCCAACGCTCCGGTAAGATATAAACAATCTCTTTATTTCAGTTAAGTTCGTAAGTTCAATTCTCCAGAGCACAAACCAGAAGTATTTTCCGTTAAACTCCGCCAGAGCGGTCAAAAACCCGTGTGCCCTTCCGGGGTCAACACCTGTCTCCTCCTTCATTGCCCCAATCTATATGCGCATGACGTCAGTGACACACCCACACAGGTCAAACATTTGTACACAATCCAATATCACATTTGGCTCCTACAACTAATATACCCGAAAATTCTATTTAATTAAATAAACAAAATATAAGTTAATCAATGAAGTTTAAACAAGTAAAATATCCATAAAAGGCACTAGGTGTGTCAGATACATGTTAAATATATGGTAAAAAGGATTAGTATTATCAATAAATACCCCCTCAAAAAGTGTTTTCTTGTCCATATTCAAGTGAAATGTCTGTTTCATGTTCATGTTGGCAGCTGACAAACTCTCTGCTTCATTTCCTGAGCTTCACTCAGACACATCGTCTGTTCACTGGAGGCAAATGTAAGATTTGCCCTCATCAAATGTCACTTCCAGCTCATTGCTCCTCAGAATTTAAAGATGGAAGTGAGACACGAAATTTGACTTCCCAACAAATGACGCCCCCTGGTGGCTTTTATGTGTCAGCTCATCTAGCTGATTCTTACATTGCCATGGCAGTCTTCCTCTCCTGCTCCTCCTCCTCCTCTTTCATCTTCCTCCTCCTCCAAACTCTCCCCTCGAGGAAACAGTGATGAGACAGCGAGTCTCCTCATTTAACAGCTCAGATCTGTGAAATGAAGCAGCAGAAGTCAGCAGCGGAGAGACAAACACTCTGGAAGAGGAAGATTCCCTCTTAAACAGCGCTGATGTACAGATCAGCACTTTAAATACCATGGAATCTCTTTTTAAAGGATCAATATTCACATTGTTCTTCTTATTTTAGATTAACCTTTAAAGGTTTTTAGCAAACAAATATTTTTAGAATTTTAGCCACTTTAAACATAATAAAGCTGATAATGTGATAAAATAGTAAAAATAATTGAGTATGAATATAACTACGTAATCCACAATACTTTTAATATGCAAACTGCACATAATCATGTCTATTTATGTCTATCAGGCCTATTTATGGATGTTTAGATATCGGCTGCAGTTTCTACTTTTTCTTTGTATTTTTTAACCTCTTTTCACTCACACATTTAATTGTTTCTCTACATTTGATCTTCTTCTCTGTCCTTGTTAGACGCTTTAATACCCAACCATGCATTATACAGATAAAGAAATTCACCCAACAGTTCAGCTGCTATAATAATTAACAAGCCAATAATGAATAACTTTTTCAATTGTTGTAAAAATGTTAATAAAAGATTGGCTCAAATATTCTATTGCACTATAGATTGTATACATTTTAGCTTGTTATAATTAAAAACTATCACACTGTTGGACATTATTATTATTACTACGTTGTATAATAATACAACATCAGACATACATCAGAGAAATCAAATAGCTATAATCATGTAAATAACTGTCAACATCAGTTCACTGAAAAAATAAAGGCATCAATCAGACATCTACTGTCAATTTACCTAAAAGAAATTTAAACTCAAGAGAAATTTTGACCAAGCTGCTCGTTAAAATGCTGAAATAAATGACAGTGTTGAAATAGTGTAGATAAGAAGCAAGCAAAGCACAAACCTCTCGTTCAGTCCAACTTGAGCTCAGAGCTTCTGCTGCTTCACTTCAGTGGGAAAAACTGCAACGCAGCAACTTTGTCCCAGCTGAGAGTAATCCTGCAGGGATTAACACACACACACACACACACACACACACACACACACACACACACACACACACACACACACACACACACACACGCGCACACACACACACACACACACACACACACACACACACACACACACACACACACACCTAGTTATACTTTCATATTTCCTCTTTCCATTAAACTAGAAAACTTTGTTCAAGTTAAAAAGTTACTTCACTTAGTTGAACTTACTCTGAGTTAACTGTCCCTCTACATTCAAATTTAACTCAAATGATTACACGTCTTGTTCCAAACTTTCATTAACATTCAGTTTGCACCGAGTGAAAGCCATTTCCTGTCACTTTGTCACCTTGAAGACGTTTCTGAGCCTCAGCATGTGTCTGAACGCTCAGGAGAAGAAAGAATTCATTTGATTTCAACAACGAGAAACAACTTTAATCTGCACTGAAGCCAAGTGGAGATTTTAAATCAGACACGACAATCGTTACTCATCCTGCCAGATAAATTACAGAAAGGAACTCCCACCATAAACATGAGCATAGATATTTTATTGAGGACATGTGAGATACAGTGGCAGGAAATCAGAATTTACAGTGTTTGAAAAGCAGTCAGTTCACTTGGCCGCAGCCTGGGGGGGAACCCACTCCTGGATCTTCTTGCGGGTTGTGGGGAACGGCACGTACTGCTGCGGGCTGCCGCTCGTGTTGAACTGGTGGACCTCAGCCAGGAACTTCTTGGGCTCTGGGGGGTGTGTGGTGGGCGGGTCGTCAGTAATGCAGTGCAGCCAGCGATGCCTGAAGGAAGACACAGGGTTTGTTTTGGGGGTTTTTGGTGACTCCCCCCCACATTAATCCTATTCCTAGGACGCGTGTCTGGAGCATCACGACTCCGGTAAAACCTGTCTGGCTGTCTCTGCTGGATCTAATGAAGGATCCTTATCAATCATTCACAAGTGTTGGGATTAGGAGGTTTTCTTGCATCAATCAGTCCCCAACTGATTAAATTCAATCAATATATAATCCTTTAACTATACTTTACATCATCTCTCTTTACTCAATCAATTTAAGGGCTTTCATACATTTTGTCCTCTAGTTTTAATCTTATACATTTATCTTCTCGCTTGTGCAATAGAATATAAATGGATTGGCATTTTGTTTCCGTTAGGTGTCTTATTCTTGTTGTTTATTTACTAAACTTATATTGATATACGTGTTTTAGTGCGCTGCATAATGAGAATAAAGCTTTTCTATCTATTTTTACATGTCGCACCATTCAGCAGGAACCATGCTGCCGTCCACATCCCACACTGTTCTCTTTCCATTCATCTCTGTGGTGTAGATCACCCAGCGGTGGCGTCCTGCACACAAAGGAAGAAATATCCAACAAATTGTTTTAACTTTAACATCTTTAAAAACAAAAACTCAGATCAATATCAAGGAGAAGCTAAAACATTTAAACCTGGTGTAGTTTTAAATACGTGTGAATCCACTCTCACCTTCACTTTTTTACATCTAAGGTAAAGTATTAATGGGAAATCAACTCACCAAAGAAGTAGTGCTTGTTGTCTTCATAGTATTTGTTTCCATATTTGTCCACTCCCACCAAAGCTCCTGTTTTTATGTCATTAGCTCTGCAAACAAAAAGACGTTAACATCAGGTATAACGCAGTTACATTACGAAGTATATGTGAATGCTCAGATCAAGATGCTTTTATAAACTGTGAAAGTGGAAATCCTGAAACTCCTTCAAGTTTTCATTAAAACATTTCAATTAGACTTTGATTTTCGCTTAAATTCAGATTTTTTTTTTTACAAAGCTGGGCTGAAAAAACTCCAACTCGAATATGAGCACGATATAACTAATTTATTCATTTTGAAGTGTTTAATGTTGTCTTGAGCAAATCAATGACATTTTAATCAGATTGTGTGCCTCTTCGTTAGCTGTCAACATGCTAACTGGGATTAGCTTCACTAACAGCCTCCAGGCAGCAGATTAAAAGTCAGATTTTAGTCTGATCGAACTTCTCCTGAAGCCCCTGAAACCACGAAGAGATGTTTTAATGAAACAGACCTGAAGAACTGCAGCAGAAGCCCCCGGACTCCTCCGTGACCTCCGATCTGCCCCAAAGCTCTCCGGACCACAGTCACATACTCCGCCATGTTCACACGGAACTGATTCAGGGACGGACACGGACCGCAGCACCGCATGGAGATCCGGGCGGAAACTGCACCCACAACCGGAGCTTCCGCGTGACTTTTAATCACAAATTTAAATTGTTCTTTTTTCCAAAGAATTTGATCTGTTGCCTTTTATTTGCACAGAAACAAGAACAAAACTGACCGCAAGGCCAAGGGGAGGGGAAATGAGGGGAAACGTCCATATCTGGAATTCATCAGGTTTTTACACCCTCAAGGTCACACTGTGTGAACAGAACAGAACAGAACAGAGTAGAACAGAGCAGAGCGGAATAGAATAGAACAGAACAGAGCAGAGAAGAACAGACTAGAATGCTTTATACTTCCAAAAAGCTCTTGCTGGCAGTGCAAAATAACTTATACAAATAACGATAAAGAAATAAATTAATAGCAAAAGTCAGATTTAGGAGATTTGATTACTTGAGGACAGAAATTTCTGTATTTAATGTAACGTGTGTGTGTGTGTGTGTGTGTGTGTGTCCAGGCATTTTATTCTCTCTAACTTCTTTTGACTTGTTCTATTCCATTTTGTATTTTGACTGATTTTGCCAGTGTGGATTGATGATTAGTGGTAAGTATAGTACAAACATGTTGCTGGTTTTATTCTCGATGCCTGAGTTATTTGAGTTTTAAAGTACATAAATTTGATCAGTGTGACGGAGGCAGATTTTATTCCTCCAAGCAGAATGAAGATACATGAACCAGAGAAGTTTCTTTCTCTGCTCCTGGAGACAGAAGGGAAGTAAATCATGAAGCTGCAGACGAGTTAAAGCTTCATCTTCTCGGGGCTTGGATCACAAAGCAAAGAGAAGCTGTGATGACAGACATGAACTCCCACTCATCAGTCTGCGCTCTGGAATTAAACCGACAGATTCTTTATCATAAAAGCTCCACCGCTCTGGCTTCTCCTCCTTTACAGAAACGACACCAAGCTTACTCACATATATATTTTATTAAAAAACTGTTGCCTGACAGTTTAGAAAATGATGTTTACAAGAGTCTCTAACTCTGATAGAGTGGATGTTTACAAAAGTTAATGTACAATCATGAAGAGATCCGTCGCTCTGCAGAGGCAGATTTATTCTCACTCGCTTTGACGGGAAAATGAAGCTGTGCAACATCATCAGTGGGCAGAGCACAAACACATTAAAAATAAGTTTTATTCCTTCACTACACACACAAAATAAAGATTTCTCTTCCTAAAACTTCAGATTGAAAAAAGAAAAAATCCTAATTTTAAAAGCGCTATGTGATTCCATGTATGTGCATTAGGCGGCAGTAGTGAGTCGATGCAGTTTGTCTTCAGTCCAGCTTTAGTTAGTAAGTTAAAAAGCTCCAGCATGTGTTTACAATTCATTCTCCTGCAGGAGAATTTACACGCCTGGAAAGGCTTGAGCTAACTGCTTAGCATGCTAACTTCAAACGTTGTATATTGAACTTTAAAAACAACTTCCTCAGCTGTGAAACGACAAACTTTTATTATTTTTTTTTTCAATTATCTTCCAAAGTTTTGAATTTATAAAAAGTGCATATTGCGCCTTTAAAACACGTCGATTCCATAACAGATCAACTTTCCAGCTGATTGATTCACTTCCTGAATTCTCACGATGAAACATCTGGGACTGAAGACAGACGACAATCTGGATTATAAATCCTGACAGATTGGGACGAGCGGGTCATGGCGTTAACCCCGTGAAGAGAAGCAGAACGACGAAGTACCCTGGAAACAAACTGTGCCGAGGTGAGCACAGCCGCAACACCTCCAACGTCTTCCTCTAAAAACGTCCTCCACACATTCCCTCAGTGTTTGCTCATAAAAAAGAAGCTTTTGTTGGATTAAAAAGAAAAAAGGTTTGAATGGAAACTTTTCCAAACTCCTCTCCCAAACAGCAGCGGCAGCCATCAATAACTCCTCCTCTGGTATAAATATCAGCTCTCAGCTCCGCACCACCGGGACAAATGTCCCTCATATTCACAGAATGGCTCTGGGCCATTTGTGACGTGTCTCCAGGGAGGAAGACGTCAGGGGAAGGTGAAGGTGTCCACATGATTCCAGTTGGCTCCAGGAGTGTAAACGGTGATCGCAAAACTCACTTTTATTCTCTAACTTTCTTCAGCAGAACTGAATAAACACAACATCTCACAGAGTTCCACAAACTGAACACAGAAACACTGGAACCTGTTTGGTCGTCTGGACTGTGTCGCCTTCACATTGATAGGAAGCAATGGTGGGATGAACACGCACGCACGCACGCACGCACGCACGCACGCACGCACGCACGCACGCACGCACGCACGCACGCACGCACGCACGCACGCACGCACGCACGCACGCACGCACGCACGCACGCACGCACGCACGCACGCACGCACGCACGCACGCACGCACACACACACACACACACACACACACACACACACACACACACACACACACACACACACACACACACACACACACACACACACACACACACACACACACACACACACACGTAAATAAACAGGATTTCCAATTCTATAAGATTTCCACCAAACAAACTGGTAGTTTTTGTGGAGTTTATCGATGTGTGTGTGTGTGTGTGTGTGTGTGTGTGTGTGTATCTTCACACTGAGCCGCTTCCTTCTCAGACGACCGCTCGCTCTCACTTCCACAATACATGCTTCTGGACTTGACCTTTGACCCCTGGCAGCTCTCAGTGCGACTTGGAGATTGAGCCTGGGGGGTGGGGGGGTTCTGCTCCGTCCCCCTGAAGTCCTGAGCCGCTCCCTGGGGGCGGGATGTGAAGATGGAGGGACGGCAGCTCATGGACTTCACTGTGACAAGGAGGGACTACTGTTCAAGAATCATGGCCTCCTGGAAGGCTTCAATCCATCTGTAGGGGTGAAACACCAAAACAAGCATTAAAATGATGAACATGACTGAACACTGCCCCCCGATGGACAACACAGGAATGACTTCTATCATACTGAGTGACTCTTTAAGGTCGTTTGAGCAGAACAGTCTGAATCAATGAAAACTGGAAAAAATAATCAGTAGAATTAGTCAAACCTGTTCTTAACAAGAATATAATTGTCAGTATTTTCATATTAATGAGTTTTTTCTGTATTAATCTGATGTGTCTCAGTTAAGCTGGTGTGTATTTTAGTATCAGTGTGAAACCAAAATTAATGTTTTCTCTTCTTGTGTGAATTCTGCTTCAAAAACTGTTTTACATGTAAGTTTATTGAAATGGTTTTGAGTTCTGTTGTTCAGTGCAGGTTCAGTTTCCAATGCTTGAGTTTAAGGTGGTTGAGTTTCACTGCAGTAAAGTGATTGTATGTTAGCTCAGTTGTCCAGATCAATTTACTGATAAACCTCCCTAGTATTACGAGAAAACATCTCTTCACTCGACAAGAATCAGGTTGCTGTCTGACGGCTCTGTAGCCCCAACTAGTGGTGGACGGCAGCTTTACAGTTACTTTCAGTCAGTTTGAGTCTGAAGGCTGAAATATGCTTGATGGCAAATACTCAGATACAGACGAAGCCTTCCGTCTGTCTTCTGCTTTCATTCTGTAAAAGTTTGTTCCCAGGAGTTTAACCAGAGTAATACCACTGATGACCTGTGGGGGCAGGATTATGTAGTGTGTAAATCTAAACATACCAACAAATGTACAATATTTCCTCAAATGGAAATCAGGACGAAGAAGCTTCAGGTGACTTGTTCAGACAGTTTTCAAACGTCTTTACCAGAAACATTAAAAACAAAGGACAATAATTATCACACAGACCAGAACTTAAACACGACAACTTTAAACTACAACTGGGAACACAAACACTGATTTTAAGAGTTTGGAACCTGACTTATGGATGTTTGGATTAGAAACATTGTCCCACATGAAACAATTAACATGCACCGCCCCCTACTGAATGTATTGATTCAGAACAACTTCTGAACCACAGAGACGGATTTCCATGTGTGAAGGATGCATCGCCGTGACATCGTTTCTGTTTGGAACATAGACATCGTGTCAACTTGGCAGTGGTTGTAATGTTCTGGCTGATGACAGCAGCGCTACCTTTGAGCCGTGGGGATGTCGTCGGCCTTGAAGATGTAGAACAGTGTGTTCTTGTGGTAAAGCTTGAACTGCAGCTTCTGGGCCGGACCGCTCTTCTCCTCCCTCAGGAAGAAGCCCAGCAGAGGCTGACTCTCCAGCGCCGCCACGTCCTGAACACACACACACACACACACACACACACACACACACACACACACACACACACACACACACACACACACACACACACACACACACACACACACACACACACACACACACACACACACACACACACACACACACACACACACACACGTCAGAGGTTGCATGCATGTCGACAGGAAGAGGGGACAGCAGGATGCGGGGACAGGAGGAAGTGGGGACAGCAGGAAGTGGGGACAGCAGGAAGCAGGGACAGCAGGAAGTGGGACAGCAGGAAGTGGGGACAGCAGGAAGCAGGGACAGCAGGAAGTGGGACAGCAGGATGCGGGGACAGCAGGAAGTGGGGACAGCAGGAAGCAGGGACAGCAGGAAGTGGGGACAGCAGGAAGCAGGGACAGCAGGAAGAGGGGACAGCAGGATGCAGGGACAGGAGGAAGTGGGGACAGCAGGAAGTGGGGACAGCAGGAAGCAGGGACAGCAGGAAGTGGGGACAGCAGGAAGAGGGGACAGCAGGAAGCAGGGACAGCAGGAAGTGGGGACAAGAGGAAGCGGGGACAGCTGACGTACCTCGCTGGCTGCGTAGGTGTACAGGACCTTGTTCTTGATGACGAACCAGAGACGTTTCCACTGCTTCTTGTTTCCTTTGGAGCGGTTTAAGTAGCCGCTCATGGACGAGTTCTCCGTGTTGGCGGACACCTGCATTAAACCACCACAGGGGGGCGTTAAAAACACGTAAAGCAGGAGACCGATGTGACCCAGCTGAAGATGAAGACAAGCCATAACCTCTTTCAGTGCAGCAGGAATCTTCTTCTGCTTCCTGGTGAAGGAAAAAGCTCCGGACTTGATGGGAGAAACAGACGAGGAGGCGCAGCGGTCACCTGTACCACCCCGGGAAGACAAGAAGTACACTCACAACTCTGGGACTGTAACAACAAACATTCTCTTTACAGAGATCTGAGAAAATCTTCTTAACTTCTAATTCATATTTAACATTTAAATTCATCCGAACAGGGAACCAGCATCTGGTAAATACAACAGAAGCTGAGGAGCCAATGAAGGACAGACCATACTTATTGTAAATATAATTCTTTTGTTTTCTGTGCTTCTTTTTAGTCATTTTTATATTTTTGCTTAAAC
The DNA here is from genome assembly GCF_963383615.2 of Lipophrys pholis. NCBI lineage: Eukaryota > Metazoa > Chordata > Actinopteri > Blenniiformes > Blenniidae > Lipophrys > Lipophrys pholis. The sequence continues at coordinate 276,928 of NC_137644.1, read as the reverse complement.
TTAATATATTTACATTCAAATATTTATGATTTTCCGCCAACTACCACAAGAGTGAGCTCACATACCAACGATTTGAAAAGCGACAATTTATAATCACCATTTTCAAACTACAAAATGTCATGTTACATTTACTGCAAATTGTAAAATGTACTTGCTGCATGGACATATAGTGTCTCTAGTTTTAAGTAATTTTCTTCCTAAGTTTAGTGTTTGTGTCTTACATTTGGGTTGCCCTTTGTTGCAAGGTCACCAAGTTAAACAAAACCAGCAGCAGGTCTGAATCTTGTTCCAGAAGAAAGCGTGGCTCTGTGAAGTGTGATGATTGTTGCTTTGCTCAGATCTGATTGGTGGACTCACTGTTCTCCTGCAGCTTGGCGAAGCAGTGGTCACACACTCGAGCCGGCTGGTTCTTCAGGTACTCCAGGTAGTACTTGTTGGTGGAGCAGGCCTGACACACCACCTGCAATAGGAAGGTGGAGGTTATTACTCCGGGCGCTGCGGGAGCCAGAGGGGGCACCAGAGGGGGCGCCAGAGGAGGCACCGACCTTCCCGCAGGCGCGGCAGTGATGCCTCCTCCAGGTGAGGGTGAACTCGCAGGTGCAGATCATGCACATGGTGGCTCGCAGGTCGGGGATCCAGATCGGAGCCTTGGAACCCAACGGAGCGCCGCTGTCGACGGTGCCCTCCGAGGCCTGGGCAGAGACACACTGAGGGTCAGGGTTAGTGACACTCACACTCGCACACGCACTCTCCAGCCTCACCTCCTCCTGACTGCGGCTGGAGATGAAGGTGATCTTCTTCTTGGTGTAGTCGTCGATGGCCTTGGCGATGGCCTCCAGCCACTCGTCTCGCTCTGTGGCCGAGCTGCAAACACATTCAGCAGACACACATTCACAACAGTGTGTGTTCCAGTGATCCCCCCGGTGGTGACTCACTGCATTACACTACTGTACTGATACATCATGTCCTTTAAAACTCCACCAGCAGAGCAGCAGGGGGTGGAACTGAGAGACTCTACCAGACACATAACTTTGATTTAACTTTCAAGAGTCATGTTGTCCAACTTCACCTGCTCCTCCTGTTCATCTCCTCCTCCTGTTCACCTCCTCCTCCTATTCACCTCCTCCTCCTCCTGTTCATCTCCTCCTCCTCCTGTTCACCTCCTGTTCTCCTCCTCCTCCTGTTCACTTGTTCCTCCTGTTCACCGCCTCCTCCTCCTCCTGTTCACCTCCTCCTCCTCCTGTTCTCCTCCTGTTCACCTCCTCCTCCTGTTCACCACCTCCTCCTGTTCTCCTCCTGTTCACCATCTCCTCCTGTTCACCTCCTCCTCCTGTTGTTCCTCCTGTTCACCACCTCCTCCTGTTCTCCTCCTCCTCCTCCTGTTCATTTCCTCCTCCTCCTGTTCTCCTCCTCCTCCTCCTGTTCACCACCTCCTGTTCATCTCCTCCTCCTGTTCACCTCCTCCTCTTCTCCTGTTCACCTCCTCCTCCTGTTCATCTCCTCCTCCTGTTGTTCCTCCTGTTCTCCTCCTCCTCTCCTCCTGTTCACCTCCTCCTCCTGTTCACCTCCTCCTCCTCCTGTTCACCTCCTCCTCGTGTTCCTCCTGTTCACCTCCACCTCCTGTTCTCCACCTCCTCCTCCTCACCTTTTCTTCCTGTTCTCCTCCTCCTCCTCCTGTTCTCCTCCTCCTTCTCCTGCTCACCTCCTCCTCCTCACCTTTTCTTCCTGTTCTCCTCCTCCTGTTCATCTCCTCCTCCTGTTCTCCTCCTCCTCCTGTTCCTCGCCTCCTCCTGTTCCTCCTGTTCTCTGCCTCCTCTTGTTCCTCCTGTTCTCCTCCTCCTGTTTACCTCCTCCTCCTGTTCACCTCCTCCTCCTTTTCACCTCCTCCTCCTGTTCATCGCCTCCTCTTGTCCCTCCTGTTCTCCTCCTCTTCTTGTTCACCTCATCCTACTGTTCCTCCTGTTCTCCTCCTCCTCCTGTTCACCTCCTCCTCCTGTTCACCTCCTCCTTCTGTTCTTCGCCTCCTCTTGTTCCTCCTGTTCACCTCCTCCTCCTCCTGTTCTCCTCCTGTTCACCTCCTCCTGTTCTCCTCCTCCTCCTGTTCATCATCTCCTCCTGTTCCTCCTGTTCTCCTCCTCCTCTCCTCCTGTTCACCTCCTCCTCCTGTTCACCTCCTCTTGTTGTTCCTCCTGTTCTCCACCTCCTATTCCTGTTCACCTCCTCCTCCTCCTCACCTTTTCTTCCTGTTCTCCTCCTCCTGTTCACCTCCTCTTCTTGTTCACCTCCTCCTCCTGTTCACCTCCTCTTGTTGTTCCTCCTGTTCTCCACCTCCTATTCCTGTTCACCTCCTCCTCCTCACCTTTTCTTCCTGTTCTCCTCCTCCTCCTGTTCACCTCCTCCTGTTCATCACCTCCTCTTGTTCCTCCTGTTCACCTCCTCTTCTTGTTCACCTCATCCTCCTGTTCACCTCCTCCTCCTGTTCACCTCCTCCTCCAGTTCACCTCCTCCTCCAGTTCATCGCCTCTTGTTCACCTCCTCCTCCTCCTGTTCATCACCTCCTCTTGTTCCTCCTGTTCTCCTCCTCCTCCTGTTCACCTCCTCCTCATGTTCTTCCTGTTCACCTCCTCCTCCTGTTAACCTCCTCCTCCTCCTGTTCACCTCCTCCTCGTGTTCCTCCTGTTCACCTCCTTCGCCTGTTTACCTCCTCCTCGTGTTCCTCCTGTTCACCTCCTCCTCCTGTTCCTCCTGTTCACCTCCTCCTCCTGTTCCTCCTGTTCACCTCCTCCTCCTCACCTTTTCTTCCTGTTCTCCTCCTCCTCCTCCTGTTCATCTCTTCCTCCTGTTCACCTCCTCCTCCTGTTCACCTCCTCTTGTTCCTCCTGTTCATCGCCTCCTCTTGTTCCTCCTGTTCTCCGCCTGCTCTTGTTCCTCCTGTTCTCCACCTCCTCCTCCTGTTCACCTCCTACTCCTGTCCATCTCCTACTCCTGTTCACCTCCTCCTCCTCACCTTTTCTTCCTGTTCTCCTCCTCCTCCTCCTGTTCTCCTCCTCCTCCACCTGTTCACCTCCTCACCTTTTCTTCCTGTTCATCTCCTCCTCCTGTTCATCGCCTCCTCTTGTTCCTCCTGTTCTCCTCTTCTTGTTCACCTCATCCTACTGTTCACCGCCTCCTCCTGTTCACCTCCTCCTCCTGTTCATCGCCTCCTCTTGTTCCTCCTGTTCTCCTCTTCTTTTTCACCTCATCCTACTGTTCACCTCCTCCTCCTGTTCACCTCCTCCTCCTGTTCATCGCCTCCTCTTGTTCCTCCTGTTCTCCTCCTCCTCCTGTTCACCTCCTGTTCTTGTTCACCTCATCCTACTGTTCCTCCTGTTCACCTCCTCCTCCTGTTCACCTCCTCTTCTTGTTCACCTCATCCTACTGTTCCTCCTGTTCACCTCCTCCTGTTCTCCTCCTCCTCCTCCTGTTCTCCTCCTCCTCCTGGTCTGGTCGGTCCAGAAACCTTCAGTATTCTAAGTTTCTAGCTCCTCCTTGATTTTCCTCATTTGAATATTGGATCATTGGAGCTACATTCAGAATCTGCTGTGTCTGTGTGAGCTGGACTGGCTCCACCCACACATGCCCATCTTGGGAAGAGGAGGAAGTACTTCCTCTGGTGGTGCCATGTGCCAGAGCAGAGCTGCCTAATTGTGGGAGGAGTCAAAGGGAGGGCCTACCTTGATTGGGATTGGCTAAACCCCCGATGACACTATATAGGGTTTGATTTCTGATTGGCTGGTTGGAGCAACACACTTTTTAAAACCTGGAACAAGCCAGGGACAGAGAGGACAGACTGTCTTCACTTCTGGGACGTCAGTCCATGTATGGGGACGAGTAGTACTGCTGGAGAACCTCGAGGAAGTGGAGTTTTATTAATATGACATTTTTAAACTCTTGATGTTTGGAGGCGTTAACATTGTGAGCAGCCCTGAAGTGGATCAAGTGTTCTGAAGATGGATGAATGGCGGGGTTAAGAAGATCTGACCTGGCAGACAGGATGAAGGAGCGCTCCACGCTCTCGATGTTCAGCTCGTTCTGATAGGCCTCCTGACTCGGCTTGCTCACCTGGAAAACACAGCACAGACAACAGCTCGACACCGGACCACGGAAAGAATTCCTGCCAGAGGGAGAGGAAGAGGGGATGAAGACCAGCAGCAGTGTGTTCACCTTCATTCCCGCCAGAGAGAGGACGCTGTTGAGTTTATACTGCGCAGACTGGACCGGGGTGGTGTACATGAGAGCGTCGTTAAACTGCACCAACACAGAGCAGAGGACACAAACATCAAGAAACCACCTGGTTTAGGGAGGAAAAGTGAGGATTGACTCCATGAGAAGATCAGAAGCTGCTCACCAGAAAGAACATGCGGGGCTGCATGACTTTCCGGGACAGTTTCATCAGAGTGCCCTCCTTCAGGAACACCTGGAAAACACACAGGCTTCAGAGACACATCCAGGATGGATGGATGGATGGATGGATGGATGGATGGAGATGGATGTGTCTTCTGTGTGGTGACCCACCCGTCCAGGCTGAACGATCTCATGCTGTCCGTTGAGGCCGTATTGGATCTGCATTAGCTTCTGGAAGTTATCCTGGAAGAGAGAGAGAGAGACAGACAGAGCGAGAGAGAGAAAGACAGAGAGACAGACAGAGACAGAGAGAGAAACAGAGATGGAGAGAGACAGAGAGATGGACAGATACAGAGTGAGAGACAGACAGAGAGACAGAGAGAGAGAGACAGAGCGAGAGACAGACAGAGACAGAGAGATGGAGAGAGACAGAACGAGAGACATACAGAGACAGAACGAGAGACAGACAGAGAGATGGAGAGAGACAGAGCGAGAGACAGACATAGACAGACAGACAGACAGAGAGACAGAGAGACAGAGCGAGAGACAGACATAGACAGACAGAGAGAGACAGACAGAGCGAGAGACAGACAGAGAGAGAGAGACAGACAGACATAGACAGACAGAGAGAGAAAGACAGAGAGAGAGACAGACAGAGCGAGAGACAGAGAGACAGACAGACAGACAGACAGACAGACAGATGGAGAGACAGAGCGAGAGACAGACATAGACAGACAGAGAGAGAGACAGACAGAGCGAGAGACAGACATAGACAGACAGAGAGAGAGACAGATAGAGCGAGAGACAGACAGAGAGAGAGACAGACAGAGAGACAGACAGAGAGACAGAGGTGAGACCGGCACACAGAGTGATGCTCCATCAGATGTAACTCCAGAGCAGTACCAGGGACTCTCACCCCCTGCTTCATGATGTCGTTGGCGTGGTTGGCCACTTCCTTCACAATGCCGAGAGCCGCTGAGGGACAAAACCAAGACAAGGTGACGTTACTTCTCGTCTCACTCTGAATCACACCGACTCCGGTTTGATTCTAAAGGTGTCACGATAATGTTCAAGTTCAACAAACACAACTTACAATTTAACATGTCGATGTTTGAATTGAAGGTTTGAGAAAGATTACATCAGATCAGCAACGTAAAGAAACACCATCAGTACAATTCTTTACACTATCAATACTAAATATACAAAACTAAATCTATAATAATAAAATATTCATTAAAATCTAATCATCACACGAATTTCATTTCACATTTAAATATTGTTTAAATAGTGTTTTTATTAATGTTACAGGAACTAAAATTACTGTAATCCCATTAATTTGAAAGATTAATACAAATTCTTTTGATATACTACTGACATATTAAGAGATTTATTATTGTAGCCATAATACTAAGATAATACTACAGTGACTTCTTTTCTCGTACATACACTTCTAGTATATATATTCTGCTCCCATTGTGCCATATACTGTACAGATAATGTCGTTTAATAATCAATAACCATCTTCCATTCAGACCAGTGTGGTTTCTTCATCTTGATCAAACCTTGAGTGTCTGTATAATCCTCAGAGTCTTCTGGAAGGTTCTTCAGATAATCTGGAAAAAGATTGAGGTGGATTTAAAGTGTAATCCAAACACAGCAGAGTGCAGATTAAAAACAATCCGTTAATAATCCGCACAGAATTTCATCTTCAACGTGAATAATAGTGAGAAAAGACAACAATGTCAGAAACTGATGCTGCTGTTGATGCAGTTAACAAAATAAAACTACGTCATGAAGAAAAGACCTGCAATTAGTTTTAAAATGTGTTTTTATACTTTGTTTATTGTGCAGATTGTGGAGAAAGATTTCAGGTTCTTTCCTCGCAAACACTAATCAATATTATTATATTATTATAGATCCTCATGTTGTAATGGACTGCCACCCAGCAGGTCCTCATCTTTTTCCCTATGATGCATAGCGACTGTGTGAAAGTCCACTGTGTGGTTGTTTTGAAATGACTTTATTTAAAACCACGTTTAAAACAGTGTCAGTACAAAGTCTTTATGTTTGAATGGGGAAAAAACAAAAGTTAGATATATTTATCACTACATTTTGTCAAATTTGCTTAAATTATTTGCAGATTCCCACAAATATCTTCCACTATTATCAAAACTAATTACTTGCATAAATCCAGACTTGTACTTCCAATATGTCATTGTTTATCATATTTCTTTTTTAAATGCGATTCTTGTCTATTTTATCTCTTTAATATTGAACTGATGTTATTACATTGTAAAGATGATTTCTATCGGTCATTTTTAAATTGTGAAGCATTTTTAGCTGCATGTCATGTATGAAAGGTGCTTTATAAATGTTATTAATAGTATTACTACTATTAACATAACCTCAAACTGTTTGCATAAATTCTCCATTTCCATCAGTTCAAATTATTTGCACAAAATCACTTACATTTGAAACGTCATGAAATTCATAAAATCAGAATATACTTCTATATATATAATCACCCTGAAGTAGTTTTATTATTGTGTTCAATGTACACACTTCTGTTGATCATAAAAGCGCCACTAGGTGGCAGCATTCAACCAAACCAGTAATTGAGCGTAGTTTGAGGCTTCGGCTACCACAAAAAAATAAAAGATGTAAGAGAAAAAAAGTGTACAGGGTGTAGTGTGTACAGTGTGTAGTGCGAGTAGTGTGTGCAGTGTGTAGTGTGAGTAGTGTGTACAGTGAGTAGTGTTTACAGTGTGTAGTGTCAGTGTGAGCAGTGTGTAGTTTGCAGTGTGTACAGTGTGTAGTGTGAGTAATGTGTACAGTGTGTAGTGTGTACAGTGAGTAGTGTTTACAGAGTGTACAGTGAATAGTGTGTACAGTGAGTAGTGTTTACAGTGTGTAGTGTGTACAGTGTGTAGTGTGTGTAGTATGTACAGTGAGTAGTGTGTAAAGTGTGTAGTGTCAGTGTGAGCAGTGTGTACAGTGTGTAGTGAGTTGTGTGTAGTTTGCAGTGTGTCCAGTGAGTAGTGTGTACAGTGTGTGTAGTATGTACAGTGAGTAGTGTGTGCAGTGTGTAGTGTGAGTAGTGTGTACAGTGAGCAGTGTTTACAGTGTGTACCGTGAGTAGTGTGTGCAGTGTGTAGTGTGAGTAGTGTGTGCAGTGAGTAGTGTTTACAGAGTGTACAGTGAGTAGTGAGTATAGTGTGTAGTGTGTACAGTGTGTGTGTAGTATGTACAGTGAGTAGTGTGTACAGTGAATAGTGTGTACAGTGTGTATAGTGAGTAGTGTTTACAGTGTGTAGTGTGTACAGTGAGTAGTGTGTAGTATGTACAGTGAGTAGTGTGTACAGTGTGTAATGTCAGTGTGTACAGTGTGTACAGTGAGCAGTGTTTACAGTGTGTAAAGTGTGTGATGTGAGCAGTGTGTACAGTGAGCAGTGTTTACAGTGTATACAGTGTGTGATGTGAGCAGTGTTTACAGTGAGCAGTGTGTACAGTGAGCAGTGTTTACAGTGTGTACAGTGTGTGATGTGAGCAGTGTTTACAGTGTGTACAGTGTGTGATGTGAGCAGTGTGTACAGTGAGCAGTGTGTACAGTGAGCAGTGTTTACAGTGTGTACAGTGTGTGATGTGAGCAGTGTGTACAGTGAGCAGTGTTTACAGTGAGCAGTGTGTACAGTGAGCAGTCTGTACAGTGTGTACAGTGAGCAGTCTGTACAGTGAGCAGTCTGTACAGTGTGTACAGTGAGCAGTGTGTCGAGCAGCAGCAGGTTGTACCAGTGAGCAGCAGTTGGTACTGAGGGATCCTCTGCACAGGTTTCAGCAGGTAATGTTTCAGAGCCAAACTGGCACATCTGGGACTCATCTGAGAGGAAAGACGAGTTTTCATGAGCTGGACAACGACTGAAAATACTCTGGTTTACTCACAACAGAGTGGAAATAGTCGACAGCATATTCCTGATTATGAACAAGAAAACACAAAGTTGATTTTCACTGATGCAAAATACATACTGAAGTAGATAAAGTCTCTCAAAAAACATTGGAAAAAAAAATATGGATGTAAAAGGATGGTGAAGAGACACAAAATGACCAGAAGAATTCAAATGAAGCACAAATTTATGATCTAAAAACAAAATCTATATCAAGAAGAAACAAAATGAACAAAAATGGGAAGAAATACAAAAGTGCACAAACTGTAAAGAAGAAAATTGTTTAAATAAATAAAAAAAAACACAATGTAAATATGTAAAACGGCCATAAAGACACAAAACTGATATAAGTATGAACATGAATATCCCATTGTGACACAAAATAAAGTAGATAAAACACAATGAAATAACATATGAAACGTGACACAGAATGTCTAAAATGACTTTAAGAAAACATAAAAAAATAAATAAAATCAAAGTTACCCAATATTGTACAAATACTATGTTATATTATTCATAATTCACATGGATGTATGGATGTTATCTGGTGTGTATAAATCTTTACTGGATATTTCTTCTATGCTGTGTATTTTTCAGATTATATTGAGTCTAGAATAAGAATTCTTTAATAATAAAGTTTAAACATTTTAACGGCAAAATAAATATACAATCTTGTTTGGTAGATTTATTAAAATGAAAGAAAAAAGGCTTAAGCTCGTATTCATGAATTAAAATAGATTTGATTACAAAATCCACAAGAAAAAGGGATGATTCTGAATGAGAAGTTGAAAAGAATGAGTGTTACCTCGAAGTCGCGGACCACAGCAGCGAACGCCGGGTTCTTCCTGCGCTGCTCGTCCAGCAGAGCCACATTGTTGTCAAACTGACGGATGTAGGTGGAGTACATCTTCAGGTACGGACCCTTCTGGACAAAGATGTCCGACAGCCGCTGGTGGTCGCTCCTGGAGACAGAGAGGAGCGAGACCCAGACTTTAATGGTGAGAGAAAAGAAAACTTTAATGGTGACGAGAGACTCCCTGTTGAACTGCTACCTCATCGTGGTGGGGGAGTTTGAGTACCTGAATGATCCTAGGAGCTACGTTGTCGGGGGGATTTATGCCCCCCAGTAGGGTCTCCCAAGGCGAACAGGTCCTAGGTGACGAGACAGACTAAAAGCAGTTCAAATAGCCCCTATGGACAACCACCCAAAGAGAAGCGTGACGTCGCCCGGTAAGGTACAGCCGGGGCCTCACCCTGGAGCCAGGCCTGGGGTTGGGGCTCGTATGCCAGTGCCTGGTGGCCAGGCATTAACCCGCGGGGCCCGGCTGGGGCCAGCCTGAAGGGACGACATGGGTCCCTCCTCTTCCTCCTGTGAGCCCACCACCCACAGAGGCTGCTTGTAGGGGGTTGGGTGCAGTGTGGATTGGGTGGCAGTCGACGGCAGGGGCCTCGACGACCTGATCCCCGGACACAGAATATGGCTTTTGGGACATGGAACGTGACCTCGCTGGGGGGGAAGGAGCCTGAGCTTGTGCGGGAGGTAGAGAGATACCGTCTAGATATAGTCGGGCTCACCTCCACCCACAGCTTGGACTCTGGAACCCAGCTCCTCCACAGGGGCTGGACACTCCACTTTTCTGGAGTTGCCCGCGGTGAGAGACGGCGGGCTGGCGTGGGCTTGCTTATTGCCCCACAGCTCAGCCGCCATGTGTTGAGTTCACCCCGGTGAACGAAAGGGTCGCGTCCCTACGACTCCGGGTAGGGGACAGGTCTCTGACTGTTGTCTCGGCCTACGGACCGAACAGCAGTACAGAGTACTTCTTGGACACCTTCTTGGAGTCCCTGAGAGGGGTGCTGGATAGTGCTCCAACTGGGGACTCCCTTGTTCGACTGGGGGACTTCAAAGGCCCACATGGGCAACGACAGTGAGACTTGGAAAGGGGTGATTGGGAGGAACGGCCTGTGGGTGTGTTCCAACTACAGGGGGATCACACTCCTCGGCCTCCCTGGGAAAGTCTATTCCAGGGTACTGGAGAGGAGGATCCGGCCGTTAGTCGAACCTCGGATCTAAGAGGAACAATGCGGTTTTCGTCCTGGTCGTGGAACACTGGACCAGCTCTATATTCTCCACCGGGTGCTCGAGGGTTCATGGGAGTTCGCACAACCAGTCCACATGTGTTTTGTGGACCTGGAGAAGGCGTTCGACCGTGTCCCTCTGGACATCCTGTGGGGGGGTGCTCCAGGAGTATGGAGTCCAGGGCCCTTTGCTAAGGACTGTCCGGTCCCTGTACGCCCGGAGCAGGAGTTTGGTTCAAATTGCCGGCAGTAAGTCGGACCTGTTCCCAGAGCACGTTGGCCTCCGGTAAGGCTGTCCTTTGTAACCGGTTCTGTTCATAACTTTTATGGACAGAATTTCTAGGCACAGCCAGGGACCGGTTTGAGGACCAAAGGATCTCGTCTCTGCTCTTTGCAGATGATGTGGTCCTGTTGGCTTCATCAAACCTGGACCTTCAGCGCACACTGGCGCGGTTCGCAACCGAGTGTGAAGCAACTGGGATAAATCAGCACCCCTAAATCCGAGGCCATGGTTCTCGACCGGAAAGAGGTGGCTTGCCCCCTTCAGGTCGGTGGAGAGCCCTTGTGGAGGAGTTCAAGTATCTCAGGGTCTTGTTCACGAGTGGGGGGAAGATGGAGCGTAAGATCGACAGGCGGATCGGTGCAGCGTCTGCAGTTATGCGGTCGCTGTATCGGTCCGTCGTGGTGAAGAAGGAGCAAAGCCAAAAGGCGAGGCTCTGGATTTACCGCTCCATCTTCCTTCCTCCCCTCACCTATGGTCATGAGCTTTGGGTCATGACTGAAAGAAGGAGATCCTGGATACAAGCGGCTGAAATGAGTTTCCTCCGTAGGGAGGCTGGGCGCACCCTTAGAGATAGGGTGAGGAGCTCCGTCACCAGGGAGGAGCTCGGAGTAGAGCCGCTGCTCCTCCACATCCAGAGGAGCCAGTTGAGGCTCGAGCATCTGTTTGGGATGCCCCCTGGACGCCTCCCTTGGGAGGTTTTCTGGGCATGTCCCTCCGGTAGGAAGCCACGGGGCAGACCTAGGACACGCTGGAGGGACTATGTCTCTCGGCTGGCCTGGGAACGCCTTGGGGTCCCACCGGAACAGCTGGAGGACGTGTCTGGGGCGAGGGACGTCTGGACTTCCCTGCTTAGGCGGTAGACGATGGATGGATGGAAACGAGAGAAAAGACTTTTTGTATCGTCGAGTATCAGGAACAAATGACTCAACGAGAAACCATGAAACTCATTCAGATGTTTTGATAGAGTCTAATGAGGAGGAGGTGTGTGTGTGTGTGTGTGTGTGTACCAGTGAGCCACCCGCTCCTCCAGCTCTCTCAGCAGGTCTCTGTTCAGCTGGTAAAGCTGCGGCAGGTAATAAAGGATCTGACTGAGTGTCCGCTCCTCCACCACCGGCTTCCCGTTCTGACGCGTCGCCTTGGCAACCGCATCCCTGAAGTCCTGGGGACACACACACACACACACACACACACACACACACACACACACACACACACACACACACACACACACACACACACACACACACACACACACACACACACACACACACACACACACACACACACACACACACACACACACACACACACACACACACACACACACACACACACACACACACACACACACTTCTGTATTTAATAGTGTGTGTATGTCTTCAAAAGTAATCAAATCTCATAAATCTGACCGTTGCTATTAATTTATTTCTTTATAGTTATAATTTGAAGGTTATTTTGCACTGCCAGAAAGAGCTTTATGCAAGTATAAAGCATTCTATTCTATTCTAGTCTCACAGTGTATAAAACACACACATTTCAGCAGTGTGAGAAAAGACTGGATTGCATCTCAAACAGAAATACCTGGTTATCACCTCATAAAGCCCCCACCCCACACACACACACACACACAGCTGAGCAAGCATTTTGTCGCTGTCACGAGCGCCAACACACACATCCACCTGGAAGGAAGCAGCGAGGCCTCGAGGAAGTGGATCAGTGTGTCCTGGTTCATGTCTTCACTCAGAGGAACAACTCAAACTTCTTAGTTTTTACAACAATAAAACTACGTCAGCACTGAAAGTGTCAAAACTCATTTCTTTTGGGGTTTTCTGTCCCGCTTAAATTCGCAAAACATAAATAAACTCACCAATGGACCACCACAGGTATCTCCACCCCCCCCCTCCACACACACACACACACACAGAGGATCATTTAAGGCGTGTGTGTGGAAGTCGTCTCTGTGGCCAGAGGAAGCAGCTGCTTCGCGGCCGGGCCGTCGGCGGAGAGGGAAGAATGCTATCTGACCTCTTTACTTGGACAGAGCTGCTCACCGCGCCGACCCGACCCCTCCCCCGACAGCCGCGGGTTCTAATCCTGCACCACTCTTCAGAAACGTGCCGACCGGCAGGTGAAGCGTCGCCCCTCAGCTGCAGGTCAAACATCTTTCGAGGCACAATACATAAGACTTTGGTCCAAAAGAGAGAAAAGCTCTCAAGCACACTGTTGTGACCTGAAGCTGGTTTATCAGCCAAAGTCTGCAGGTTTTCAAACTTATCCAAACTGTTTACTCCTGTACATCCTCTTTCACCACTAGTGGGTGTACTGAGACACTTTCAGCTGGTTTCTCAGGCAGAATAATCTCAGGCTGCAGGCTGACCAATCAGAGGATTTCCTGCCTCTCAGTGTGATATAGGATTAATATGATCACAACTAACATGGTCCAAAAGGTTTGTTTTAAACATCTGGGCAAATGAAACAGACAATTATTTAATTTTTTTTTTTTTTTAAACAAACAGAATCCTTGTATTTATCCTCCTAAAGCAGGGGTGTTCAACCCTGGTCCTGCAGAGCCCCTGTCCTCCAGAGCCCCCGTCCTGCAGAGCCCCCTGTCCTGCAGGGTTTAGCTCCTCCCAGTTCCAACACACCTGATTGCGATGAAGGGCTCCTTATTGGGCTTTTTCACAACCTTGGTGATGACATCATCATTAGATTCAGGTAAGCTGAAGCAGGGAGGAGCTAAAACATGCAGGACAGCGTCCTCCAGGACCGGAGCTGGACACCCCTGTCCTAAAGACTAAATTCATCATCTTCTGACGTTTCAATGTGGATCAATGTTCCTATCAGCTGCGTTGATCCTTCACTGGAACTGAATCATCTTTATCGAGGTTAAAACGGAACGAGGAGAAATTCTCATGCAGAGATGAATCGAATATACAGATACCCATATAATCGACTTAGATACAATAACAAAGCAGAAATACTGTGGTCGTTTTCACAGCTACTAACTCAAGCAGTATTGTGGAAGTTAGTGATTAAAGTTATCTCTTTAAAAAAACTGGTGAAGTACATCCAGTACTTTTTAAAGGATTTATTAACACAGAGTTGGAAATCGTCCCCCGACAGGCCATGAAATTAATAATTTTGCCATTATTTTACTAACTGAGGAGAAAATGTAAAATATTTATTGAAGCTTTTCCTTAAAATGTGTCAACCTGCTGATTTTTGTGCGTTTCTTTCAATAATGACTACATTTGGGGATGTTCGTCACTGTTTCCAAATACCTATGAAGTAAGTGAGTACAGTAAAACCCAGATGAATTCATTCAGGCCTTCACTCAGCTTTGACATTTTTTTGGGTGCCGACAAAACCGAGAAACAAATAATAGCAAAAGAAAACCTTAACATTAAAAAATATATATATATATATCCATACATTTAACTTTTCAGCAGACAGACACATGTCCACACCTCATGCTCATGCTCACACAGGGAGAACCAGCAAACTCCAAAGAATATAAAACAATGGTGATGTTACACATCAAATTAAACAGGACAAACATCTACATTTCATAAAACTCCAGTTCTCATCATCCAGGTAGCACCAACCTCCTGGATGCCTGCGTTTTAACTATACACACACAAATGAAATGCAGACTTTGCAGATGACGATAAAGTCCTGGTTTATAATTTCAGTGTTGCTTTCAAAGTCCCTGTAGGATTCCCCGTCAGTCCAGTATGAACCGGAGTGAGTGTGTGACGAGGCTAAGCCCACCAACCCAGAACCCAACACTTCCCCAACAGGAGACCACTCCTGGTCTTCCTTCAGTCTGTTACTTGGGCCGGCTCCCTCCAGCATGTCGCTGTGAAAACATGAAACGCCTCCATGCAGCAGCGTGAAGCACTCCGCCTGCATCATTCAGCTCTTCAGCAGGCGCAGCCTTTCACCTCCACGCTTTGGAAAAAGTCATCCATTGACACTCAAAACGGACACGAGTGGCGACTGTTAGGTGAGGCGCTTGATTTCCCTTGATGCTAAAACAAACAAAGTTTAATAAAAGAGTGGAAGAGATCCAGCACTTACTATGTGAAGGAGCTTCAGAACGTCCACAAACCTAATAAAAGAGGAGAAAGACACAGACACAGCAGTATTACTCATTTATTAGATTTATTATAGTATTACTGTTTTGTCTGGAGTTTGAGTCACACCTGAGTCCAAGTCGCATCAGTCAAAAAATACCTCATGAAAAGGAACAATAGTTATTTTTACTTCAAATTCTGCTGTGAGGCTTTATCTTGACCTGTAGTAATTTGATTAAATGTTTTTTCTGGTACTGCAGCAACATTCGGTCTAGTTTTCCCAACTGCTATGTACCAGTATATTTTATCATAAAATTGACTTCTTTGTATAAGTCACTTAACCAATTGAGCAGGTAAAACAAGTGTGACTTATATAATATTATTATTAGATTTGTTTTTAATAATTTTTACTTATTTATCTATTTTGCTACTGAAAGAGAAAAATGGGTGTAGAGAATTGTCTGTGCATCTAAAATTGTGTGTGTGTGTGTGTGTGTGTGTGTGTGTGTGTGTGTGTGTGTGTGTGTGTGTGTGTGTGTGTGTGTGTGTGTGTGTGTGTGTGTCTCCAAAGACGTGTAAATGTCTCGGTCTTCACCTCCACGTCTCTCTGAATTTTACTCTGTCTGTAATGAGAGGGTTTTTTTCCCCTCAGTCAAGACCCACAGGCTCACATTGGTCAAGCCAGGTTTTATCCAATTTCTGTAAAGTTGTTTGTAATATAAAAGCTCAACAATGGTGCTATTTAGTGACGATGGCTGTAAAGCTCAGGAGACACAGGTCAATTGAATCATGACGGCCGACTTAAGCCTCGTTGACATGGCAACAATTTCAAGTAAAAATACAAAACTTTTTCAGTGTCTGTTTACATGAGAACGGTGCTCAGCCACTGAAAACACAACTTTTGGAAAAAAAACTTAAACTGTCTCCATAGAAACGGGGAAAACACAACTTTCTACAAAAGCTCAGGACACGTCTCCTTGTGGACGGCGGAAAAGCTGCTCCTGGTCCTGGTCACCGTGGCCATAGTAACTAGGAGTTCTGCACATGCTCAGTAGAGCCTATCAGAACAATGTTTCCTCCGTGGTGTCATGACTCCCAGTCCTTATTGTCCTGGACTTGGTAGTTTTATTTTGGCAGTTACCGTAATAACAATCAAACTTGGTACTTTTATTTTGACAGTCACCACAATAACAATCCAACTTGGTAGTTTTATTTTGACATCCATGGTTTTAAAGAATATTTTGCACTCAGATTAATAACTGCATTAATTGAGATTTTTATGTTAGGCCTTGTTTACTTGACAACGGAGCCACTGAAAAGGCAACTTTCTGAAAACTGCGTCTCCTGGAAGACGGCAGAAATGCTGCTCCTGGTCACGGTAGCCATGGTAACCAGTAGTTGTGCACATGCTCAGTAGCTGGAATATCAGAAATGTTTCCTCCATGGTGTCATGACTTCCAGTCCATATTCTCCTGAACTTGGTAGTTTTATTTTGACAGTCACCGTAATAACAATCCAACTTGATGGTCTGTCCACTAGAATGTCCTTGTTCTCCCAACCCATGGCCTAGCAGGCCATCTTCATCGCTTTCATTGTTTCTGCCGTTTGTGTGGAAACTGATATAATTTTCAAATCGTTTTGGTGTGAACAAGAAACTATTTTGAAATGAAAACGCAACAACAATGTTTTCACTTGAGACGTAGAAACAGAGCCTGAGATGTCAAGCTCAGAGGTGAAGACGGACATTTATGTGTCCTTGAACTTAAACCCATGTCCAACGTGACGGCGAAAACAAAATAAAACATAAAAACAAACGTCTGACGCACGCACGCGCGCGCGCACACGCACACGCACACGCACACGCACACGCACACGCACACGCACACGCACACGCACACACACACACACACACACACACACACACACACACACACACACACACACACACACACACACACACACACACACACACACACACACACACACACACACACACACACACACACACAAGCGCTTCACGCTGGTTGATGGACTCACACTTTCTCGGAGCTCATGATCTCCTGGGCAATGTGCACCACCTTCTTCCTCTTCATCTCGTCCTCCTGCTGAAACAGCACAAACACAAGTGGTGAGACGCTGGGCGGCGGACGCTGGGCGGCGGACGCTGGGCGGCGGACGCTGGGCGGCGGACGCTGGGCGGCGGACGCTGTGGCGGCGACTCACGGGCTCACTGCAGATCACCATGATCAGCTGATCCTGTTCAAACCATCAGAGCAACAACAACAGTTCAACCAGCAGCGTTTCTTTTCCCTCTCTCCCTCCCTCCCCTCCCCGGCTGTTTCTCATGCAGTGTGTTGTTGCATGGCAATAGGGCGGTCTTTCAGTTACTTCATTTGGACGCCGGCCTTGACCCCCCCCCCCCCCTCCAAATGCCGCTGGGGTCCTATCGGAGCCTGAGTTCCAGACACTGAGCGTTGACGGGCCTCAGGTGGCGACAGTATCATGAGAGGGTCACGCAGGACGAACGCAGGGAAACTCTGTCAGTCACTGAACCTGCCTGTGTTTGATCACCACCCCCTGCTTACACACACACACACACACACACACACACACACACACACACACACACACACACACACACACACACACACACACACACACACACACACACACACACACACACACACACACACACACACACACACACACACACACACACACACACACACACACACACACACACACACACACACACACACACACACACACACACACACACACACACACACACACACACACACACACACACACACACACACACACGATACTACCAGTCCGGAGTGAGCTGTAAAGCCTCCGCCACTTTCACACACTGACATCATGCTTGGAAAAAGCTCCCTGATCCCAGTGTGATTGAGTTTATTGCTCGGCCCCAAGAGAGTCAGAGTGTTTTCCACACGTGTGTAAATTGTGTGTGAATACAGATACATTAACCCTTCGTAGGTCACTCATTTACATATGTGGGGATATTTTCTATCCTCAGATGTTGCTTTGGATACTTCAGGGCAAGAACACACACAGCAACTCCCACACACCCTTCAACTTTTGCATATTGTAGAATTCTCCCCCATTCTAAAGTTCTCACACATAATAAAATTGTCATACATCTGAAAACTGCTGCACAGCTTCACACAGTCCAACCTTAAAACACCCAGACACTGCAGAACTCTCACACGTCTTTAATTCTAATATGTCTCTTAGTCCTACATTCTGCCTAACAGGCAGACAGACAGTGGGACTGAGGTTGCTGGTGAGA
Source organism: Lipophrys pholis (assembly GCF_963383615.2). Classification (NCBI taxonomy): domain Eukaryota; kingdom Metazoa; phylum Chordata; class Actinopteri; order Blenniiformes; family Blenniidae; genus Lipophrys; species Lipophrys pholis. Next base: position 258,853 of record NC_137644.1, on the reverse strand, counting down.
CTGACTCGGGGCATTGTTTGTTCTGGACATCTGTTGTGGTTTGTCTTTAAAACTGTAAGAAATGATCTGAGGAAAGAAGTAGCAAAAAGACATTCTCAGGCCATAAAGAGCATTATGCAATAAAAGTAATGCCAGTACATTTTTCTCGATTAACCCCTTGTGTGCTTTACGTGATGCAGAGCTCTTTTGTTCCTTCTTTTGAAACTGGATGCGATCACAGTTTTCCTCTTCCAAGATTGTTTTGTATTTTTTATTTTTTTTTATTATGAAGCATTGATTTGGTTGTGGGATTTAAAAATTACACAACTGAAAACTAGTGCTTGTGGGTTAAAATATACATTTTTCTTTTAGTCTGCACCAAACATCCTCCCTGTGAGAAAGTCGTATGAATTCTACAAGACACATTTTCATTATCTGATATGTGTTGATGACTAATGACAGATGTCATATTTCATGAGGCTATTACAGCAGCATATTGATTTATGTGTTCGAGTGTACTGATGTTTTTGCGTCTGCAATGAGATTTGTGAGTGCATTAATACATACACGTGATCAAAACGTGTACGGGTGTTATCAAATTTGTATATATGCAATGTGTGTGTGTGTGTGTGTGTGTGTGTGTGTGTGTGTGTGTGTGTGTGTGTGTGTGTGTGTGTGTGTGTGTGTGTGTGTGTGTGTGTGTACAAAGACCTGTAAATATGTCATTTACATCGCAATAAGTGTGATTTCCACAGAGGGTCAGAGATTTGACCATAATGATGAGTTTTATTTTGCCCTCTACCAAGACCTGTCAGGCTCACACTTGTCATGCTGTGTGGATTTTGTCCGGTGTTGTGTCTCTCAAGCAGAACATACAGACTACACAAGACTGGTTAGTACTGTGGAAGAGCTGATAATAATATTAAAACATTTCAGGAAATAAATAAGTGAACCTGTGAGTCTAAACTGAGACATCTAGCTGAATTTTAATGAAGCAGATGAGAGAAATCAAGTTGTAGATGAGTAAGAGGCCATCTGAGGTGTAAGGAATACATTTATAGGATACTACACCCTAACACACACAGAAACGGTACTGCACTCTAAATGTGTTGTGTGTTTGCAAAATCTAAGTATGCAAATACAATATCACAGACTAAAAAAATCACTCACAGAAAGAAGAAAATTAACACACACACCCATCTCCCTTCCACATGTATGCACAAGTATTTTTTCTACCATAATAACGTTTTGATTTAATTTAAACTACATGAGAGGAAACTGCAGGCATGGTGGCACAGGAGGCTAATCAAACAGGCGTGACAGGTCACATGACCGAGGACATCACTGAGCCTACCTGTCTGTCTGCCTCGTCCAGCTGCTCCTTGCTGGAGGTGGAACTGTTGTCTTCCTCGTCGGAGCTGTGGATCTCCTCGTCCTCCTCCGAGTGGACATCCTGCCTCAGCCAGCCGCTACACCCCCCCATCACACACACACACACACACACACACACACACACACACACACACACACACACACACACACACACACACACACACACACACACACACACACACACACACACACACACACACACACACACACACACACACACACACACACACACACACAGTTTGCTATAAAATAACACAGCGTAATAAATAACACTGCAAGACACTAAGGGATTACAAAAGTAACTTTACAGGTACTGGACCGGGCCTGGCTTGATGAGAGAAAGAAAACCCAAAGTTACAAACGGATCTCTGGGAGGAGAACAAAATCTACTGATGAACTGAGGTGGAGGTGAAGACATTTATCGTAGACAGAACTTTTTTGTATTTTTTTAAAACCACACTTTATTTCCTCTTTGAGGAAATTTCTTTTAGATATTCACTAGTCCGTGTACATAAGGGTACTTATAGGTCTCTGCATACAGAAACATCTACAGGTCCTCGTATACAGCCAAATTTACCTTTGTGTGGACAAACATCAAACAGAGAAAAACAACACACAGCAAAATGTCTGTCCACACAATGTTTAAACCTGAGACAGTGAGGAGGGCTGTGTGTGTGTGTGTGTGTGTGTGTGTGTGTGTGTGTGTGTGTGTGTGTGTGTGTGTGTGTGTGTGTGTGTGTGTGTGTGTGTGTGTGTGTGTGTGTGTGTGTGTAGAAAATCCCTCCCTGAATAAACAGAGATTACAGAGGGCTTTTGCAACACGTGTGTCCTGAGATAAAGCGGACAAATGATAATGTTAACTTGTTGGACTCGCTATGATGGAAACTCATGATTCCACCTGGACAACATGTGGAGAAGACAGCCGGCAGGAACTGGAAACAGTTGGACTGCTGCTGATGGACGGAGGAGGCGTAACTAAAGGCTGGGAGACGCAGCTTACTGTATGGACGAGTGTAACATTAATAAAGAAAGTAAACAGTGCAGACATGACAGACGGAGGTTTGGAACGAAGCCAACTGTTGGAACAATATCAAACCTCCTACAAGCGGAGCTGAAAGATCTACAGACTGAGTGAGTCCCTCCAGAGCTCTCAGGACTTTAAGGATCTACTGACAGTGAGTCCCTCCAGAGCTCTCAGGACTTTAAGGATCTACTGACAGTGAGTCCCTCCAGAGCTCTCAGGACTTGAAGGAAATGTCCTGTCTGTCTTTCTGGATGTCTCCATTGTTGGAAACAGTTTTTAAAACGGTCTGATGGACTACACTTTTGATGCACGGTTGACGTTTTTTGTCATGAGAATTAAAAAAAAAAAAAAAAAGAGGAATTTTGAAAAACTTGCAAATTTTGCCAACTCAGTTATCAAATATTTGCAATGTTTGAATTCAGACTTGTTTCATTTACAGCGACACATTCTTCCCAAACCATTAGTGGTGTATTATTACATCGCGATTCTATCTAGGAAATGAAAACAGCATGTCAGCATGTATGAACTCCACTGCAGCAACGCAGTCTGGACCGGAGGGACGATGGCTGCAGCGGGACGTTCTGGCTCGTGAGACGCTGCGCTCCTGCCCAGAAGGAGAAGAGAAGAACTCCTCGCCACGATGAGCTCACAAGCCAATATCTAACGCTGGTGAAGGAACGGCTGCAGAAGGTTCCTGGAGCTGCTGAAGATGACCTGGAGACTCCTGCTAAGGGTGAACAGCATCATAGTAATGTGGGAGTAGAGCAGCCAGGTTCCCCTCTTCTAGGGACTTTAGTTCTGTAGTTTAGTAGTAGTTTATTAGGAGTGTGTAATATAATATGGTGGAAGGACCAATCATTCGTCTCTACTATTTATAGAGGTTTGGATGTTTTGTGGAGAATCAACTGTAAAGAACAGGAGAACGTTCTGTGGAGAACTATTTGGAAAATACCAATGAAAATAATTGATTGTGACTAAGTGCTTTAAAGCAGGGGTGTCAAACTCTTTTAGTTCATCAAGCGTAAACCGGTAAAGTAGTGCCATAAGAACTTTGACATTTAACCTTTAAACCTTTTCGCTGTTGTGGCGCATACATGGTGGAAATGTTAAGATGTTCACAACAACCCAAACAATTACTGTAAAATGAGGCCAACCTCAGCATGAAGTCAGTTTTAATGAACCTTCTGGAACCAAATACAAAATACAGTCCCCAGAATTGAAGACAGTCTGTCCTCTCTGTCCCTGGCTTGTTTCAGGTTTTAAAAAGTGTGTTGCTCCAAGCAGCCAATCAGAGATCAAACCCTATATAGTGTCATCGGGGGTTTAGCCAATCCCAATCAAGGTAGGCCCTTAGGGGTGGGTGGGGGGGGGGGGGTGGAGAATACATATGAGATGGAAAAGATGGTGGGAGTCGACACGCTCCTTCACCTCCTTTCACTCTCCTCTCTGCTCCCTTGTTTTTCTTCCAGCTGGATCTCTCCAGCTCTTCACTCTACATGTCGCTCAGCGTCTTGTGCTGGTACGTTAGCACTCCAGCACAGAGCGCCGCTTGTTTACGGCCTGGAGCTCTTTCTATAAAGCCAACAGGCTGGGAAACACCTCACATTCACTCCTTCACTCTCTCTCCTCTCACACACATTTCCAGCCAGCTCCTCTGCATACCAGACAACATTAAGAAGCAGGGCACATGTGAACCGTGTCCCAGCCGGGCGGCTCACCGTCTGGTCTGATCGGTGGGGACATGCCTGGGCCGGTAGAGGTGCAGGTCCACTGCAGAGGCTGCGGGACGTGAAGAAGTGTCTTTGTCCTGACGAGCATTTAACATTTGTTGCTTTATATTTTCAACTTTGCTCGTCAAGACGTTTTTAACTGTTCACGCAACTTCAGCTGAAGCTTCTTGGTCCTGATGTCCAGGAGGGGAAACGTTTGTATTCATGCACAGATTCAGTCTTTCGTTATTTCTGTCGTCTTCTATGTTACGTCATCCCACACTGCCCCCTCAGGTGATCAGCTGTATTACTCTGGGTGCTACAAATCTGTAACATCCCTGGAAATGAACCAAATTAAACATGACAAGGACACAGAGGACGGACAGAGGGCTCCCACCTTTCTGGATTTAGCGTTGAGGATAAATGACCTTAAGATGCGGAAGACTACGACAAAAATGATAATCAACAAGACAGAGAAAACTATTACTAAGATGACGAAGAAGAAGTAGCACCTCATGGTAAATTTAGAGGTGGAAGAAGTAAAAGAAGAAGCTCATAAAAGAGCAAAAGCAGGAAGAATTAAATTATTCATTTAATGGACCTTTGACCCGAAGCAACAGAGTTCCTCATTGGAATGAACCTTTCCTTAAACATTGCTTTTCATTCAGCCATTTCTCACTTTGTTCATTTCATCTGGGAGGAGAAGGGAGCTCAGAGGAGATCTTCTCCCACAGGACGGAGCAGAAACATGACGAGGTTAAGTAAAGGCTAAAAACGGTGCAGGGTGGAGGGGGAGGGGGAGGGGGAGGGGGAGGGGGAGGGGGAGGGGGAGGAGTCTGCTTTTTTATTTTCCCTGTTCTAGAGAGCCGTGTGGCGTTTCTGCGATTCTCAGACATTTCCTGCCCCGGTCACTGAAAATAACCCTCATACAGGAAAACACATCAACCTGCCCCACAAAACACAGAGCATTCCTGCTGCCACCTCTACAACCTATCGCTCACCGAGACTCTACAACCTGTCGCTCACCGAGACTCTACAACCTGTCGCCCACTGAGACTCTACAACCTGTCGCCCGCTGCGACTCTACAACCTGTCGCTCGCCGAGACTCTACAACCTGTCGCTCACTGAGACTCTACAACCTGTCGCCCACCGCGCCTCTACAATCTGTCGCTCACCGAGACTCTACAACCTGTCGCTCACCGAGACTCTACAACCTGTCGCCCACTGCGACTCTACAACCTGTCGCCCACTGAGACTCTACAACCTGTCGCCCACTGAGACTCTACAACCTGTCGCTCACTGAGACTCTACAACCTGTCGCTCACGGAGACTCTACAACCTGTCGCTCACCGAGACTCTACAACCTGTCGCTCACCGAGACTCTACAACCTGTCGCTCACCGAGACTCTACAACCTGTCGCCCACTGCGACTCTACAACCTGTCGCACACCGAGACTCTACAACCTGTCGCTCAACGAGACTCTACAACCTATCGCTCACTGCGACTCTACAACCTGTCGCTCACTGCGACTCTACAACCTGTCGCTCACTGCGACTCTACAACCTGTCGCTCACTGCGACTCTACAACCTGTCGCTCACTGCGACCTGTCGCTCTCCGCGGCTCCCCTGCAGTCTGACCAGGCAGTTGTCAGTCACAGTTGTCCTCTGAAGACGTTCTAAGCTTCTTCGACATTCAGATGATAAATGATCCTTAAACTTGCTGCATCATCAGAACCTTTTTTCCCCAATCCAAGACGGCCTCCACAGTAAGAGCATGTTTACTAAACAAAGTTTCAAATGAAAACGCAGCGTTTCAAAAAAGTTTCACGACAACAGAAGAAACAAGTTAGCATGCTGGGCCACTAGTTGGCGCTGTAGTTTGTTTTTATAATTAAACCAACACACACATGGAGCAGAGAACAACAAGTTCTAAACATGAACAACAGGACAACAAAGACATTCCAGTGGACAGACCACCAAGTTGGATTGTTATTACGGTGACTGTCAAAATAAAACTACCAAGTTGGATTGTTATTAGGGTGACTGTCAAAATAAAACCACCAAGTCTAGGAGAATATGGACTGGGAGTCATGACACCACAGAGGAAATATTTTTCTGATTGTCCAGCTACTGAGCATGTGCAGAACTACTAGTTACTGCTGCCGTGGTGACCAGGACCAGGACCAGCGAGCCCCAAAATGCAATGGAAGTTTTGCGTTTTGACTTGAAACTCGGTTGTGTGACGAGGACGTCGTCTGCTTCTGGTCTCCGAGTTCCGGTGAAGCCAAACACGGGTAGAAGCAGTTTCATGAGGCTTATTCTTATTGTTATCATTGTGACAACCTTGAAATGGACCAAACCCACGGTCCCCCACCACTGTCATCTTTAGCGTCCCCCCAAGGTGAAACCTGGATCCCCAGTTGGAAACAGTAAGATGATTACCTCGAAAACCAGTTTGAATCAAATTTTGGAATCAAGTCCAAATTAAACTCCGGTTTAATATATGCTTGTGTTCTTCTGCACATCGGATTTTCAAAGAAAACAATGATGAAGACATTTAAATGTCATAATTAGAGGTGCTGTCTCTGTTTTTAAGAATCTCTGAAAGATAAAGCCCAATAAAAACTTATTTTGCAAAAATCGTGTCAATTCTCTTATGAATTCATTCATCTACTGTAAACATGCAGGTGTCAACAGCATCATTCAGCATCATGAGTCAGACTCAGTCAGACTGGAGACAACAAACAACAAACTAGAGCAAACTTCCTCCAACGTTCCACACAGCTTGAAGTACCGTACCTCTCATACTCGTGGTCCTGACACCGGTGAAACGGGTCCTGCACTTCATAAATGTCGGCGTCTTCCGAGTCGTGTGTCCACCCCAGCCTCCCGCCGTGAAACGGCAGGTTCATGTACTCCGGGATCTCCTCGTACAGCGGCACGTTTTCATACTCCACCGATTCCTCCACGCCTTCCACGCAAAAGTTGCCGTCCCCGATGCAGCTGCTGGGCCGCTCCAGGCTCCTCCTACCCCCGTGAGACTCCAGGCTGGTGCAGTCCAGCGACTGCCCCCCCTTGGCCAGCAGCTTCGGCAGCATCTTCACCGACAGCCGGAGCTCCAGAAGCTTGCGGAAGGAGAGGCTCCTCTTCTGCGCGCCGGCCCGGGTCGCCAGGTCGGCGGCGGAGAAGGACTGCGCCCTCTGCTTGCCCCCCAGGGCGGGGGCCCGGCCCTTCGGGGGCACGCTGCTCCTGGTGGGGATCTGCCGGCTGAAGAAGGTGACGCAGGGTCGCGTGAAGCGCCAGGCGCTCTTCTCCTGGGGGGGCGGAGGCAGCTCCCTCATGGGGGTGTGGGCGTGTGGAGGGGCAGGGGGGCAGATGGAGGGCGGCAGGCTGTGTCTCTGGGGCTTCCTCGGCGGCGCCCGGGGCGACGGCTGGTCCTCGGAGGAGAAGGCCTTCCTGGGGCGCTGGCAGCCCAGCTTCATCTGCTTGGGGAGGCTGTGTGTGATCGGGTAGCGCTTGAAGTCTCCGTACCCGCCGTCCTCCTCCTCCCCCCGCTGCCCCTCCCCCTCCTTACTGAGCAGGTCTAAGGAGTGGGAGCAGCTCTTGTTGAGAGGAGGTGCAGTTCTGAGGGAGGTCTGGCGGGGCGGCGGGACGGGAGCGTGGCCTGAGTTTGAGTCTCTGGGAGGTGACGGCTCCTCCCACGCAACCTCCTCCGTCTGCTCCGCCACTCCGCCCTCCACCCCGTCCTGCCTCACCAGCGCCGGCTTCTTCAGCCTCCGGGGCTGAGGAACCGGGAGGGGCTTCCTGGGAGCGGCGGGGACCTGCAGGTCGGGGCGCAGCCAGCCGCCAGCCTCGCCGCTCCCAGGAGGAGCGCTGCTGGAGAAGACGATGATGCTGCCTGCAACATCACAGGCCGGAGAAGAGTCTGTTAAACCTGTGCTTCGGAGCGCCGCCTCCACCTGAGCAGCATCAGGCTCATCAGCAGAACAGTCCTGGCGTTTCTCCTTGTCAGTGGCGTTCTCCGTTTGCTCCTCAGTCCTCTGAGCCTCTTCATTGACGAGGCCTCTGTCCAGGTGTCTCTGTCTCTGGGGTTTGTCTCTGGGCTTCTTGCTACGCCGCACACCTTCACCGTGACGTCCAGCTCCTCGCTCCTCCAGTGATTCTCTGCTTTCTTTGGTGGGCGCTCCAGCAGGAATCTCGTTCTGCTCCGGCTCCTCGTACGCGTCGCTCTCGCAGGCATTCCCGTTCTCCAGCGGCGGGCGGTGGCCGTCCAGAACGACACAGGAGCAGGTGGGAAAGATGTAATCTGAGTCACGCCTGCCCGCCTCCAACAAAATCCCATTTTTGGAGTTGAGAAGAAAGAGGCTGTGATCTGAAGCCTCCTGCTGGTCCTGAGCGAGGCCGGGGGGGTCAGAGGGTTTTGGGGGAGGGGTTGAAACGGGGGGAACGGTAGAGGAGGACTTGGGGATGCAAGGTTTGGGAGCGACAGCCGGTTTTTCCCTCTTCAGCGTGGCGGGGGACGGCTGTGTGGCGGGGGACGGCTGTGTGGCGGGGGACGGCTGTGTGGCGGGGGACGGCTGCGTGGTGGGGGACGGTTGGCTGGCGGGGGACGGCTGCGTAGCGGGGGACGGCTGTGTGGCGGGGGACGGTTGGCTCGCGGGGGACGGTTGGCTCGCGGGGGACAGTTGGCTGGCGGGGGACGGCTGCGTGGTGGGGGACGGTTGGGTGGCGGGGGACGGCTGCGTGGTGGAGAACGGTTGGGTGGCGGGGGACGGCTGCGTGGTGAGGGACGGTTGGGTGGCGGGGGACGGCTGCGTGGTGGGGGACGGCTGGGTGGCGGGGGACGGTTGGGTGGCGGGGGACGGCTGCGTGGTGGGGGACGGTTGGGTGGCGGGGGACGGCTGCGTGGTGGGGGACGGTTGGGTGGCGGGGGACGGCTGTGTGGGGAGGGACGGTTGGGTGGCGGGGGACGGCTGCGTGGTGGGGGACGGTTGGGTGGCGGGGGACGGCTGTGTGGAGGGGGACGGTTGGGTCGCGGGGGACGGCTGTGTGGGGGGGGGCGGCTGTGTGGGGGGGGACGGCTGCGTGGCGGCAGCGGCCTGGGACGGGAGGCCCGGCTTGGGGGCGATGGGCGGGGGGGAGGGCTTGCTGGTGGGGGGGAGTTTGGGTTTGGGAGCTAACGGAGGCTTCTTCACACCTGGAAGAGAAAAAGAAAGATTTACAGGAAATGGACTTGCACGTCCTGTCACATTAATGACGCAGCGCCGAGTCAGCACGCTTCAGTCAAGCCTCCTTGAACAGGAGACAGACAGCTGCGAGCCGGGGGGACACCGAGGTCACACCGAGGGTTTACCTCCAGGATCAATACCAACAGAAATCATCTCGTCAGACATCGAAAACTTTTATGAAACTAAAACTAACTAACATTTTAAATAATCATTGGAAAAATGCACTTTTGAAAAAAAATAATTTAAGAAATATGACTTTGTAATTTGAATTAAATTACAAATACTCACGTCACTTTAATTAACTATAAAATAAACCTACAATTTAACAGCTTTCGTAGAGAACATGGTGCGGATTGAACTCCAGTATGATTACCATTACATATTCAGAAATACTGTGTTTCTACAGCCTTATTAGCATTTGTAAGTTTCAGTAAAATTAACCAGATTACTATATTTAAGTAGCATACTTGAGTACTTTAAAAAATATTGTGTGTAAAACTACAAACTCAAATGTTATCACTTAGCACTGTATATATTATATTTAATGTTACTTATTGCTATTTTAACTCTATTCTGTGTATTATTTTCTGTGTGGAACAATTTTATACAGAATTTCCTTCTGAGATAAATAAATGAGGTGTTTCTATTCTATTCTATTCATAAATGAGAGCAACAACATTTAAAGCATACTTGATTACAGTAATAATGTGATCTCATCACAAATACGGCCTTTAAATATTATATACATGTATAATATGCAGAAAGTTTATTCAGGAGCTTTTGTCTTTTTTGACTTATTGTGACCAATTTAGAATGTAATCTATTTTAGGGATCAAAAAAGTATCTTGACCTGAAATGTTGATCGATTTTTTTCCAAGCAAAATCCAGAAATATATTGACGCTTATCTTCATTTTGGCTTTTATAGACTTGGCAGTGAAATATGAGAGTATAAAAGTGAATTTTGTGGATTTAACTCTTCTGGTGCCTGTTTCTTAAATCCATTTTTGTTTGAAGAAACAGCTGAGTGTGCAGGCTGGTGAAAAGCTGTGAATTCAGATTGTAGGCCAGATTTTCCGCTCTCCTGGCTCAAGCTTTGGCTGAACACCACGAGAAGTGGAGTCATCGAGCGGATGTTTCCCAAAAGGCCAACAACCTAAAAACCGCTCTACACGTTGTCCCCCTGCCACCAGACTCCATTCACAGAAACACCAAATATACCTTCACCTCACCTGTACACACACACCTTACCATGACCACCCTGAAAACTGCAATAATTACAACCTGGAGCTGCAGCTTCTTAATCCGGCTCACATTTTATATGGAAAAAGTTTATATTTGACAAGCCACTGACTTGAATGCAACTGAAACTTTATGGGGGATTGCAGCGTTAGCAGACAAAGTGAAGAAAAACACTTTAACCAAGACGTAATTAAGAACTTAAATATCAGCCGAACTGTCTAATACATGTCGACAACTAAGTTAAGACAATAAGCAAAGTCTTCACAGATATATACGTTTTGATAAAAGCGAACAACTCTTAAACTTAAAGATTTGTAAGCGGAATCTGGCCCTATGTTATATGACAACCAGGTATGTGGAATTAACATGTAAAATACAGATGATACTTATAGAAACGGACTTTGTAAAGACTTGCCCTCCTTAAACAGGTAAATGTTAAGACTTTAACAAAGCTTTGGATGACAAAGTCGGACTGTGTGCATCCACAGCAGGGCAGATGTTAAAAGACAAAGGATTGAAGCCCTGTGTCTGCTGCAGGGGCAGTAATAACAAGCCGAGAGGCAGATTTCCTCCAAACACTGACATCAAGTTCACTTTCTTCAGGAAAGCTGTTATTTAGAAAAACTGCAATAAAACTGAGGCTGACTGAAAATGAAGTGGGTGCTGCTACTAAAAGCGCACAGTTTGGGTCATTTTCCTGAGATAAACTCTCTGAAAACAGTTCTGACTTTTGAAAAGGTTGCAGAGTAGAGTTTTTCTCCCCACACAAACCTGCGCTCATGACTCCAGACTTGCTCCTTTCTCCATGAGTTAATTTGACTTTCAATGGAAATGCGTGAAAAGTTGCGTTTTTTCCTCCATCGACACCGTTGTCATCGTGTGAACCTCCTCCCGGATAAAACACACACTTCCATCCCCGCGGCGGGCTCTTATCTCTCCAGAGGACGCACAGATAAACGCTTTGCTCCTGACCCTTTTTCCATTTTTCGAAGTTTTTAGCCACGGTGCTTTTTCCCCAAACGGCCCAAAGCGAGACAAACACGGAGTCATTAACATCCGGTTGCCTTCCAAAGTATAGGTATCCTCAAAGAACGGCAGCAACATTTGCTGGAAAATAAGATGATACGATCACACAAGCATTATATATTTCCTAAAGGTACTTTGAACTTATGAGCATTAGCTACATGTTGCGTTATATCTCATAATGGTATTTAATTGAATATGTTTCAGCTTATATTTTGATCATACTTCTGGTTACGCCTTTGCCCTTTCCTCTAACTTTACATTCAGTTGGCTTGGGTTAAACGGTTGAGGCTGTCGTTGCTCCTCTCGGCCGCGAGAGGCGCTCCAAAGCGCTCCCTTAACGGTTTGTCCCAACAAAGGCCGCAATGGCTCCTGGATCCAATACACGTCAACGGAGCCGCCATATTGGTCCGGGCAAACTGCTCCTGTTGAGAGCTGAAATCATCTGTTTCGATTAATTTAAAATCCCAGATAATGTGGGATTTACGATGTAAGTCTGTATGTCAGTATTCCTTCCCTTCTGTCTTTTAGTAATCATATTGTTTTAATTTATATTGATTGCTTCTTATCACTGGTTTTCAAACACGTTTCTGTTGCTATTTTTGGATTTTGTTGAGTTTCTTTTGTAAATGTACAGATATTATTATTATTGTTATTATTATTATTATTATTATTATTATTATTATTATTATTATTATTATTATTATTATTATTATTATTATTATCATAATTATTATTCTTAGTATTAGTAGAATTATCATAATCATCATCATCATAAAGCAACATTGTTAAACAAAACAGACCTTTTTCATTCATAACTCACTAATTTAATTTATATTTCATTATTTTATCATTTAAACCAAAATTAATATATAATTTTTGATAATATTTAGATTGATACTACTATCCAAATCTTTTTATTTTATCCTGTCTTAAACTCATAAGAGTCCATTATGTGAAATGCAATATAATGAAATCAATGTGAGACCAAGTTGGTATACATCCATTGTGTTTTAAGCTGATATTAAGCTGTCCTCCAAACCTTTTACATCTCTCCACTTGAACCTTCAATCTATTTAACAGAGAAAGACCTCATTAAACAAGAGAAACAAGTAAAGATGTTTCTGTATTTCCTGACTGGATCCAAGCGAAAAAGATCAGTCATGAAACCATCAGACTTAATGAACCATTCATAGTCTCACTGTCGTGGCTTTGTGCATGGCTTTTTATTTCAATTTGATCTTTATCTCTATAACACCAATTACAGCATAGCCATCCATTGGCACATTTACAGAGAAGCACCCAACACCAAGGCAAAGGTGGAAAAGACAAATTGCAAATGTCTGTTTCCTCCAGGTGGGTATTTAGGAATAGTAAAAAATAGAACTAAGACAGAAATCAGCAAAGAAACAAGTTGATATCAGACATCAGGCTTATCAAATAAAGCATTGAATCTTGATTTGGAATGTAACAGATACAGTAGTTTTTATCCAGAAAAAACTTTGGTTAATACATATCTGTATCTGTCCACCAGTGAGTGAGTTGGTCACCATTAAACTTTGGGGCACCTGTGGCTCGAATGATCAGCAGAGTAGTCAACTCTCAATTGAAAGGTTTTAGTTTAAAGTCCCAACACCCCCGTCCCCCTGTTAAAGTGTCCTTGAGAAAGACAATGAACCCCAAACTGCTCCCAATGGATGGACTGAGCACCTTGCGTGGCAGATACGTCCTCTGGTGTGTGAATGTGAATAACAGCACAAGGCGCTTTATGGAAAAGTACTGTATAAGTGAAATCCAATATTGTACAAAGTAATATCTAATATTACTTATTTAATTCTATTATGACTTATTTTCTATTTTAACATGCTATTTCACTTGTTATATTATATTTTGTGTGGACCACTGCTTTTGATAAAGAATTAATAAAGCATTTTCTATTCTACTGTAGTGTTCTCTTGCCCGGTCCAATATGGCGGACGCGTTGACGTAACGCTCTTGTCAGTCATAGCGGCTGTCAGAGGGCGCAATACCTAATGGGAGTTGTAGTTCTTGGGCAAACCGGCAGTGGTAACTTCTCCCCGCTGTTACCCCCACAAGACGTCCCCCACCCGCCGCTGCCGTTGCCCCTCGCCATCGTTCAACGGGCTGCGCGTCGATGGCGGAGAGCAATGACTGAGGAGTTTGACGAAGACGTGGTCTTTGAGGTTGGTTACCGCCGCCGCCGGACGTGAACTTGTGCTTTGTCATCCCGCCCGGTGGCCGGAGGGTCAAGACGTGAGGCGGCGGACCGGGGCTCCTTGGCGGAGGAGGTGGAGGAGGCTAGCTTTCTTAGCTCTGCCCTGTTGCCCTGTTGCTGCTTCGCTTTGTCCGCCTCTACATCGACCGGAGAGCCCGGCTGCTTCTATCAAGAAGCTTCGCTGGTCCTGGGGAAGAGGCCGCAGTGTTTAAACCCCTCCTCGGGGGGGGGGGGGGGGGGGGGGGTACACTGCGTCGCTTCTAGAAAATAACCATCAGGAGGTGACAGCGTTATGCTGGGGTAACATGTAGAAGTGACACCATCATATAGTCCTGGGGTAACTATGCATTTGGAGCATGGTCCTGGGGTAACTATGCATTTGGAGGGTGACAACATGATCCTGGGGTAACTATTCATCTGGAGGGTGACAACATGACCCTGGGGTAACTATTCATCTGGAGGGTGACAACATGACCCTGGGGTAACAATGCATGCGGACACTCCAGGATTCCTATGTGGGATTGCAGCCCAGTGGGATTACCAATCTGAAGAAGCTCCTCCTCTTTCTCAGATCAGATCTTTGTTTTTCTTCCAAACCACCTGAGACCTGAGCTTCATTCCTTTATCTGCAAATTCCAGCCTTGTTTACATTGTGAGACGCCTTTTTTCAGTCTTGGAATGTGTTCGTCCATGCAGCACCTTTCTTTAACCCTTGATGGAGTTCCAGACCCAGGAGGGTAGTGTCAGGGTATTTCTATCCTTCCACACCTCCCATTGTGCCATTTAAACATGATAAAGTATGTAAAAATCCATTACATGGACCAAAAATCAAATGTGCATCACCATTTCTTGCTGTATTTTGATTGGGCCCATTGTGTGAGTTTAATTCTCAAGCAGGCAGGTTAATCTTAATGATATATCAGATTATTGTCATTAATGTGCTGTCGTCAAAAATATATCAGTAAAAATGCAGAAATGACCACAGCAGGTCACTTTGCCGAAGAGTTACCATCTTATCAGTTAATAAGACGTAACAGGAGTAAGAAAATGAACCAAACAGACAAACACGATTCATTCAAAGTGAAAATGTAAAACAAGCGAAACAAAGTGTGATAACCAGCAGAAAGTATTTTATTGTGGAACAAGAAGGTACTCGGAGACAGTCTGCTGGTGCAAATACACACTCGTACATCTGGATCAGATTCTGGATCTTTTATAGATTTAGTGTCTGAAATATGAACCGTATCTCTGTTAAAGTATAATCTCTTCCAGCCAAGCAGCCCAGGATAAGACAGAGCAGGTAACAGTTAGAAACCTGAGAAATTAAACTTGATTTTCATACGTGTAAACGTTTTTAAAGAGGTTTTGTTGTCCATGAGGTGGCAGTGTCGAGTCACTTCACCGTTTGGTAATCCACTGATTCTGATTGAAGGAAATGTGCAGACTGTTGTTGACATCAGGGTTTTGAACCTGCAGTCCCAGACTGAGGCTTTAACACTCGCCTGCTCCTCTTAAAGGGGAAGTTCCGCGTTCGCACTAAAAAGTCTCCCTGTGCATTTTTTGTCATTTATTTGAAGGCAGTTTTTGGAGGTGGTGTAAACCTACATTATAACACAGACTACATCACTGTGTCGTAACCAAGAGGTTCAGCAATCGTATGAACTATTCCTGGAGTGACTCAGTACACCATCTAGTGGTCCAGATTGGTATTGCAGGACTAAATGGGTTGGGGTTCGTTGGCAAACTTGCGGACTTTGGTAAATATACCATCATTTAATTGTCTTTGAGATGAAGATCAGGACTGTTTTGTCTTATTTGGCTGATTGTTTTAGGCTAACTTGTTTCAAATATTACATAAATACTACATATGGTTGAATATTTGTTTAGATTTATATTAAAATGTTTGGCCTTTTTCAACCTTGTAATTTAATATTCTTGTTATATTTCTTGCCTTAAGAGATTTTCACCCTTTTTTATCCTTGTTTTTTAAAGATATATATAGAATAGACATAGAACATATAGAACTATCTATATTCTTAAATTTTTCTTTAATTATTATGACCAAAAAAGGCTAAAACGCTAACATGGCTACCATGGCCAAAGCTGCTAAAATGGCTAAAAAGTTGATTGATTTTCACTCTTAGTTTTCATAAATACAACATAAACCAGCATTTTAGTGAATAGTTGATGAGTATATGAAAGTATATAATCTGTGTCATGTGAAGCTTCAATCTGTTTATTGAGTCCAGGTTGAATTTCATGAGGAGAAAATGAGTGTTTGGTGGCGTTGAACATCCCAGAGAGCGTCCTGACACGAGTGTGAGATCCTGGTGCTTTATGGAGTCACATGGATTCTAGAAGATGTTGGATAGAAAGAGCCGCTGTGTGACGACTCGGCGTCCTGAAGCCGATCAGTCACACTTCAGCCTTCACATTAATGCACCACAAACTGGGGCAGAAGTCAGGATGAGTGTCAGTCAGTCCAAAGCAACACTTCCTGTCTCTCTCCTCTCATTTCATACTTTTCCAGGAGATTTTGCCTGATTGCTCAGAGCTGCAGCTGATTGATGTGTAGTTTGCATGTTCTCCCCGTGCATACATGGCTTTAGCCAGATACTCCCATGAGCCGTCCACTAACCACTATGATTGTCTTTACATTGGACGGAATGGTTTATACCTTCTCCAAGTTTGGTTTCTGGCTCTTCTCTGTCTGCAGAACTCTCCTCTGTTCCAGTACCTGCACGATTTAGGCCACACAGACTTCGAGGCATGTCCCACTGCGTCGCAGGAGGACGAATGTGGCGGCGAGGAGGACGACCTTGCGTCTCCTGGAGGAGAGGGACGGAGAACCTCGGTCAGTTCTACCTCTACTTTACACAACAGATGGCTTGGAGTTTTGGAACAGTTTCCAGAGGGCAAAGAAGGAAAACACTTTTTAAATGAAGAAGATCTGCATGACGATGAAGAGCGAGTTTATTTCAAAAAACTCAAATGTCTTGGTCAGGAGATGGAGGAAATCCTTCACACACACACACACACACATATTTCCTGGTGTGTGTGTGTATGTGTGTGTGTGTGTGTGTGTGTGTGTGTGTGTGTGTGTGTGTGTGTGTGTGTGTGTGTGTGTGTGTGTGTGTGTGTGTGTGTGTGTGTGTGTGTGTGTGTGTGTGTGTGTGTGTGTGTGTGTGTGTGTGTCCTGCAGTCAGACAGAACTAATAGATTTGAGTGTTGATGCTCACTCTAACAAGTGGGACACACAGTGGGACTGCTGTGGGGCACTCAGTGGGACACACAGTGGGACACACAGTGGGACTGCTGTGGGACACACAGTGGGACACACATTGGGACTGCTGTGGGACACACAGTGGGGCACACAGTGGGACTGCTGTGGGACACTCAGTGGGGCACACAGTGGGACTGCTGTGGGACACTCAGTGGGACTGCTGTGGGACACAGTGGGGCACTCAGTGGGACTGCTGTGGGACACACAGTGGGACACACAGTGGGACTGCTGTGGGACACACAGTGGGGCACTCAGTGGGACTGCTGTGGGACACACAGTGGGACACACATTGGGACTGCTGTGGGACACACAGTGGGACACACAGTGGGGCACACAGTGGGACTGCTGTGGGACACACAGTGGGACACACAGTGGGACTGCTGTGGGACACTCAGTGGGACTGCTGTGGGACACACAGTGGGACTGCTGTGGGACACACAGTGGGACACACAGTGGGACTGCTGTGGGACACACAGTGGGGCACTCAGTGGGACTGCTGTGGGACACTCAGTGGGACTGCTGTGGGACACACAGTGGGGCACTCAGTGGGACTGCTGTGGGACACACAGTGGGACACACAGTGGGACACACAGTGGGACTGCTGTGGTCACTGGTGCTCCACATGATGAGAACGACTCCCTGCATTCACTCCCAGGTGTTTATTAGCATTCTGCTCTTTGATTGGAGGTAAACTGTATTTCCAGCCGCTGCTCTACTTGTAGAAGTGATGGCACACAGAGGATTCCTCCGAGTGCTCTGCTTCCTCTCAGACGGAGTTCCAGCTCCACCCAGCACCGTGGCACCGCCTGTGTTCAGGTGTTTGTGTGTTAATCTCTGCAGTTTGAGGCGGCCTGTAATTCAGCTTGGCGTCACGCGACCCGGCCTCTCCTCTCGGACGGGAGTCGGCGCCGTGTTCGCCTCGTTCGGGAACTTTCCGTGTGTGTCACGCTTCCTGTGGGCCGCTCTGTGGCTTTAAAGAGGACGGGGGACTCGGATCAGGCAGGAAACGCTTTGGGACCGTCCTCCGGTGATCCGTTTCCTGGAGCGGAGCAAAACAAGTCACCAAGACGGAATCATCTTTAGGCTTTAGCACTTCAACTATTCACTTTCTTAAAAATATGATTAATTTGTATCGTGCATATCACAACATAGACTCACTAGTCCCACATGAGTGAACGTCGATGAAAGCTGGAAATATACTAATGTAATGTGAGCTACCATCTGGGGCCACTAGGTGTCGCTGTATGACAACAGAGAGCTGCTACTTTACCACAAAAAAACCTCCATTACTGCTGTTTTTAACAAAAATGTCCCCAGAAAGAAAAAAGCTTCAAACAGAAACACAAAATTATGTGTTTTTCTCTGTGTTTCAGTGTAAACGGACCTTTATTTTAATCCTTCTCAATCAGAACCACTGCTGCACTGTACTTCCTACATGGTTTTCTTTTAAGACATAAAAAAACCAAAAAGGTCTGAATCTAGAAACACCAGCCGGTTCACCTGAAGTCCAGATTTCAACAAAGTTTTTCCCTGTAAGCACATTAGTGGAACATTAATCCTATTCATGATGGAAATGTTACGTAAAGCCTGAGCTCTTTCTTCTCTGCATCAGTGAATTTAAAACCTGGAGCTGATCGTATCGCTGCGTCTGTTTACTCTGGGACAGAAATCCGTCCGGAGGCGGCGAGCAGAAAGCAGAACTGTGTCGGTAGAGACTCCAGAGAAACATCAACATTCCCTCTTGTTTTTCTGGAGGAATTCTTTTCTCTCTGTAGTTTCTATTTTTACAGTGCAAAGGATTGTAAAACTTCAAGCGGTGGAGTGTGTGTGTGGTTTCTGTTTTCACACACACATTGCACTTATTGTGTTTGTCTCTGGGGAAACTGGGCTGTGAGAGCAGAGGTTTTTAAAGCGCGAGGCACCATGTAGCTGCAGTACCGGCCTCTGACAGCAGGGTCTGGGGGAAGCCTTTTCCCGTAGGTATCGTCATAGGGAGGGGAAAACGGAACTATTTGGTCAAAAGACCAATTTCTACATGTGAATATGTCATAACTGTGTTGATCAGGTTCCTAGTACAGACCTCAGATATGTTGATCAGGTTCCTAGTACCGGCCTCTGATATGTTGATCAGGTTCCTAGTACAGGCCTCTGATATGTTGATCAGGTTCCTAGTACAGGCCTCTGATATGTTCAGGGCATCGACTGAGGCTGTTGTTTTCTAACCCCCCCTCCCGTTGTGTACGTGTGATTTCCAGGGAGGACGCTTGTGGAGGCTGGTGGAGGCCTTGTGGAGATGGAGCCCGATTTGCCAGGCGGCTGCATCCCGTAAGCTGGAGCAGCAGCTGGTAGGTGGAGCAGGAACCCGAAAGGACGGTGACAGCTCCTCTTCATCCTCTTCATCACCACACCTCAACTCAAGTCATCCTCAGAATCAAATGCAGCTTTTAACCACATAAAACTGGAGAAGTAAAAGCTGTGTGACTGTCTGTCCCAGTGGACTTCATTGTTATCGGCAGAAGCTCTCAGCAGCATCTCAATTTCTGAATCATTCAAACTGATACATTTTTTTAAACATGCGAGATATGAGGATATTTGCATACACAAATAATTAAGTTATTATTATAAAAAAAATGTCCAGTAGAAAAGTCAACAAACCTCATTACTGCCTGCAGATACTATCATCTGGTAAGAAGAATGTGAAGGAGAACAATGTGTTTGACACACTGGATGATGGAAAACAAGCAATTTAAAGGGTTTAAAATCTCTAATGGAGGATGATGCACTGTGGGAGGAGCAGGAGGAACCGCAGCAGGAGAGCGAGGATAGATGGAGAGAAACCAGTGAGGCAGGAGGAAAACAATCATACCTGTTGGTCTGAAGTTATTTCTAGAAATGACACGTAGATACCTAGAGTCTCACCCATAATGAGTATGTATGGCAGTATTTCAGTGTGACCTCCTGTCCTGGCCTGCAGGACGGTGTGTTTGGTCAGTACTCGGTGTGCTGCATCCTGGACCAGGACGTACTGCTGCAGGAGGACGTGGAGCTCATCGAGCTGCTGGATCCCAGTCTGCTTACCCTCAGCTCCTCGCCCTCCGGCTCTCCCGGCCGGGCCAGCACCCTGCCCAGACCCAGCCTCATCGCCCAGCCCTCAGTCTGGTAGGTCGTCCTGCAGCAGCCACTCGGACCATGGGAAGCTCATGGTATTTCAGGCCGTGTGTGTAACTCCTGCTGCTCTACTCTCCTCTCAGGGACGTGGCGGGGCTGGTCGGCCTGGCTGCAGTGCTGCTGGGACTCTGCTCTGTGTCGCAGGGCCTGTGGCCGCTGGCCGCCGGCCCCTGGGCTCTGGTGCTGCTGGGCTGGGTGGGCCTGCGGGGCTTCGCGCTGTGGAGGCTGGGCCGCATGCAGAGGGCCGTCCACGCCCGGGCCACGCAGCTCCAGTCTCTGATTCACAACGCCAAGACCCTGACGGGGCTGTCGCGCAAAGCGCTGCGCCTGGTGCAGGAGACGGAGGTCATCTCCAGAGGGTTCACCCTGTAAGTCGGCTCGCTTCACGTCCACACAAACAATCACACAACCAGTCACATCTGGGTTCCACCCAATCAGATTCCCCCCAACGCAGCCATAATTACATGGATTATGTTTTTCCGTATAGTAGATGAGCTATTGCTTCATTTGTCTCACAGCGGGACAATTCCAGATGTTGCAGAACTTCAATCTGAATGTGAAACACAATGTCTCTTGGTGTTGAATGAGCGCCCTGTCGTCACATTTAAATCCCAGAATTAAATTTATGTCCATCACAAATGGGAAGACGCCAAAAGTAAAGAAATACAAGTTATTCTGAAGCATCCAACCGACCCACAACCCCACCCTACACATGATTAGCTCTAATATCAGATCGTTCCAGGTGCAGATTTGACGATCTGATCATGAACATATTCGCATAACACCATCTAAAAGCTGAGAAAAGCTTCAAGTTGTAGATTAAATCACCATCATATTCCATTTACACTCTGAGTTAACTGCCTAGCTCAAACTAAAACTCTCAGAAATTATCGTTAGTTTAAGACCAATAGACAATAGAAGTTTTAATTGGATGTTTATGGGTCTTGTTTGTCCTGCCTGCCCGTTACACCTTTTAGTCCCTGTTAGTCCCTGTTATACCTGTTAGTACTTGTTATCATCTGTTAGTTCCTGTTAGTACCTGTTATACCTGTTAGTACTTGTTATCATCTGTTAGTTCCTGTTAGTACCTGTTATACCTGTTAGTACTTGTTATCATCTGTTAGTTCCTGTTAGTACCTGTTATACCTGTTAGTACTTGTTATCATCTGTTAGTTCCTGTTAGTACCTGTTACACCTGTTAGTACTTGTTATCATCATTTATCTCCTGTTAGCATCTGTTGGTACCTGTTAGTTCTTGTTAGCGCCTGTTAGCATCTGTTGGTATCTGTTAGCTCCTGTTAGCTCCTGTTTGTTCTTGTTAGCGCCTGTTAGCATCTGTTGGTACTTGTTAGCTCCTGTTAGCTCCTGTTAGTTCCTGTTGGCGCCTGTTAGCATCTGTTGGTACCTGTTAGCTCCTGTTCGCACTCCCGCCGCCCCCTGGTGTCTGTGCGTCTGGTCTGCAGTGCTGTGCTGTTCAGTGTTGTGTGTGCCCCCCCCTCCCTGAGACGTCTCCACAGTTGTATCACATTTCACTTGTCAAGTTTGCTCGACAGGGTTTGTGCGGCCAGCTCCTTTAGCAGGGTGGGGCTGGGGGCGGGGCTGGGGGCGGTGCCACGCGGCCAGCAACTCATGGGACTGAGGAAGGCCTTGTACCGGGCGCTGCGCTCGGCCTTCAGGGCCTCGCGGCGGGCCACGTGTCACATGCTCAAGGCATATCCTTTGCACGTCTCTGAGGAAACTGGAAACAGCAAGGCTCCTCTGATGAGTCAAACTCAACATTTAGATTCATGCAACATTTGATTCATTCATTTGAAAGACAAGAAAGGATCATGTTCATCAACAGAAGCTGATTTGGAATCCTTAACGCCTCTGAACGTTCCCTCTGAACTCTGAGATCGACAATGTGACCAACTATGTGTCCGCGGTGCCGCTGAAGGAGCTGGGACTGGGCCTGGGAATGGAACACCTGGGCGACGAGCAGGCCCAGGAGCTGACGGACGACTACAGCCTGCCCGCCCTGAAGGTGAGACGGAGGGAGACTCATGAGACAACAGGACGCCCGTCTGCTAACTCTGTTTCAGTGCACCAGCTCCCATAAAATGCTTCATTTAGCCTTTTCCCTTCTACAATACTGGATGGAAACTTGAGATTTTGAGCTTCCCATTAAGAAACTATCACCTTAAAACATGGAATAGAACCAATAGACACGAGAGCAGTGGGAACCAGTGCAGATAGATGTAGATAGGTAGAACAAGCAGATGGAGGTTGTGCAACTTTATGGATGCAAACTGCCATTGAACCCAGAAGAAGAAGAACCAATAAACACATTTTACCTCCATCTATACCAATATTAATTTAGCACTAAGTAAAACTACCACCAACAAAACATGTACAGATTAGATATATTAAAATACTACAAACATATAAGGAATTTAGAGAATTTCCCTCTGGAATGATAAGATAATGTTTACTCACATATACAGTTCTGCTGACAGTCCTGAACTGGACCACAGCCAAGGAAACACCATTGCTGACATAAAGGACATAAAAAGCGTTGGAATTTCTTCCTCATGGAGCACCAATACCAATAGCGCCTTTAATAAGGTTTTGGGCAGCTTGACTATCGATGATAATGAACAATAATCGAACATAGTTATTTTATAAAAAATGGAATCTGACATGCATCAACTAAAGTCGGCGCACCACCTGTTTCTCAGGAAATGGTGTGGTCTCATAAGAGGTACTCAACAATTCATTTGGAATTTGACTTAATAGTTAAATTATTAAAAATGACCGAAATGGATAGTAAAGCCTGAAGCATTTTGGAGTTCTTGACACTGAAGTCGACTAAATCCCAACAAAAGGATCTTTGAGCTTTTGGAAAACACACACCTGCAGTTTGTTCCAGCTGATTTCAAACCAAAACTTTTCTGAACTGCAAAAATTATGCATTTTCCCTTGAAAGGTGTTAACGGGGCCTAAAAATGCTTTTTTCTGGGGACATGCAAAGCATGGAGTGCTCCACCTCCGTGTGACGTCTGGAGGTGCTGGACTCCACCCCGCCTCCACAGGACGTTAACCTGATGCTGATGTTTCCTCCTGCAGATGTTGTTCCAGCTGTGGGCGGGGCAAAGCTCAGAATGTTTCCGTCGGCTGGCTCTCCTCCTCTCGCCTCAGCGGATAGAGGAGCTGGAGGAGGTCGCGCCTAAAGGTGAAGCCTCCTTTCAGCTTCCTCCTCCTGCCACGCCACCGCTGCACCGCTCCATCGCCGCCATGACCGAGCCCCTCCATCACGCCCTGGCCGCCTGCCTGGGCGAAGTGCAGCGCAGCTATGACTTCCACCGCCACTTCGAGACGCAGCCCAGGGCGGCGGGCTCCGACAGGACGGGGCGGGCCCGGGAGAAGTGCCGAGAGCTCAACACGCTGCACACCTCCATCCGGAGCCTGCAGCTCCACCTCAAGGCGCTGCTCAGCGAGTGAGACACACACACACACACACACACACACATACACACTGAGGAATGAACACCTGTGATGGACCGCTCAGACCATCATCTTCGGAGTGATGTGTGTGTGTGTGTGTGTGTGTGTGTGTGTGTGTGTGTGTGTGTGTGTGTGTGTGTGTGTGTGTGTGTGTGTGTGTGTGTGTGTGTGTGTGTGTGTGTGTGTGTGTGTGTGTGTGTGTGTGTGTGTGTGTGTGTGCGCGCATGCGTCGCGGTCAGGATGATCATCCTGGAGGATGACCTGGAGAAGCTGATGGTGTCCAAGGAGCTGACGGAGTTGACGCTGGAGAGCTACAAGGACCTGAGTGAGCGTCTGCACCAGCTGCAGCCACACATGCAGGCCAGCTCGGGCTGCTGGGAGGACACCATGTCCCAGGTGGAGCGCATGCTGCGGCGGGCCAACGCCTCCCCAGGTGAGTCAGTCAGCTCCTGCTGGGTGTGACTCCAAACCATAACTCTGGGGATGCCGTGTCCTCTCACCTTCTCTCAGGCGGCGCTGAAGGTCTGGAGCAGTGTGGGCCCTTTCTGCCTGACGTCCCTGCTGCTCCGCCGTCCTACCCTCTGATCCTGGACCGGGACCCGGTGCCCGAGGAGCTGGTAACGCCCCCTCCTCCCCCGTCACCATCAATTAGCTGTGTATTTCCACGTCCTCCACCCTCCATCCTCCTGTTTGTCTCTGGCGGATCCACACAGGAGTGGGAGGCCTACGTGTCCGACTCCGACTCGGACGGCGAAGGCGGAGCGTCGTGGGCCGACACACTGTCTCCGGAGGAGCGGGAGCGGCAGCGCCGCGAGAGGGAGGAGTCCCGCCACGTCCTGTCGGAGCTGAAAGCCGTCCTGGGTTTCCGAGCGTCGGAGGTGGAGAGGATGAAGAGGAAGCAGCTGCTCTTCAACGACCAAGGTCTGAGCCGAGTCTGTGTAACTTTGTCAATATTACAAGTTCATAGTCGAAACAGAACTTTTATTATTGCAGTTTGAGGTGAGAGGTGTGACCTTAAGTTTAAACTTGGGCAGCATGTTGTGGAGTTTGCATCTTCTTCTCTTGTGTGGATCGTCCTGCAGCCAAAAACATGTTGTCAGTGAATTAATGACTCTGAATCACAAACGACCAAAAGTGCCTGGAAGGAGCTCCAATCCTGCCAAGGCAACAAGAAAATGGTCCAAATCTCAAAGAAAACCCAGATTTTTGTTAACATATTTCTGAAGAGTGGCGACGACACGGAACCAAGAGCCAAGTAGAGACCCAATGCTGTCATGACAGTAGAGACCTGACGCTGCCATGACAGTAGAGACCTGACGCTGCCATGACAGTAGAGACCTGACGCTGCCATGACAGTAGAGACCCGACGCTGCCATGACAGCAGAGACCCGATGCTGCCATGACAGTAGAGACCTGATGCTGCCATGACAGCAGAGACCTGACGCTGCCATGACAGCAGAGACCCGACGCTGCCATGACAGTAGAGACCTTGACGCTGCCATGACAGCAGAGACCTGACGCTGCCATGACAGTAGAGACCTGTTGCTGTCAGAGGGAGTCTGTCCAAAAAGTCCCAATGCACCAGCTGGAGGAGAAGCTGTCTGGACATTTCACTGGAATCTGGAGGGGGGGATCAAATCCACACACAGGAAGAACATGCAGTTCCACATAGAAAGCTTGTCCTGGGACATTGTGACGAGCCGCTGCTCCTCCACCCTGTGATTCCAGCTGTTTCCTGTTCTCTTCCAGCTGCTGTCGCTGCTTCGGCTCTCAACGAGAGCTCAGATCTCACCCCGGAGCCGGTGGACCATCCAGCCCCCAAAGGCGCTGAAGAAGGAAGCCACCTCTCCACAGAGGGCGGGGCCAGGCCCGACCCCCCCACGGACCCGCTGACCGAGTTCAGCTGCGGTTTGGAGGGCGGGGAGCAGGTGGGGGTCTGCAGCAGAGGAGGGGGCGGAGCGTCGGAGCTGCACCAGTACGACGGCGTCCCAGAGGGCGAGGGTGGCCAAAACGGGCTGGACTGCTTCCTGAAGCCGAGAGCCCCCGCCGTCTCGCTGATGGACCGGCTGACGGAGATCCACGGCTCCGAGACTCTCAGCTTCAGCTCCGCCCTCGCCGCTCAGGTGGCCGCTCGCTCGCACTCGCTCATCAACATGGAGGAGCAGACGTTCGGAGACGAGGAGGAGGAGGAGGAGCAGGACAGACAAACAAACCACTGAGGAAGAGTAGACATTAAAAAGGCGCTGCGTGATGGGAGAGCGGGTTTGTGTCTTTGATCAGCGTCGTGTGACATCGAGTTGCAGCTCAAGGAATGAGAATAGAACCGAGGAGGTTCATTAAAACTCTTTCTACATTCGCTCCACCCAAACTCAATGATTTAGTTTCCATTTTACTGCAGAGGGTGAAGCGTCCACCTCCTCTCACCACTCTGTGCTCAAGTGTCCTTGATGGGGACCCCAACCTCCCATGTCCCCCCGACGAGGCCGAGCACAGCACGGCACTTTAACTCCATCTGTGCATCACGGCTCAAGTCCTTTCACAATAAAGCTCCAAATTCAACACAAAATATTCAAATATTTCACAGAACCTGTTGTTTTCCTTCATCAAATAAAGAAACTTTAGTTTGTCCCGAGGACAGTAAAAGCTTTTCAGTGATAGTCACATGTCTCGAGCTTCACCTGGACACATTGCTGTTGTTGTTTGTCTCGCGGCGTCCTCCTCACTCCTCGTCTCTTACTGTTAAAGCTCAGGTACCAGAACCAGGAGGACCGCCTCAGCAGAATGTCCTCCGTCCAGATTCATTAAACACTTTCATGATTGTAACGGAGACACTCCAGTCGGATTCCTGTTGGGAGGAAGATCCTCTAAAGTTCAGAGCTGGACTATTTGTGTTCATTCATTTTGATGCTTTCTTCACAATCGGATGGTCAAACTGGGAACTGGGATTGTTACCAGTTGAGAAAGTCCCATTTCCCAGTTAATCAAGTGGCCTAAGGAACAAACATGTGATGTGATTTAACTTCACTACATGTTGAGAAGGTAAATCTCAAGATTCTCTCAATGGATTCAAATTAAATGTGGAAAAGCTTCATGGATCTTACGAGCTATGAAATATTCATCCATGAAGAGAAGTAGATTCTGGGATGTGGGAGAAAACCACTGAATATGATGAGGAGTTGTACCGTAGAAAATCCAGAAGATGACTGAAAAGCTGGTGTAAAGAACCCAGAAGTATATTAAAGTCCATCAGCTGTTTAAATCCACATTAACGTGTTTAAATCAAACACAAACTGACTCTTCTTCTATTAGTAACATCTTCTAGTTTTAACAGTCAGTCTGGGCTGCAGCTTCATTTTAATTATCTTTATTTTAGCAGAATTCTGTAACAGGAGATAGGTGAAGGGTCAAACTCGTCATTATTTGTAGGAAATTACATGTTATTTTAAATGGCGCTACTGGAGACCAATTGAATGATCAAATATTTAATAGTTAAAATGATTTGCACACTCCACATATAAAGATTTGACCAGATATTTATAGTTTAAGCAGAAGAATTCTGCCTTTAAGTCCCAACTTGTTTACAATAACTTATAATGTGAGAAACAGCAGAAGTCTGGTGTTGAACAGATTCTCTGGATCAGAAAGTCTTTTAGTTCTTTCATGTTGATAAAACCATTAGGAGAGTTTAGACAGCAGAGGCTTCTTATTTAATGGTTAGTGTGAAGAAATACCAGATGAATGAAGGTGAAGATAAAATGTCAGGATTTGAGAAATGAAGGTAAAGTGTCTTGTTTCCTGTGCGAGGTCAGCGTTACAAAGTGAATCTACACAAACGGTGAAATCTGAACAGAAGCAGGAAGACAAAGCCAGATAGTATTTTTAATATCGCCACCATGTTTCTGTCCACCTGCACTGACGTCCACTTTTCTCCCACAATCCATCTGCACGCTGACGTGGGGCACCACCAGGATTCCACATGTGACGGGTTCAACCTGCTGACGAGTCTTGAACCCAGACACGACTTTGTGGCTGTATCACAGCTAAAGATCATGTCCAGAGTGTGGATCTATTTTTCTGTGTGTTATGATATTTGTGTCTACAATGAGAGTTGAGCTTGTAAAAGTCCAGTTGTTGCCCACAGTGTTGACTTATAGGGTTTGCTTGATCCCTCTAAAGGTTTGAAACCACTGAGCTCCACAGCTCAGGTAATTACCAAAATAAAGTATGTGAAATGAACACAAAACAAAGATGAGCCTATCAGCCAGCACTGAGGGAAAAATACAACCTTCAATTAAGAAATCAGGTGAGGACAGAACATTTACAGATCCTTCTAGACACACAACACATACAGGACACACAAAAACAGTCAAATCTAATTATACACACACAAATCTGTGTGAATGCAAATTCTGTTCCGCAAACTTTGTCACACAAAATCTGCATTTACACACAAATCTGCACATTTTGAAATGCATATTCAAACTTTTTTACCCAAATAAATCTGTATGCAAAACAAATGCTATGCTTACAGGCACATATCAGTGTCAACATCCTAATTTTGTAATGCACACACTCTAATCTGCACACACACAGATTTTGTTACACCTACACAAACATCTACACATGATGTTTGTTACACTCAGACAAAAAAGTACTACATTCCAAAAAGTTTAATCTGGATATGCACAAATGTAAGTGTGCACTCACAACTGTCCTTAAAGACATAACTAATAGAAAGACACTGGTCGGTCAGCGACGGTGATCTCAGACAATCGCTGGTTTCTCTGCGTCGGTTTCCAGGAGGAAGATCTGCAGCAGCTCTGAGTGGATTTAATGAGCTGCTGTGGTGATAAATTATTATTAAAAACAGATCAATCCCCCCATGTCTGCCTTGTCTTGACCCCTTCTTGCTTTTCCAGTGTGAAATAAAATCCTCTTCTGGATTCCGAGGATCAAGTGTTTCTCACGTTCCACTCGTCAAGGAACCGGTTCCGTCTGGAACCTGAAGCCTTCAGAGAGATTCTGCTTTTGTCTGCCCTTTTCACACACACACACACACACACACACACACAGTGTTCATTTCATTCATTCCAGCCTTTAGATGTCCACTGCTGGACGGAGGTCTTCTCCAGACCTTTCCATGTCTTCCTGTCTTGAGCTGTCCTCCCCCAGGCGGGACCATCACACGTCTCAGATCATCTCTCCAGCGTGTTTTCTGTCTTCCTCCAGATCTTTTCCTCTTGGTTCCCATTCTGTCTCTGGTTTTGTCCTTCGGCTCAGTGTCCTGCTCATTTCCACTACTGTTGTTTGATGCACACTATGAAGTCTTTCCCTCTGGTTTGCTCTCTGATCCACTGCTCGGTTCTTCTGTCTCTGCAGGTGATGCCCTGTGAGATTCTTTCCATGGTCTTTGCGTTGTCTGGAGTTTTTCCAAGTAAAGCTTCTGTGAGCTTCCAGGTTTCACAGCCATGTATGATTCTATGTGTAACGCAGGAATGAAAAGCTTTTCTTTGGTGTCTTTGGGGTTTTGAAGATGTCCTTCATTTGGCCAAACGAAGTCCATCCCAAGGTCATACGCCTTTTTACTTGGTTTGTTTTGTCAGTGTCTCAGTGTCTCAGCGTCTGACTTCTGGTTTATTTCAGTGTTTAAGTAAAAAAACTGCCAATTCACAAAGATGTGTACTTCTATAAAAACTCAGTTACAGAACATAGAGAACACCACCAGAGAACCAAGAACACACTTATAGTTTTGATGGTTTATCTTACGTTCTACATTAACGGCTCTACATTTTGGTGATAATTGTGGCTTTTTGATACTTTTGTCACTGGAATTATTTTTCAAAACGAAAGAATTTGCCAAATCTTCTCATAATCCAGCACATTGGTGTAGTTTTACCAGCTTCATATGATGTTTGTCTTATAACTTTCGTAATCTGTTAATCTTCACTTTTCACCCAAAAAGTACAAATTCACGGCTCGCAGGAGAAAAGTTGGTGTTTGGCTTTGTTTTGCAACCCTGAGTTGAACTCCGGCTTCCTCTTGTGGCAAAAACTTTGATTATCCATCCATCCATCCATCCATCCATCCATCCATCCATCCATCCATCCATCCATCCATCCATCCATCCACCCATCCATTTTCGCCCTCTTATCTGTTTCCGGGTCGCGGGGGTGGCAGTCTGAGCACCGTCACCCAGATCACATTGCACCTAAAAACTTTGATTAGTTACTCATTTTTCAAAATGTACCAGTTTAAACTGGCTGAGAGTTTTACAACCTGGAGCTTCACCTATAAATCCTGATTCACTGTTCAGAGGGATGTGTTGGAAAATACACTCCAAATAAAAATACATGTTATTAAAGTATAAACCAGTAGTTTCCTAACCTGGATGGATGGATGGATGGATGGATGGATGGATGGATGGATGGATGGATGGATGGATGGATGGATGGATGGATGGATGGAAGGACGTGGAGAAAAGTTCAGTTTGCCTACATTATTGGGGCGTCAGGTTGGGAATCACGTGGATAACATTAAGTCGTCTTTAGAAATTCTCAGTTTGTTCAAACCAAGTTTTACAGCAAACTACCTTCATTAAGATGCTGTTATACTCTAAGTCAAAGGTATAAATAAAACACTTTTAATATAAACCTTTAGGATTAAAGCCCATTTTTGTTCGTGATTCATTCAGTTTAAGATTTATTTCAAATGCTGTTTTAATTCTAACGGTTGCTCAATATTACACAAGGGAAACTAATGCCTCATTTATCCAGATCAATCATTTTAATTTAAATGTCCAACAACTTCGTCATAGATGCTGTTTTACACTTGTTTGATAAGCGACATGATTTTGCCCCCTTGTGGGTTATTCCGGTAGTGCTACTGCAGCGTGGGGCAGAACGTTGCTGTGAGTTATTAAACTGTTTTATGAAAGTGAAGGCAAACGTGTTTACATTTTATAAGACCAGGCTTCAATCTGTGTGTTTTCATCCCACTGCAGGGAGTTTACAGCGTCTTTAAATTATATTCTTATTTACAATGATGACACTGTTGTTTCAGCTCTTTATTTCTGCCTCAGAGTGAGATGTATGATTTTCAGGATCTTTGTTTCAGCTCTTTATCTCTGCCTCAGAGTGAGATGTTTTGATTTTCAGGATCTCTGTTGAAGCTTCAGCTGCTTCAGCATATTTTACTCTGTGTTGCCTTCAGGTAAAGCTCGGATTTTCAACAGCTATAGTTACTACGCTTATAGAAAATAGATTAAGTTATAAGAAATATCGGTACAGAACGAAACATCAACTCATAGGGGTGTTTGGTTTAACTTTGCAACAAAAATGTTTATTTTTCCATTAATCTTGATGTTGAAAAATTAAAACGCACAAACAAATTGACTCAAACGTTTTTAGTGCTGTGATGTTTCCAGGAACACACAAAGTCAATCAACTTATTTCTAAGAGATATGTCATAATTTAAATAAAAATATATCAATTACAAAGATAAAGGAGATAAATATGTACTGTACTTATAGGTTTTATAATTCCGAGTGTCCCCAAAGTGTCCACCGCGCAAAGCACTCCCACCGCCCCGCGCGCTTCCTTTCCCCGCAGAGCCTGCAATCATGGCGGACGTGGTGACGGAGCGGGCCGCGGAGCAGACGGCGGTCCAGGACCGGGAGCTGAACGGCGAGGCGGGGGACGGAGAGGAGGCCGAGCCGGTGGAGGAGGCGGCCAAGAAGCGGAGGAAGAAGAAGAAGAAGAACAAGTCTGCAGCGGCAGGTACTCGCTGCTCAGACTGCTAACGGCTAATGGAGCTAACGTGAAGCTGGCGGAGCCGCGTCACTCAGCGCGTGCGGCCTTCAAAGTAAAGGCGCGTGTGTATGACGTCTCAGCACGGCGATAACTAAATTTAATGTCCGTTATAATACCTGTAATATAGATCTAAATGCATATAATACAATGATTAATGTAATTTCCGTTTCAGACGAATGGCTTTCTAACGTGGGCAATCACATACGCACACCGAAGTACCTATATAAGATAAGATATTCTTTATATATATATATATATATATATATATATATATATATATATATACACACACACGTTCAAATATAACCCCCTTGGTAATATCGATAATTAAATTTGTATTTCATGATTATTTTTAGACAACCTATATTTGAGTATACCCACACATACTAAATAAACATACATGCATACTTACATCATATATCAAATATCTAAGTAACATGAATGATAATGAAGCAGTAAAACTTTTCTAATCAATTTTGTATCTTTTGAAAATCATGGAAAATCTATAAAGTTTATGAATTTATTTATTTAGATATCCTCAGACGTTTCAGTCATTATGTTAAAATTCAGACAAAGAAATATATTCATATACGAATTCCCTTTCTGTGTAATACCTTGACAGTTTTGGATATTTCACTGAACTAAATAATGGCAAAAAACAAGTGTACTTTTGGCAAGTAAGTTATATACAAGATTATTTTAACAAAAGTCTTTGAAAATATGTTGTTATATTGAAATATCGGCTGAAAATGTCCTGATTTGTCCAAACGTCTAAATTTGTCATGAATTGTGTGAAATTATGATCAAATACTCAACTTGGCTGACAAACAAATACTCTAAATGTTGTACCATGGTGGTCGGAATGAATACAGGAATATGACCTCATTCACTCACTTGTTTTCTCTAAATGGTTTAATGTACTCGGCACTGCGATGATCAGCCTTGTGGCTGTTTTCACTTTCACATGTTGTGCCTGTCAGCGAAGGAGTTTTATTGTGAAAGCTGTACAGGAAGTGGGTCTGGTGCAGCAGACAGGCTTGGTGCTGATCCTCTTGTTCCACGCTGGTTGAGGTGGAGCGAAGGAGCAGACGCTGCGGCCGTCAGGCCTCCCGAACTACGGCGGGCTGGAAGCAGAGCAGCGGCACGCTGGTTCAGTGTCGAGTCGTCCTGGAATCGAACGTCTGCTGCCAGCTGCTCCTTCTCCTCAACAGAGTTCTCCTGTTTCCTAATTCTATCATTAGTCGTTATGCAAGGAAAGGGAGAGCCAGCGTGGCTCTCCCTTTATACTCCTGTAGGAACTATTCAGGGTTCGGCCTCCTTCCAAACTCTGCTCACTGAACTGTAGGAATATTTCACTTTTATTAGAAGAAATACATTTATATAGTTGCACCTGAGCAATTCAGTTTCATTAGAATCCTGAGACAGTAGTTAGTTTTTAATGATATAATGTGCAGCTACAGTATGAGGTGTGTGTGTGTGTAGTCCATCTGCTTCCAGAGGTTTGTCTTTAACTCAGAGTACGACCATCACATTGACTTCTTTTGTTTTTATATGTAATAATGTTGTAGTGGCCTTCGACAACAAGGCTTGTTCATATGTGATATCTTGCAGCCCTGTTGCACGTAGGAACAGGGCTGGTCCAATCCAGTATCAGGGTCGGGTTCTGATACCAACGTAATTCACAGATCAGAAATTCTGATCCAACCTGCAGAGGTTTCTGATCCATGGTCCTGGTCTGATCCATGGTCCTGGTCTGCTTCATGGTGCTGAAATGATCCCGTGTTTCCCTGCTGCTGCTCTGCTCGCTGGCTGCAAACTGTGGACTGGATTTCCTGAAGGGAGGCGGGTCTCAATGAGACCAGGAGGAATGAGGCAGGAAATCCATTCCACAGTTTGCAGCCAGCGAGCAGGCTAGGGAAGTAGCACTGTGCTATCCAACTTTTCATGGCAACATGTTGCTGTTTGGAGGGATTTTAAACTCAGAACACCACACAGCAACACAGCAACGTGGATGTTAGCAAAGCAACACAGCAACGTGGATGTTAACAAAGCAACACAGCAATGTGGATGTTAACAAAGCAACGCAGCAACGTGCAATCTTTGCAAAGCAACATAGCAATGTGGAATGTTTGCACAGCAACGTGGATGTTAGCAAAGCAACACAGCAACGTGCAATCTTTGCAAAGCAACACAGCAACGTGGATGTTTGCAAAGCAACACAGCAACGTGGATGTTTGCAAAGCAACACAGCAACGTGGATGTTTGCAAAGCAACACAGCAACGTGGATGTTTGCAAAGCAACACAGCAACGTGGATGTTTGCAAAGCAACACAGCAACGTGGATGTTTGCAAAGCAACACAGCAACGTGGATGTTTGCAAAGCAACACAGCAACGTGGATGTTTGCAAAGCAACACAGCAACGTGGATGTTTGCAAAGCAACACAGCAACGTGGATGTTAGCAAAGCAATACAGCAACGTAGTCCAACAAGACGGCGCTCTGCAGCCAGACGTCAGCGTTTTCAAACTCCAGCTCTGGGAGGAGAACAGCACTGACATCAAAACAATGAGCAGCAGCTCCTCCAGGCTGTCAGCAGGCGATTCACACCTCCGTGAAGCTGCGTCCTACTCCACGCTAAACTCCCTGAAAATAGTCCCAATGGTTGGAGCTGCGTTAGAGCTGGAAACATTGTGTTGCTGCTGCCTTGCTCAAGAATTTCCCCAGGGATTAATAAAGTCATTCTGAGCTTTTAAAGATAGAACTAGTTTATTACGAGATGATGACGTCACGCAGACCCCCACATTGTCCACATGGAAGTAAAATACTTTGTACTGCTTCCTTTACTGTCCTGATACTAACCTCAAGTTGTCTTTTGACAGAATACATGTATACATTAGTACATTTACTGTAGAGAGGAGTTTATTACAGCCTCATATAAAATCAACAGTAATGATAATAATAATAAAGCAAACAGAGCTCTGGTATCAGAACAGTATTGGTATCAGCAGATATCCACATTCAGGTATTGGGATTGCACTGGAAGTGGAAAAACATGGATCGGTGCTTCCCTAGTTGCACACAAACTGGATCATGTGTACAGAAATCTTATTATGTACAAACAAACATGAGCACTTATACACACGTCGTTTGATTCATACTATGAATGTGGTACAGCTGTGTACTTTATGCAGAAATCCTCCACATAATTGACACTAATGAATGTGAGTTTAGTTTTCCAGGCTCTTTTTCGAAGCAGCGAAAGATAAACAACCACAACATGAAGGATGAAATACTAGATTACACGTCGTTTTAAAATAAGTTGAACGTTGAAACGGCTTGGGGTGTCTTGATGCTGTTTGTGTATTTGATAGGCGGCGCCAGGGGGGGCTTGGTGTGCTGCAGCTCCCCCAGGACAGCCAAAGCACCCCCAAGAAATGGGATATTTTATTTATCTTTTTTAAAGTGGTTTATTTAGATTTTTTTGCATGTGTGAAGGTTACAATGTGTTGCCTAGTTAATAAATACACCAATAAAACATGTATTGAAGTATTTTATTTAACTTAAAAGTAGTGTAATCTGATTCAGCCAATCACTGCAGCCCACACATTAACCTCTGAACTTACTACTGCCTAGGTTCAGGGGTTAGGGTTATTACAAGCACTTTTTTCCCGGTGACTGCGTAACTTACTAATACTAATGAAACATGGAATGTTTTTTGGAGGGATAAATGTGATAAAATCACAGAAGTCTTTACTCTAAACCACAACAAGCGACGTAAGGCTTTATCATGACGTCTCATGGTGAGGGGGGATTTGTGACCTGAACTCTGACTCCTGGTTCTCTCTATGCAGGGTTTATTAATCTGTCATTAGATCATTGAAGCAGATCTTGTTCTCTCCGTGGAGGTTGTGCTGACTGGCAGCAGGAGGTCGTGTCTTTGTGTTTGAGGCCTAAATGAAAACTTGCTGTGTGTTTTGCTTCCTGTTGCTAGAAACTTTAAAGGAGACATATCATGCTAAATCCAATTTTTTAGCCCTTAAATGCATGTTGTTGTATATTTAGAGTGTTTAGAAGTACAGAAAAGTTCAAAGTAGTCTCTTCAGGTATATCTTTATATTCTGTTTTGGTCATATTTTGCGATCGGTTTCGATTTTTCTATTCTCTATTACGTTTTTTGAACAATGACGTCACAGTATTCTCAGCGGAACTGCCAAATTAGGACATCGACATTTCGAGCAATCCGCCATTTTTGTTTCTCGCTGCGATTTTGTAGTCCAACCTAAGGGTGCCGAAGTTACGAGAGGATAAGTGGAAATGTTCGGTTGTTGGATGTAATAACCCACAAGCTTCGTTACACCGTCTCCCAGCATCAGAACCTTTTCCAAGTGCCTGGTTGAGTTTTATTTTTCACAGAAATGTACCCACATCTGTGGGTAAGGTCATTTTTGTGTGCGCGAATCACTTTAAGGACGACTGCTTCAGCAACCTCCGCCAGTATAAAGAAGGATTTGCCGAAAGACTTGGTCTGATTGAGCGGTCAGTTCCTTCTATCTATGGAGACGACGAACAGAGCAC
Source organism: Lipophrys pholis (assembly GCF_963383615.2). Taxonomy (NCBI): domain Eukaryota; kingdom Metazoa; phylum Chordata; class Actinopteri; order Blenniiformes; family Blenniidae; genus Lipophrys; species Lipophrys pholis. Next base: position 222,703 of record NC_137644.1, on the reverse strand, counting down.
TTCGGTAAGCTGTATATAACGCTAAAAAGTGTGATGATAAGACGTCCCTGTCATTGTTTTGTTAGCATTAGCAGTTGCACCGTCTTCATATGTTAGCGCTGTGTGCTCGTTTTAGATTAGAATGTAACTTCTGTGTTAAATAGTCGTTGTAATACAGGCAGTATTGTAGTAGTGGGCATGGATGGAGAAGTTAGTGTAAATATAGTAACACACCATTGCGTTACATCCATATGAAGACGTTGTTCTGTAGGTGCATCATGGTCATTTTCATCTCGCTCCGCCGGGTCCGACTCTGGCTCCAACATGTATGGCTGGATGGACAAATCTTCCCTTGTTGACATTTTGTAAATAATGTGTGAATATAAAGTTTCTGCGCCGCTCGATAATTGTATCTGTTCTATCAAACTACAAAGATGGCCGAACAGGGTGGAGTTGAACCGAGTGTCACCTCTGCAACCTGGAGAGGAGGCGGGGTATGAAGAGACCGCCCCAAAACGAGTTGCTCTCAGAAGCACATCAGAAAAGGGGTAGAAAAGGGGCCTGTGGAGCTCTAATAATGAGGAATTCAGACCCAAGCATTGCAGTTCCGCTTTATATAGACCACAACTGTATGATTTATATGTAAAAAGGAAGGATTTAAAAGCATGCTATGTCTCCTTTAATAGCAGAATGTCACTGATGGAGCCAGTGACATTCTGCTATTAAAGTTTCTTTTCAGTGGTGAGTTTAAGCGGCCGGCTGGTGAACCCTTCATCTTTGTCACCTTGGATAAATATCTTGTACAGCTTTCTGTTGTCCTGTAGTGACATCTTGAGGTCCAACATGGTATGTATTGCGAGAAAAGAGAAACCAAACAGCAAAAGTGTAATTTCTAGTCCAGGTTATTGAAAATGGTATATGAAGGACAGAAATGATCTGCTGGGTTGTAAAGTCCTCAAATCAAGAATCTTGTTTATTCCACTGACAATATTTCTTTTCTGTCGGTGTTGATAAATGTGCATTTATTTTGAAGGAGTGGTGGCATGTGTTTGGAGGATCACAGCCTCTCAGATTAATTATGAATTAGGATTAAATGAAGGAGAAGATTTCCTCACTCGGTCAGTGAAGTGTTGAAACTCTGTAACCGTCTGTGCTGCAGGAACAGAGCCGGAGGCGGACGGCATGGCCGAGGTGACCAAACAGCTGGAGAAGCAGGCCATCCAAGAGAAGGACAAGGAGGAAGACGGCGAGGAAGGTAACGGCTGGTCCGCGGTGCGGCACGGCGGCAGCGGCGTAGCGGTTTAATAACGGCTTCTGCTCTTTCTCCTGCAGACGGAGACGATGGAGAGAACTCGGCAGGGAAAAAGAAGAAGAAGAAGAAGAAGAAGAAAGGACGTAAGATGGATCAACCAGAGTTGTTTTTTTCCAGTAAATTGAAGAGGAAGACAGTTTGACATGTTCTCCGTGGTTCTTCTCAGCGAAATCTCAGACCGATCCTCCGTCTGTGCCGATCTGTGAGCTGTACCCCGGGGGAGTGTTCCCCATCGGACAGGAGTGTGAATACCCCTCCACTCAGGACGGGTATGACACACACACACACACACAGAAATTAAAAGCAGTGTGTCAGAATACGAGTTATTCCTACTAAACAGCTTCTCTCTCATTCCATGTTAAACATTAGTCACCAGCACAGGAGTTAATTCCCTTCATCTGTAGAGCAGCCAGGAATGTCCTCTTATGTTTTCATTTCTAAAGACGTTTACTAGATGGATTTCGCCGACACAGTGCTTTTCCACATTTTACATTATTAACACACCAGATATCAGGGGGATCAAACCTGCAACCTTCTGATTGAGACTGATCCAAAGTTGCTCCTAAACACCTGATTTAGTTTTATTTTGTACTAAAAAAAAAAACATCACCCAGGAAATCACAGGAACTGGTATTAACGTGTTTCAGTGTGAGGGGACGATGACGACAAGCAGCACTCAAACGGGAGCCTTAAAAAAAATACAGTCCATTTGAATTATTGAAGGATTTTCCTGAGAGCTGAAGGTTCCTGCTTCATGTGGTTCCGATCAGCTCAGATCTGAAGTGTGTTGGTGTGTGTTGCAGGCGCAGCGCGGCGTGGCGCACCACCAGCGAGGAGAAGCGAGTGCTGGACAAGGCCAACGAGGAGGTGTGGAGTGACTTCAGACAAGCGGCCGAGGCACACAGACAAGTCCGGCAGCACGTCCGTAGCTTCCTCCAACCCGGCATGACCATGATCGAGATCTGGTGAGGATTCCAACCGTCGCCTCTGTGTTCCCGAGGAAACTGCAGCTCTGTGTCACCACAGCCGTTTGTCCTCCTCCACCTCTCTCTCTTGCTCAGCGAGCGGCTGGAGGACTGCTCCAGGAAGCTGATCAAGGAGAACGGGCTGAACGCCGGCCTGGCCTTCCCCACCGGCTGCTCACTCAACCACTGCGCTGCCCACTACACCCCCAACGCCGGGGACACCACCGTCCTGCAGTACGACGACGTCTGCAAGATCGACTTCGGCACGCACATCAACGGTAACGCGGCGACGGGAGCAATAAGAAATAAGTTAACTAAAGCTACATGCAGCCTTTAGCGAGTCCTCGCTACTGGCAGGACTCCGGCCGTTCTCAGTTGGCGTGTTTATGTCATCTAATAAAGCGTGTGAAAGTTGATGTCGGTTGTAGAAAGGGCAGGTTATGCAGACCGCACTTGGCGCTGTGGCCGATGATTGTAATTGCAGTATGGCTGTGATGAGGCTCACACTGATGCAGTTTGTCAAGTTTGACGCTGATCTGACCTTGTTAAGGCCTCTTACCCTGCACTTCATGGTTCGTGGCCAAAGTCTGACGTTAGGCCACGCCCTCAGATATTTTGCTTTGCTCACCAGTCTCTTTTCTATCACCACGACATGTTTCAGGTGATTTGGAATTAGCTCCTAGACTACATTGCGTGAGAAAAAGACTAGTGGACTTCCTGTTGAGCTTTCAGTTTGTGTGTCAGACACTGCTTGGAGTTTTTTGGGTTGTTACTGTGTGCTGATGTTCGTAGCTCGAGGTGAAATGGCATTTTTTCCAAATGAACAGGTGGCGTTGTTGAGCCATTCTTCCCGGTCACCAGTGTGATTCCTCCGGATGATGAGTGTCGCAAAAATGTGGCGTTTAAAGTCATTGAACAACCACAAAGTTAGAAACAAAAAGCAAAGCGTTTCCTCCGGACAGCTTGTCCAGCTAGAATGGGCTCCGCCCCTTTGTCCCCTTCTGGCTGCGTTCGTCCTAAGACAGTGGAAATCAAAACAGTCAATGAATCAAGCACCCTGCTGTGTGTCTGCAGGGCGGATCATCGACTGTGCCTTCACCGTCACATTTAATCCAAAGTTTGACAAGCTGCTGGAGGCCGTGAAGGACGCCACCAATACTGGAATCAAAGTACCACAGTAACACACACACAGTAACACACACACATAAGCACCTCTTGCCGTCTTCATGCCCTCGCTCCTCCTCAGAACGCCGGCATCGACGTACGTCTGTGTGACGTTGGAGAGGCAATCCAGGAGGTGATGGAGTCCTACGAGGTGGAGCTGGACGGGAAAACCTACCAAGGTACCACATTCTCTCTCCCACTCCACGTTACAGTAACTTTTAGAGTAACTTTGAGAGTAGTGTTTCCTCTGAATACAACCGTTAGGATGTGGAGCGCAGACGGCCTCAGGATTAAAGTCGTGTGACGAGGAGAAAAAGCTTCGATCTGACAACACCTGCAGTGAATAAAACTGTTGCTCGTGATCCCAGAAGATTTAATAAACTATTTGCAGTTTTTAGGAAATCCAGAAAGTTTAAGATTAACATGTTAGAATGGTTATATTCTAAAACGTGATGCACTTTTAATAAATTCCCTGTGGATGTGCCTTTTTTTTTTATCTATTCTATTCTGAATTTGCAGTTTGTATAAAACATTTTTTAAAAAGTGCAGCAGACTAATAAGTAATCTGCTCCACAGACTAAAAATGCAGCTTTCATTCAGCTTTAAAAACATTTAATGCTTCAATATGTCCAAATGCAATTTTATGTCTGTATAAACAGACTAAAGATCAAAGCGATTGAAATCTTTTCTCAACTTGTTTTTAACTTTTTTCAAGTGAAAATCTTCTTTCTGCTTGGATGAAACCAGAATGATGATCTCAGACTTTTTAACTCAACTGTTCTGTTGGAGTTCAGTTTTTTATTGAGCGGTTTGCTGATGTGTTCTGTGTTGCAGTGAAACCGATCAGAAACCTGAACGGACACTCGATTGGTCAGTACAGAATCCACGCTGGGAAGACGGTGCCCATCGTTAAAGGAGGAGAAGCCACCAGGATGGAGGTGAGGGCTGCTTCACTTCCGTAGTAAAAGAACTGCCAGAAACAAAACATGAACCACACGCTCAGGAGTTCTGGAGGCTGCATCTGGTTCACAGTGAACAACGCATGTTCCTGATCAATGATCTGTCTGGAAAGGAAAACACTAGAAAATCCTCAAATTAAATATTTACCATATTTTCTCCAGTATAAATCACACAACTTTAGGGGGAAAAGTGACTTGTAGTCCAGGAAATACGGTAAATGCCCCTTTCCTCTCCTCCAGCCGTGTTTCCAGTTTCTAATCGTCTGGATCTACTCTAATGATAACTGATGTTTCTGGATCAGACGTCACGTTTGAGGTTTTTCCGTGGTGTTTTGTCGACGTCCTGCAGGAGGGCGAGGTCTACGCCATCGAGACATTCGGCAGCACGGGAAAAGGCGTCGTCCACGACGACATGGAGTGTTCCCACTACATGAAGAACTTCGATGTGGGCCACGTACCAATCAGGTGAGTTCTCCTCGCATCTTCGTCACTTAGGAAAATTTGTTTGATAACAAAACCAAACACGTTTTTGGAGTTGGACCTCACTTACACCCCCCCTCCCCCAGACTTCCCCGTGCGAAGCACCTTCTGAACGTGATCAACGAGAACTTTGGGACTCTGGCGTTCTGCCGCCGCTGGCTGGACCGTCTGGGCGAGAGCAAGTACCTGATGGCCCTGAAGAACCTGTGTGACCTGGGCATCGTGGATCCCTACCCCCCCCTCTGCGACACCAAGGGCTGCTACACGGCTCAGTTCGAGCACACCATCCTGCTCCGGCCCACCTGCAAGGAGGTGGTGAGCCGGGGGGACGACTACTGACACCCCCCACCCCCAGAACCCCCCTCTATCCACCCTGCTACAGCACAACGCCCTGAATGCTCCCACCGCGCAGAGCCAGACCCCCCCAACCTCCTCCGAAACAGGCGGCGGACCGGGAGTAGAAATAAGTTGAAGCTGCCTCCATTGGGGGGGGGGGGGCTCTGGTCCTGCAGCTGCTTGTTCGGCTCCGTGTGGGGACTGTTGCACCCCCACCCTGTGTGCTTGGTTTGGAACGCACCCCAAAAAGTTTTTGTAAGAAAAAATAGGATTAAAATCATTTTGATCGTTGTGGCTCGTCTCCTCACTGATAACACTCAGTAACTAATACATTTATTACTTTAATTCTGGAATGTTTGTCTTTGGTTCCCAGGAGTTCTTCCACTTCATCACACTGCAAAACAGACGGAGATTAAAATGTGTTTCACAATGTACCATCCTGACACAAGTATTGACAACAAGAGTAATCTTTCTGAGGTACAACAAAGGTTGACCTGTACTAAGGAAAAAAAACTTTGCGGATCAACAGGCGTCTGGCTGCAGGACCTCCACTCAGGTATTTCCGATGCAGCCTCCACTGTGAGGCTCTCTCCCTCCACTGTGAGGCTCCCTCCCTCCACTGAGGCTCCCTCCACTGTCAGACAGGGAATGACACATTTAACCCAAACGTGCAGGCACGAGCTGCATAGCAGTAAGTTGCTACTTTTAAATTTCCTGAAAATGTTATGAATGTATGGTTTCTTGCGTGTGCTCGCCGTTGATATACCTGCTGTAAACTAACATACTGTATATCAATGATGCAAATAACAGCGTGTTACACCAGTGGTTTACGTTACAAGTCCTTTTAAAGCTTATTAATTCTACTGATGGATTGCATTAAAGCACCGTAGGTTGAACCTTTTTCATTACATAACGTAAATTAACTTTGAATATTCTCCGATGGGTGAAACCGTTTGTAAAGAGTACAGCAAGCGATAAACCCTCCATGAAGTAGCTAAAGCATTGCAATGAAGTAGAAAAGGCGTTTTCTTCAGCTCGTGAATGTTTTAGAGAAGCGTGGTTCTCACAGGACAGCCAAAGTATCAACAAATTATGTAAAGCAACATGATTCATTACTGTACTTCAGGGGCATGGGCAATTTGTTCATAAGGGCAATCAGGCGACACCCCACCAAAGGGGAAAAAGGAGGGATTTTTTTCTATCATATTCTTCCATATTGTTGGGATTTATGGTTGTTTATTAGCATTAAATTACTGTAATAGATTACTGAAAGTAAATCACGAAGTAATTTATGAAAAATTGAAATTATAAATTGAAGTAAACGGTCATTTACTCATTAACAACTAAAGTAATTGAGTAATTACTTAAACATGAATTATCAAAAATAATGTATTAATTAAAAAAATGTATTTGCATAAATGTTTTTCATATTAATAATAAATTGGGGCACCACCAGATAAACTGGAAATAGCTAATACCAAAATATCAGTCTCATTTGTAAAAAGTTTATTTAAGTTAGTCAATATTTCTGCATAAAATATAACAATCTTAAGTAAAATGGAAGGTGTGAGATCCGCGCACAGACTGTTACAAACCAGTGAATTGTCGACAATAAATACACAATAACGTTGGCAGGTCAGTGTGGTGACCGTGACGACCACTAGGGGCGTGCGGCGGCACGCAGAGGGAGAGCGCAATGGCTTGAGGCGTCCACCAGGTGGTCGTCAAGAGGGATTGCGATGACCCACGCGACCACTAGAGGCGTTTGACTCGCTTTTTCTGGGGATGCGGCGGTTGCGTAGCGGCCAAATAAACAAGACGTCCGTCGAGCACGCATGCGCGAGGGCGGGCTCGGAGCGAGGCAGTCTACCGAGGGCGTAACGAACAGGCGGTTCCATTGGCCCAGTTCTGAGCGCCGGAGTTCTAAGTGGATGTCGGGACATGCTTAGAACTCTGGTGATCGAGGCAGATGTGGTCTTGCAACAGATAACAGTTGGTTGCTACATGTAGCTGTGCGTGTCTGTGAGCTTATCTGATCAGATAACAGGAGCGCAGGGCTGCGAGCAGATCCGGGTTAGTAGAAGAAGGGGGAAATGAGAGAGAACGAAAGAGAATTTTGGCGACGCTCGGTTCTGAACCCTGGTTCCTCCACACAGAACTTCCAGTGGACTGGAGCTCACTTGGACCTCTGGTTCTTAGTTGGAAAACCCGATTCCCGGACTTGGTTGGTGCGGGTGAACGCGCGTACACAAACATATGAGATGCTGCGGCCTTCTCAGCAGCACATTGAAACACATTGCATGATAGCTTCACGCTAATCTAATCATCTGCCCAGGCAAAAGCTCTTACTGTCCGGTTCTGCTGTGTTGGACAGCACCGTCCGTGGTGCTGTGCGGTTCTGTGAGGCTGCGGTAACTGGTTGTTACCGGGTCTGAATTCAGCGTCCTGAATTCAGAGGCCTGGCTTCAGCTGCAGTAGTGCAGCTGAGAGGATGAGAGGAGACTCTGGCTCAGAATCCCCCCAAAAAAGAAAAAGGCAACAGATGTAGTCCAAACTGCGTCCTGCTCGTCCAGCGGGCTGGCGTTGGTTCTGTCTGTAACCCAGGTCCATAAAGCCCGAACTAAATAAAAGCGATTATATTAATAATTATATAAATCATGTTATTTTATTTTACTTTGTTTTATTTTCTTGGGGTTCAGATATATTAAGACTCTTAATTTGAAGAAGTCACGTCGCAGTGGGGACCATGTGACCAGGCTGCTGTATATGAGACGCTCTGCAGACACGGAGCGGGCAGCTTGGAAGGAGAAAGAGAAAAAGAGCCAACGAAACTAGTGGAAAGAGTTCCCAGTTGCTCGGATATTTAGAAAGGCTATCGAAATCTTGTTGTTGCAACCTGGTTTGCCCTGGTGACGTGGTTGGTGCACACTGTTGAACGGGACTTGGTGAGTGGAAAAAACAAACTTATTTTCATATTAAGGATATTTTCTCCATTTATTTATTTTGTTTTATGGACATGGAGAGCTATTATAGCAGAATTATGTTACTTTTGTGGATGCAAAGGGTAAATTGGATGCGTAATTGAAGCGCAGCCGTGATGTGTTTTTCTCTCCGCCGTGATGTCGGCTGGAATGTCGGCTTAAGTTAAATTAAGCTGAAATTTTTACTTTTACGGACTTTTAATTTAAAGCCATGGAATGTGAGATTTAAGTTACCTAAGCATATTATTTCGTTCATACACCAGGCCTTTTAAGGTTGGACCAGGAAAATTCTGACATTTGGTCAGAATTTGGACTCCAGGTACAGGAAACCCGATGGCAAGCCACCTGAGGAACCATTGAACTGTGTGAGTCCTGAAAAGCAAACCCCCTTTTGCTGGAGGTTCTGTGGGTTCATCAAAAACTGGTATTTCTCCACACTCCTCTGCAACCTGCAGCGCTCTGGGAAACACAGGATTTATGCATGAAGGAAAAGAGACAATTGATTGTTCAATCGTTTGCTGAATTATTTTGAGTTGTGATTTTCCTATTTTTGAAATGCAAATTGGAGTTAAATGAACTATGGTTGTAATTTCTGTGCAAAACTGAAATGGTTAATAATTGAAAAGAACCCTAATCAACTGGAATTAGAATTTTGGAACCTAAGAAATTTACTAAAATTCCAAATAAACCATGAGTTAACTTGAATAATAAAAAGGGAAAGACAAACCTTGAATTTAAATAATCTAATCCAAGTGCAACTACTATCTCAAAGCCCTAAAGGGCTATTCCTCTAAAAAGGGGAATTGGAACTTGTTCAATGTATGTCAACTGTTGTTAATTGTATGTCAACTGTTTCTGTTTTAATTTTATAAACTTAAGCTGGCAAAAATTCAAATTATTCTCTGGTCTGTGGTCTTTGAAGTATGTGGTACTCATTACTGCTCCAGTAGTCTAACCTAGCACTCACCCTAGTACTGATTTAGGCACTGTAATTACTCCAGAAGTGTTACATGTCCTTTGGACCTACTTTGGTTCCCTCTTTACCGTACCGAGGCAGCAGAGACGTGTGTCGACGTGTTGGTAGGAAAAGCTTCACCAAGCTTGAATTTCAGACCCCTGTGGTGTTCGGTTCGGATTCGACCATCACCATTGGTTGTTAACCTGGGGGTTTGGAAAACTTCCGGAGTCTCTGGCTCCTTCCCTGCTGTTTTATGGCCTGTTCATTGTCCCTGGTGTTTCTCCTCTGGGGGAGAATCTTCTATACAAGTTCACTGGACTCTTCAGCCCAACATCCCCCCTTTGTTCCGAAGAGTGGGATGCTGGTCGCAGTCTTTGGAGCAAACCTGGGCCATATAGTCCATATGATCGTGGAGTCCATGTGAACGTCCGAATGTCCTGGAAAACATCATGTCTACAACAGTCCAACAGTTCATACAGTTCATGTGTGAGGCTAATGTCTGGGCAGACAGAAAAGGAGTTAAAAGTCTGCCCAGACTGGTCTCTCTAACTACCTACTACCACAATACTCATTTCGTACAGTTTGCCAAACATGAATGAAAATGAAGTACCACAGTTGAAGAAAGGAAAGGGAAAGGGGGACAGGTGGTTACAAAATAGTTAGTAGGCTCCTCCCACACCTCCCGGAGGATAGGGATTAGCTCACGACATGTTTGTGGACCAGTTTACAAAAGCGGAGGTACCGGACGCAGGGAATCGAGTCTGATCTGTAACATTTGGAGGTGGTTGCACCTGGGGCGTGCAATGACATCGGCGATGGTTTACCAGTGAGCAAGCGTCCAAGAGCCACCAGCCCTCTGGGGGGTCTTGGTGCACCTGCTCCGGTGAGGAGTGGGAGAGTGAAGTGGGGTGTGTGGAGGTGTACGTGTGTGTTCCCTTCCAAAACCCAACATTCACTACAGAGACTTCAACTGTGCACATTAGGTTCTGAAGAAATCACAACTCTTGGCTCTGTGGATCCACAGAGGTTAAAATAGCACTGCAGAGACAACGTCAGATGTATCTGTGAAGGTTTTCTAACCGTGGTGGTGTTAGTCTGGAGAAATTGCTCAACCCGGGTTAGTGGAGCTAAGTAAGGTAGTTCTTCCTGTACTGAAGCTGCTAACGGAGGAGCTCATCTCCCTACGATCTCCTGTGAGATCTCTGACTACACACAGGGGTTATTTCTCCTAAACAATACTTGACAGAGTCTAAGGCATGCTAAGTGGTGTTAGTAGAGCTGGATATGAGTTTACAGTGACTATATTTCCCTGAACGGTTCAACTCAAGCTTTGTAACTGCTCAGGTTGTCTAAGGAGGTGGAGTTAGATTTCTGATGGTGGCAGGGTTAGTTCATGCACCTGATAGGATCTGAGCATGCTGTCACTAAACCCTACTGATAAAAGTCTCCTCTGCTCCTGGGGTGGAGGTTCTCCCCCCTCGCTAGGGGAGGAGTTAACCTTACTCTCAGGGAGTAAATGGATTGCGTGGCTCTGCTGTGCAGGCCGTGACAACACTGCCCTCTTCTGGTTGGTCCAGAAGGTGCAGTGAAAGGTCGTTTCTCTACCAGTCATTATTCTGATGGGAGTGAACCCTGCGGGGTGGTGCACGGTGGACCGAATGGTCACCAGCACCCGTTGGAGGTTCACCTCTTCATCTGTACCACTGCTGTTACCCTACCGGAGTATGTGGGTGGTGCTGTGGTGGACTTGGTCAATCTGGGAAGATGACTGGGAGTGGTCTGGTAAATGGAGGTTGGTCTCCATTACCAAAATGTCGTACAGAGCAGCCATGACACTGGGGGATGACGTGCATCTCTGTCTGAGTCGACGGAAGGTGGGACGCTCCAGTGGCTGAACGCTTGGTTCAGACGGAGGACAGCAGCCGTGGTGGCTGTGTCAAGGTGGAGCTGGAAGTCGTCGACATGAATGTTAAGCGGGCCCTGACAGACATTTTCATCATGATCATGATGACTGGATGGGTTAGGGTCGTGGCGAAGGCTTTCTTGCAGTGGGAGGTCTGTATCTCCACACTGTTAAGAGGTCTGCTAGCGTAAGCCACAAGTTTGTCTGTGTCATGTGACTGCGCTGGGGCGGCACTGAGACTGTGAGTGGGAAAGTCTGTCTGGAGGAGGAACTCTGGGTCCTGGTCTAGGTGAGCAGAGTTTCTCGTTTGAGACAGAAAGATGTTTCTGCAGGTGTTTCCCACTCCAAGGGCTTGTCTTCATTAAGGAGTTCTCTGGGGGATCCAGCACTCACTGCACAGTCCCTGGTGGACTGTGAGGAGTGGCTGCAAACCACATGGGGGCTCCTAAGTCCTGACATGTTAGTCGGGGCTCTGAGGTTTTGAATGGCGTGAACTCTCCCTGCTCGGGATTCAGTCCCATCAGCGCCACCTATGAGCCCGATGTGTTCAACTCTGGTGCGGCACCCCTGAACTCTGCTGAGAGCAAGTTTGGTTCCAGCTACCAGAAGTTGATAAAGGACGTGTCGTGTTTCGGCTAAATGTTCCTCAAAGGTGCAGTGACGCATGAGGAAGTCGTCCACATAGATGAGATTGCCGTGAGCGGCAGTGTTGCTCATCGTTGTGTGGAGAAGGATGTAGACACCGATGGTGGGTCTAAGTAGCCGAACTGGCACCGGTTCCAGGCGGACTGGCGGTTACCAAAGGAAGAAGCTAGCTTGTACTGGTTAGCGGAGTCCACCTTCGTGGTCCTGAACCGCTTTACCACGTATGCAGCCAGAAAAGATCTGTACTGGTGTACAAAAGATGGCGGTGTCTTTGGGTCAGTGGGGACGCGCACCGGGTAGAGGTCTGTGACCCCCCTTTCTTGCGAGTCCCGCGCGAAGATCATTTGATAATCGCGGAAGACCTCAATGAATGTATCTCCTCGTTTCTGCGACGTTAAAGCGTCAGCTTCAGCAGAATGTGACTAGGTCTTGGACTCGAAACCTGAATAAGGTTCTTCTGGTCCAGACGTGGTTTGTTTACCTGAAGTGTCTGTATTCTCACCAGAGTCACCGGAGCGTACACAACCATGTCACCTTCGGTGCTCGGTTTTGTACCATTGAGAACCTGTTCGAGGTTAGCATGGCGAGTGCTGGTGAGGGTTTTGGTTGTGACAATGAGGAGGGCGGTGTCATGCATGTCGTCACTGGTGAGGGACGACGGCAGGTTGTCAATGACGGGCACCATCAGTTCAAGGTTGTGACATGAACTGTCAGTTAACATCTCGAAAGATGAAAATGTGGTCACTTTAATCTGACCCTGTGTCAGATTTTGGACCCACGGGTTGGCTGAACGATTGTTCAGCTCAAGAAGAGATGTGTCACAGATCGTCTGGTCGAGATCTGGAATGTGAGGCGAGGAGACGCGTGAACCAGGGACCTTGGTTAAGGTCTGAAGTGACTCTGCTGAAAGTGAGCGGTGGCTCAGAACTTTAAGCAGGTCTGCGTTGGTGACAGATTTCTCTGACCAGGGCGCCAAAGGTTCCTCAGGAACCGTGGTTCCATTCACGTGTGCACCCCCCATGGTGTGGTGGGCGTACAAAGAAGTACTCATGTACAAATAAGAAATCACGTCCTTCAGTGAAACGAGTAAAGAGTGGTGTGCTTGAAACGGGTTTTGGCTCGTCGCCTGCGGCGGTTGCTAGCTGTCAGGGAACCTCGAAGAGGATCGGCGTGGGTCGGACTTTGGAAGAGACCCAAGTATTGGTGGGGACCCTCTGGACTGGATGGCAGCGACTCTGCTGTTGGAAGCTGGGTGGCCTGGTTCTGGGCCACAGGGAGTCGGGCTGGTGACTTGGGACCAAAGGCGCCGTTGGTGGCAGTCAATCAGCACCGCCAGTCGGTTCAGGAGGTCCTGACCAATAAGCAGTTCCTCTGTGTTCAGAGCAGTGACGTAGATGGGATGCGTCACTGACATGTCCTGGAAAGCGACGTCAACCAAGACACGTTTAGTGATGGGTGACTCGTCCTGAGTAAAGCTTCTGATGTTCATGCTACACTCTTCCACCTGAAGTGGCTTTCCTAGGTCACACATGGTCCTAGCAACCTGTGTGAAGGTGGCTGAACACATGACGGTGATTCCTGACCCAGAATCAAGCAGGGCGAGGGTGTCGACACCCCCTACCACCACTGAGGTGTATAAGCGGTTGGCATAGCCATCGCTCACAAGATTACCCAAGAATGTCGAAGGGGGCCTCTCTCTTGGATCTGGGGGCCTCTTTGACTTCCTGGATCTCCTCCCCCTCCTCCTTGCAAAGTGGACTTTGTGTGTGGAGGGGAGGGGCATCCGGCCTAGTCATGCGGTCAGGGGCTGGGAGTCCAGTTCCTCTGAGGAGCCGGGTCCCTTCTGACCAGGCGGGGTCAAGTCCTGCACCACCTCTTTGATGCAGGTTTTAATCCACTGTGGGACGTCTGCGTCCCAGTGGTTTCTGGTCTGACCTCGGCCTCGGTTGTTAGACTTCCCTCACCTTTGGGAGTGGTGAGGTCTTGGCCTACCTGATCTCTTACCTCTGTGTGGTTGTCCACCCTGTGGTCGAGGTTGTGGACATCTAATGGGGGGGAGGGGACCTCGTGACCTACAGGTGCCGGGTTCGTGTTTCCAGTCACCTGCGTTCTCAGGATCCCAGCGTCACCATCATGGTTTTCACATGAACGGTGGCGCAGCTCCCACACCATCTGCACGTATTTGCGGAGGTCTTTCATGGTGGGGTTTGTGGTCCTGCAGAACAGGGCGAGATCGAACCGCACAGTGTCATGGAGGTTGTTATCAAAGAGGGACTTGAAAGTCTGGTCTTCGTCCAACCCCGGTGCATTGCGGCCTTGGAAGTAGGCGGCCCTTAGGTGCCTGTAATACTCTCTGGGAGGCTCCGCCCCCTTCTGAGTGATTGCAAGTGCACCAAAAGTTGCAGAGGCAGGATCATTGTACAGAGAATACTCTTCCCTCAGTGCATGACAGAGGGCAGAGTAATGGTCTCTGATGGCAGGCGGGAGGGATTCCATGTAAACATAGACGCTCCTGGATGTCGTCTTCCAGAGAAGCTTCAGCTTCTCCCGTGACGAAGGTTGAGGCAGGTCGAGGAGGCAGCGTTCAACCTCCCGGAGGTAGTCATCTATACTAACCTCTGGGTTATTCGGGTCGAACCGCTCTATGTCCTCTGCAAGGGACTCAAGTTGGCGGGTCCGAAGACCGCGTTCCCTTAGGGGACCGGACTGGTCCGAGTCATCTGAGCTGGACCCCCCTGGTTCTCTCCATCGGAGAGAGTGAGGGTCGCGATGACCATGAGGGTCTCCAGTGAGTGGAGGACCAAAGCTTATAGCACTGTGAGGTGCTGGGAAATAACTCTTTACTCTCTCCTGAAAAGGTGTGAAAGAGCTGTGAGAGCGCATTGTGGTGCGGCTGAGCACCGATGGATGTGTGTCATAGCACACCGGGACCCTGTGGTCCTCAAAGTGAAAAGCTGGAGGGACTGGGTGTCGGTTCAGTGGGATGCAGTCAATTCCCACAACAATGGGTCGGTGTCTCATGCCACGCCCCCCTGGCTGTGTGTCAAGCCCCCCCCCTCACCATGGCTGCGGAGAAGATTGATGCTGTCTGTCCCCCTGACGGGACAGCTTCAAGTCTGTACTTCCCTGTGGTGGGCAGTCCACCTGACTGGACAGCTTCAAGAATGCGCATATCTGGGGTAATTTGTCCATCTGAGATGGGCAGCGTCTCTGCTGAGAGCTGCACCAGGTTTTACCCCAGTGTGGTTTGGCTCATTGTGCTGAGAGCCATAACCTGACTCATCTTCTGATGAACCATCAGATGATGAGTCTGTTTTAACTTCTCTCTCAGAAGTTTGGGTTTGTGACCCAGCAGGTTCCGTGTACGGAGCCTGATCGTCCCTGGCCTGGACCTCCTGTCGTAGGCGGGAGTTCTCCAGCTTCAGCTGGGCATTGTTAATCCTCAGCTGCGAACTGTAAAGTTGCAGCTGGGAGAGCTGCTCCTGGGCTTCAAGAGCTTGCAGCTCGGCCTTGCGCTGGTAGAGCAGTGCAATGAGGCCTAACACATCTGGAATGGTAAGCTCTGCCTGACCAACCGGGTTCCTCACATAGCTTAACAGCTGCCTGATCTTTGCTTCACAGGTCTCTGAGCTGTAGCTGTTGAGGTTTCTTCTCTCTTCTGTGGAGAGGCATAGGAGACCAGCGACCACAGTCTGCAGGGCTGGGTCATGTGGCTCCCGAGGAGTCTCTGCTCCGAGCAGGCAGTGTCTCTGACTACTCATGGTAGGAGTCATGCCAAAGCTGTGTTTTGAAAAGTGCCACAATGTTGTTAATGCGCAGGTGATGGTTCCACCTGTGGCTTACAACTCTATAGGTTGCTGTTGATGCACAGGTGACAGCTGAACCTGTGACTTACACACCTATAGTCTATGCTAATTGCTCTGGCTGTAATCTCTCAAGTTAACAGGGTGTTTTTAGCACCTTGGATGAGCAATAGCTGTGTTAGTGTACTTTAAACTCTACGCCAGAAACAAGAAGATGCATGAAAATGCAAGAAAAAGGCTCTAACCACTTCACAAACACAAGTGACTTTGCTTAGCAGTGCTGTAACGTGTTCTTCGAAAACTAAGTTCTGCCAGAAACAAAGATATCGATTGGACAACTAAAAAGACAATTCGGGTTAAATTATGCAGATATTGTGACAATACTGGTTTTAAAACAGCCTCACACGGGCGGCTTTCTGTTGTGCAGCCCTCGGGGCACCATTATGTTGGGATTTATGGTTGGTTATTAGCATATAATTATTGTAAGTAATACTGAAAGTAGTACTGAAAGTAATAAATCACTGGAAATAATTTATGAAAAATTTAAATTATTAATGTAAGTAAATGGTCATTTACTCATTCACAACTCCTAAAGTAATTGAGTAATTACTTAAAAATGAATAAATTATCTTTTTTTTTTAATTAATTTAAGAAAATTATAAATTTGCATAAATTTGTTATTTATGTATTAATAATAAATCGGGGCACCACCAGAGAATCTGGAAATGGCTAATACCAAAATATCAGTCTCGTCTATAGAAGGTTTATTTAAGTTAGTTAATATTCATTCATTCATTTTCTTCCGCTTATCCGTTTCCGGGTTGCGGGGGTGACAGTCTGAGCACAGTCTGTCACCCAGATCACAATGCACCATTTAAGAACCTTCCTGCAGGTGGTGAGCCCACGGGAAGGTGGCGCCCGGCATGGGAGATGAACCCACAACCCTGAGATTGTGAGTCTCATGCTCTACCAACTGAGCTAGCCGGGGGACAAGTTAGTTAATATTTCTGCATAAAATATAACAATCTTAAGTAGAATGGAAGGTGTGAGATCCGAGCACAGACTGTTACAAACCAGTGAATTGTCAACAATAAATACACAAGAGTCACCAAGAAGCGTTCAATTCAGCTAACAGGCGTTTATTAACAAAATGTATTAATTCATAAATAATTCTGAAATCATCTCATAAATCAACACATTCAAATAGCAAACGACATCTAACACGGAGATCTAATCTATTAAACAGCAAACACTATGTACAAAGTGTGTGTGTGTGGGTGGGTGGGTGGGGTCTGGAATGATGAGGGTGATGGGTGTAATGACCCTGAACGTCCACCAGGTGGAGGCAAACGTTGGCGGGTCAGTGTGGGGACCGTGACGACCACTAGGGGCGTGCGGCGGCGCGCAGGGGGAGAGCGCAATGGCTTGATGCGTCCACCTGGTGGACGTCAAGAGGGATTGCGATGACCCACGTGACCACTAGAGGCGTTTGACTCGCTCTTTCTGGGGACGCAGCGGTTGCTTAGCGGCCAAATAAACAAGACGTCCGTCACTGCTCCCTCCAATGAAAGCTTCCTGCCAACACATCACGCTGACATGCAGTTAGAGGTTTTCTGCGAATCCAGATTGCATTCAAAGAAGAGTTGATCCATGTTGATGCACAGTTCAGGTTACTGGTTCATCTCAAAGAGTTAAACTATTAATAAAAAGTCTTTTATTCAGTCTGTTATTTTTATACTCACAATTTCTATTGTGATAAATAAATTGATCTTACCGCCAGCAGAAGCTCAAAGGAGTTTGACTAGTTCAGTTTATCTGTTTAAATCTTAAATATATGGAAGAATGAAATTATAATAACACATTATGGGTACTATATGGACCTATAAATGTTCGATGACTCTTGTAAAGGTTGAGATTTAGGACATTAAATTGCTCTTTTTAAAAGAAAACATGAATGTTTAAGATGTCCAAAGGTGCTGCCTGTGTTTCTCTGTTATAACTAATTTACAACTAATCCAGGTCCACCCCTGGGATTACATATCAAGTGTACATATGGCTGATCTATATACACACATCCATATAATCTCATACTACTATAATTATCCAATCAACACCGGAGAGTTGTGATTCCCAGGATTTTTTCTTCTGAAGTTCTTAGTTTACCTAAAGCCCCAGGGGCCTCCAGAGGATTATCAGAATTCCTGAACTCGATCTCATAGAAGCCTTGTATTTAAAATGCTAACTTGATATCATCTTGATTCACCTGTTGTTTCACAGCATCTCTGGAGCTCAGAATCCTTTCCCTGGTAGATCCTCTGAGGGGACATTCCTGGCGTGTGAGTCCAACCTCAGGGTTTAGCCTGTCGGAGCAGAATACCAGCGAGTGTCACACTTAAGGCCCGTGGACTAAAATCGTCCCACATTTTCATCACGTATACTCGCCACCACAATACAGAAAAGCATTAAAGTTTAAATTAACGGTTATTATGGCTTGGTTTTATTGGTCCGGCCCACTCAAGATGAAATTGGGCTGTTTGTGACCCCCTCAACTAAAATGTTTCTGACACTCCTGGTATATACATTACAGCCCCTTATGGAGTTGGTCTGTGGAGCTGTATTGAACTGGTAGTGAAGCGTTCTTGAAGCCGCGTTGGACTTGAGAATCACTGCACGCATGGCGCCCAACGCGAGGAAGTAAAATTGCGTGTAGCGTCACAATGCATGGCCAAATAAAAATCATGTGTACACATATTTTGAAGGATAGTCAATCCAATGCATTGGTTTCTGTGGCGAGTCACAAACAGACCTTTTCTGCTTCGGCTCATACTGCAGCAGAAGAGATGCTGAATTTTACACTTTTTGCCAACATTGGAAACATCCCACACACCAAGGCAGGTGTTGGCCTGCTGAGTGGTACAGAGACACCTAAGGAACTGGAACCTTGGGAAGGGATCAGTTGTGGTGAGTGCATCTCCTGGATGTGTATTGTGATGGTGACAATATGTTGATTTAAACATGTTTCTGTTCTCCAGGTGTCATCAGCCTAATGACCAATGGTTTGGAGCCAGGTAAGTGTTTCTACTGGAGGTGTATTTAAATGGTGAGAATATGTTTAAATTTTTTTACTTCTATGCTGGACCTGGGAGTTGAGCTGTGGAGCCATGTTGAAGCATTCTTGGAGCTGTGTTGGACTTGAGAATCACTGGCGCCCAACGCCTGCAGGTAGGATTACGTGTAGCGTCACATGATACATGGCCAAATAAAATCAGGTGCACACATATTTTGAAGGATAGTTGTAAATCCAATGCATTGGTTCTTGTAGTGAGTCGCAAACTGACCTGTTTGACTGACTGCACTGACTTTTCGACACTGAACTTTGACTTCCTGGTTACCTTGGAGGCACACAGCACTATGTCTGATGTCCCCTTTGATACGGTTGTGTCCGCTGCTGAAACATGTATGTATATATATTTTTTTCAGACTGCTGAGGGGTTTGCAGCTAAATGTGAAAGGCTGAAAGCTGTTGAAGGCTAAGCTAAACCTAGCAGCCAGCATAAGAAATCACATCCAAGGTGTCAAACAACAAATTAAAAGTAAATGGTGTGACAGAGCTGGTGTGGGTGTACATGAAAGTGTGTTGGGTTTCATGTCACCTGATTAAAAAAAGAAAACCCCAAAACTTGGTTCAAAGCAAAAATGGTGAAGAAATGTATTTCTGAGGGGGAACTGGAGGTTTCAAACAATGAAGGTGAAGCAGATGATAAACGATGGTGGTGGTTCAAATGTTGTGAGCAAATAATA
Source organism: Lipophrys pholis (assembly GCF_963383615.2). Classification (NCBI taxonomy): domain Eukaryota; kingdom Metazoa; phylum Chordata; class Actinopteri; order Blenniiformes; family Blenniidae; genus Lipophrys; species Lipophrys pholis. The sequence goes on along the minus strand of NC_137644.1, from coordinate 203,417 downwards.
GGTGAAAGTGTAAAATCCAGCACCTCTTCTTGTAAGAGCAGAAGTAGAAAAGGTGACATGCATTTTTAAAGAAAAGGCATGCATTGGGGCAGGAGGAACTGAGGAAAAAAAAGCAACTTGACTTGGAAGAAAAATTGCTGCAACAACTGGAAAATGATCTGTTAAATGTCTCAAATGCTGGACGTTCCTCACAAGCCTCCTCAAATGCAATGAGCTCCAATTTGGAAAAGTAAAATGGCATCTGCCAGAACCTTAAACTCAGCAGCTCGGCCTTGAAAGTCTGTGGACATGGAGGACTCAAAACTATCACACAACAAACAGGAGGATGTGAGACCAAAGGAAAGATTCCAATGGATTGAACCTGCCTCTAATCAACCATCCAGTCATGACCACAAGGAGGAAAATGAAAGCAGGCAAACCGTATTCACCCCAGCCTTGTGGACATACAGGAGTTGGACAGGACCGGTGTATGCCATCCATTCTTCCTGTGAGGGTGAAAGCAGCTTAGGGAAATGACATCATGGGAACTTGAGCCTTCTCGTACCTGGGAAGCTCATCTACGTTCTGCTCTCGTTATCTAATGCAAAAGATGATCATCACTGGAGGAGTGGCAGGCTTCCTGCTGGGCGCCATGGGATGGGAGGCAGTCATTAAAGGCTGCTCCTTAACTGGTTTTGAGGTTGCTGGTTGGAGCACCAATCATTTCTATCCTGTTATGAAATGGGAGAAAATGTAAGTCACCACTGAAAGCATGGTGACACCAGAAAAGCTGGCGAAATGTCCAAATAAATCCAACATCCACATTCCACGCATCAAGGCAGGTGTTGACCTGCTGAGTGGTGAAGAGACACCTCAGGAATTGGAAGCTTGGGACGTCATCAGTTGTGAGTGTTTCTAGTAGATGTGTATATAATGGTGACAATATGTTGATTTAAAAATGTTTCTCCTATGCATCAACCTTGGGAAGTCTTCAGTTGTGGTGAGTAGCTCCTGGATGTGTACTTTGATGGTGGCAATATGTTGATTTTAAAATGTTCCTGTCTTTTCTCCAGGTGTCATCAGCCTAATGGCCAATGATTTGGAGCCAGATAAATGTTTCCACTGGACATGGAAGCCAAACAGTTAGAGACAGGTGGGCATTTCTACAGGATGTGTATTTCCATGGTGAAAATATCTTGACATCATTTTCTCAGATTTACATTTTCTTTTACTATTCCTCCTATGCAGGACTTTGAGTCGGGCTCTGGAGCCATGTTGAAGTGGTATTGAGCATTCTTGAAACCGTGTTGGACTTGAATCACTGCATGCCCTGCGTCCAACGCGAGGAGGTAGGATTGCGTGTAGCGTTTCAACACACATGGCCAAATAAAAATCATGTGCACACATATTTGGAAGGATAGTGGTAAATCCAATGCATTGGTTGCTGTAGTGAGTCACAAACTGACCTCCGCTGGTTAACAAGGAGACACGCAGCGCTTTGTCACTTCACGATTGACTCTGGTGTGTCCGCCACTGACTGCAGTGATGGTGTGGGAATAAACAATGGAGAAAGGGGTGATTCAACTGACTGCTGAGAGGGTTTACGGCTAAATGTTAAAGGCTGCAAGCTGTCAGTCAGCTTCAGTTGGACCTAGCAGCCAGCACAACGATCACATCCAAGGTTTCATGTCAAACATCCACCAATCAATGGGATGAAATGATCTGACAGAACTAATTCTGGTGTGTAATGATGCCAAATGTGGAGAAGAAAGTTTGTTGGGTTTTAATGTCACTTGATTACGAAAAGAAAAGCCTGAAACTTGGTTGAATGCAAAAACGGTGTTCATCAATAAATGTATTTCTGAAGGGAAACTGGGTTTCAAACGATGAAGGTGAACCACACGACGGAACTTGTGTTTCCAATGTTGTGAGCAAATAATGGGTAAAAGTGTAAAATCCAGCACCTCTTCTGTTCTAGTAAGAGCAGAAGAGGAAAAGGGGGGCTTGGAGTTTCTGTTTCTGCTCCTCTCCTCTCCTGTTCAGGCCAAATATACTGTGCTTATGTATTGTGATTTTGACACAGGCAGGAAACAAATGAATAGTTATCAGTGTATTTTAGGATGCTGCTGGTGTGAGGTTTAGATGTACCTTCAAATGTCATGAGCTGAACTTTTTTCATCCCATCTGTAGAATTTCTTGCAGTAGTTGAGTTTTCCTTTATTTCACAGGAGAAGAGCATCATGTTATACAAATATATGACTTTTCTGAGCTGTTAAATATTATGCAGATTCTATAAACATTTTTACTATCCACTGTGGGATCTGGAAACATTTAAATGTGTGAATTCCTGCCCTTTGCATGTGTTGGTAATTATTTTGCTCAGTTCTGATGTCCGCTCTCTGTGTTGGTCACTTTATTTGGCAGGCCAAAATGCAGAATCACTTAAAGGGGACATATCATGCTAAATCCACTTTTTTAGCCCTTAAATGCATTTTGTTGTATATTTAGAGTGTTTAGAAGTACAGAAAAGTTCAAAGTAGTCTCTTCAGGTGCTCCGTTGATATCTTTATATTCTGTTTTGGTCATATTTTGCGATCGGTTTCTATTTTTCTATTCTCTATTACGTTTTTTGAACAATGACGTCACAGTATTCTCAGCGGAACTGCCAAATTAGGACATCGACATTTCGAGCAATCCGCCATTTTTGTTTCTCGCTGCGATTTTGTAGTCCAACCGAAGTTACGAGAGGATAAGTCGAAATGTTCGGTTGTTGGATGTAGTAACCCACAAGCTTCGTTACACCGTCTCCCAGCATCAGAACCTTTTCGAAGTGCCTGGTTGAGTTTTATTTTTCACAGAAATATACCCACATCTGTGGGTAAGGTCATTTTTGTGTGCGCGAATCACTTTAAGGACGACTGCTTCAGCAACCTCCAATCCTAAAGAAGGATTTGCCGAAAGACTTGGTCTGATTGAGCGGTCAGTTCCTTCTATCTATGGAGACGACGAACAGAGCACTTCGGTAAGCTGTATATAACGCTAAAAAGTGTGATGATAAGACGTCCCTGTCATTGTTTTGTTAGCATTAGCAGTTGCACCGTCTTCATATGTTAGCGCTGTGTGCTCGTTTTAGATTAGAATGTAACTTCTGTGTTAAATAGTCGTTGTAATACAGGCAGTATTGTAGTAGTGGGCATGGATGGAGAAGTTAGTGTAAATATAGTAACACACCATTGCGTTACATCCATATGAAGACGTTGTTCTTCAGGTGCATCATCGTCATTTTCATCTCGCTCCGCCGGGTCCGACTCTGGCTCCAACATGTATGGCTGGATGGACAAATCTTCCCTTGTTGACATTTTGTAAATAATGTGTGAATATAAAGTTTCTGCGCCGCTAGATAATTGTATCTGTTCTATCAAACTACAAAGATGGCCGAACAGGGTGGCGTTGAACCAAGTATCACCTCTGCAACCTGGAGAGGAGGCGGGGTATGAAGTGTCTCATTTGCATTTGAAGAGACCGCCCCAAAACGAGTTGCTCTCAGAAGCGCATCAGAAAAGGGGTTGAAAAGGGGCCTGTGGAGCTATAATAATGAGGAATTCAGACCCAAGCATTGCAGTTCCGCATTGTATAGACCACAACTGTATGATTTATATGTAAAAAGGAAGGATTTAAAAGCATGATATGTCTCCTTTAAATGAAGTATCTGCTCAGTCTCTGATCCAGTCTGCTCGGTGGTGTATTTGCGATAATTTAAATAAATTGATTAATTAAAACAAAGATGATGGGAGCAGCAGCTAGGATTTAGGAAGGGTGGCCCCCACTCCTAAAGGAATGTAGAGGAATCACTGATGTGGAGTTGCTTAAGTTATAACATTATTATATGTTATATTGTTAACATATGATATTAATAAAGAGCCAGCTTCCCCTCTTCCCAATATTAAGGTAAATATGGACTTGATATTTTATGAGTTTCTTGCACATTTGCAAAGATGACTTGGTATGTGGTTGTAAAAGTGGCTCTCCCCTTGATTTTGCTCTGCCAATGAGCCTCTTGTGAAAACAATAGTGAGGATCACTGTATTTGATATAGGCCTTTATGCCTAATTTTGACCTACCAGTATATATGCATTGTGTGTTCAACTGTTTTAGTCACAGCCCCTCATTTTCTGAAAGAAAATGTAGGAGTGTATGTAAACTTTATGTAAATGTATTGTCCATTTAATGGATGAGCTTCCTAGTGCTGTTGTAATGATCTTATCCACCCACTACAGCTAGGTTCACATACATTTGGCCACTGACACCAGTTTTGTCAATCCATCATCTAGTCAAGTGAAAAACACGCTTCAGGAAGTATTATCAATTTTCAAATTGACCACAAAGAGAAGATTTCACAAGAGCAAATACGAAGGGTTCACCACAAGGTGCAACCATTCACCAACCTGAAGAACAGGGAGGCCAGATTAGACTACCAAAACACATCTAAAACCAGCCAACCTCTACCAGAATGATTGAAAGAAAAGTGTTTAGGGGTCAAAGGTCATGATGTGAAACAAAGGCATCATCTGCTAAACATGGTGGAGGCAGTGTGAACAGCCTTCCACTGGTACTGGGTTACACTGGTACTGGGTCGCACTGGTACTGGGTCGCAAGTCTTCATTAATGAGGTGAAAGACGAGAGAAGCACTCAGATGAATTGTGAAGGAAACAAGGATAACCAGTCGGCCTGTTTCCAGCCAAATCCAGCGACGCTAATTTGACGGTGAATCACAGTATAGATGGACAGTGACCCAAAACATACTGCAAAAGGTACTCAGGAGTATCAAGTATGACCAACCAGGGTCAGACCATGAAGGAAAAGTGCTCAGAAAAAACCCATAGGTATTTGAGGAAGACAGATGAAACGGTGTCTTATCTACTACTGAACATGACTGACATTAATATTGATACTCACAGTCATAATAACAGTCAAGGACTGTGTAAGAGCCATTTTTTATGTTTGGGATGAACTGTGGTTTTCACGTCACTAGGTGTCGCTGTTGGGTTGCTTAACGCAGCTTATAAGAGTATGACGTTTGTGAACAGACAGGATGTTGTTTGACCCCGGAAGGGCTCATGGTTTTTGACCGCTGAAGCGACATGCAGTAAGGAAGGACCTGCTGTGGCGGATCTGTATGTATGGTCGGTAACAACTTGTTGGACAGTGATTTCTTTGCACATGGTGCTAAGTAAATAAATGCAACGCAGAAAGCAAGAAAGGTTATTGGACGCAACATATGAAGAAACAGCGCGTCATCCAGGTCACTCCTGGGAGTTAAACAAACAACAAAGCTTAGTATTGGACTAAGCTTCTACAGACTGATATTATGACTGTTCAGGCATTCAGTTTCATGGCTCACACACCAGTGATGCTACATGCTAAAGAGTTTCATGGCTCACACATCAGTGATGCTCCATGCTAAACAGTTTCGGGGCTCACACACCAGCGATGCTACATGCTAAACAGTTTCATGGCTCACACACCATTGATCCTACATGCTAATTAGTTTCATGGCTCACACACCAGCGATGCTACATGCTAAATAGTTTCGGGGCTCACACACCAGCCATGCTACATGCTAAACAGTTCCATGGCTCACAAACCAGCGATGCTACATGCTAAACGGTTTTGGGGCTCACACACCAGTGATGCTACATGCTAAAGAGTTATGGGGCTCACACACCAGTGATGCTACATGATAAACAGTTTCGGGGCTCACACACCAGTGATGCTACATGCTACATGCTAAACAGTTTCATGGCTCACACACCATTGATGCTATATGCTAAAGAGTTTCGGGGCTCACACACAAGTGATGCTACATGCTAAAGAGTTTCATGGCTCACACACCAGCGATGCTACATGCTAAAGAGTTTCGGGGCTCACACACAAGTGATGCTACATGCTAAAGAGTTATGGGGCTCACACACCAGTGATGCTACATGCTAAAGGGTTTCAGGGCTCACACACCAGCGATGCTACATGCTAAAGAGTTTCGGGGCTCACACACAAGTGATGCTACATGCTAAAGAGTTATGGGGCTCACACACCAGTGATGCTACATGATAAAGAGTTTCATGGCTCACAAATCAGCGATGCTACATTGTCAGGTTCAACCTCTGGACATTTATTAAATCTGCAAGAAAGAACACACACCGAAGACAAGTTCTGGTTTTACTCGCGAGGAGAACAGACAGAGTGTTTCAGTTACAATCTCCAACCCTCTCTGATAACTCTCTGCGTCTCCTCTCTTTTTATTATCTCGTTCCGAGGTCACAGTGGGGAAACATAAGTCACACAGTTCTTCTGCAATTCATTAAAAGACTGTTGGTACAGTGAATGTGATAACTTTACGTAGAATTATTCCAACATTTCCCCCCTGTTTATCACATGAACAAATACAGTGATAATCAATTTTAGTAACAATGAATGCAAGTAGCACCCTCGCAGGAGATACGTGGAAGACAGCACCTGTAGGATGAAAAGCTCAAAGCAAACGTATTAATAATTTCTTCAATGAAGCACCATAAGACATTAAAAATTTAAAATTAATCGGATATCACCCTCCTGTTTATCATCTTATTTGCACAAATTCTCATATTCACTGAACAACCTCTTCAGTAAGATTTTCAGTTGTAAGGTCATGTTTATGAAAACAAACAGATTTACACTCAAAGAGGTGAACGTTTGAATGATTGTTCTTAGATATGCATCACGTCATAGTTATCAGAACATGAGAAAAGACCAGGCATGGAGAGGAGAGCCTCCTCCTCATCTCTGTTGGGCCTGAACATCTCGGGTTGGTGTGTCAGCGTCAACATGGTAGTGGTGATGGAGCTGTGAATCATCCTGGAGATCATAGACTGGATACAAGGCAAAACACAGGTGAAAACAAGACATCCCAGAAACAAAATTACAAGCATCGGGGCGGTTGTTTTCAGCAATATCTGCCACCATGGGCCGGAGAGCAGCCAGGTGAAGGGGTTCCAGACACTATCATCTGGATGAAAGTCTCGGGTGTAAGCACGAGCCAGCACAGTCAGGTTTCTTAAAGCTAAAGTAAGTTGACCCTCATCCCCAGTGTTGTCAGGAATAAAAGTACAACAAGTATCCCCTACTATGGCACAAACTCCGCCCTGGGGTGCTGATAGCAAGTCAAGCACAACTCGATCTTGTAGCTCCATTTCCCTCAAGGCACTCACCTCCTGTGACAGGCCTTCCAAGGCACTTGTGGTGGCATTTATGAACAGCGCCATTCGCCAGTTTTGTGTTTCAAAACGCAGCAGCAGTTTACCCACTCCCACCCACGGGAACAACGACAAGGTGATCTTCTGGCCCGTACTCCAAACCTTAAACTCAGCAGGGACGTCTGAGCCCCATACTGCGTCATGGTCGTGGAGTTCAAGACTCCTCCTCCTCCGCTTGGAGGAGTGGGGCGGCGCTTTCTCTGCATACACCACAAAGGAACTGTCAGTGACATTCACGGGCGTACAACGCCCCTGCCAATCAGGAGGCAAGAACAGGTGGATGGTATTACCACACATCCAATAGAAATCATCCTGAGGTAAAGTCCCCAGGGCGTCATGTGCTGTAAAAAAGTCTACACAGGAAGCTCCGTCAACGGCTTGAGTTGTGTTAAACGAACCATTTGAGAAGCGCACGCATGGGGAGAGAGTAATATGACAATACTTCTTAGTTATTGAACCTACTGTGCTGGGTCGGTCTGACAACACAGCCTTGCCGGAATAACAGGTGACATTCATTTCCGGTGGACACGGTACCCCTTTTAAGAATATTGATGTTGTCCAATTGCGCGAGAGAAGGTGTGTAAAATTCCTCCCTTTCCAGGGGATGCTATGAGAATTATTCCATCCTGGTATTTTGATGTCAAGCAGTCCAGTATTTACTTTGATTGCAGCGTGTCAGGAAACAATTCTGAGGCCTTGGCACGGGGTGTAACTACTATTGTGGGGTTGGCTGTTGACACAGGCATTTTGGCACATACGTAGCAATCAGTCCGATTAGTCCCTTTCGCTGTGAATTAAGCGGTACCATGCATTAGTTTGATACTTATTCTTGGGATCAGTACTTTGCCACCATTTGTTGCTAGATTTAGTTCTAACTACTTTGGTCTCTGGAATGTACATCATGAGGATCCAGGCTAGTGAGAGATGCACGATTACGGTTGCAGCAGCCATAACATGGCGACGGTTGGGGGTAAATATCATTGCTGCAGAGTCTTGTCCTCTAATCAAACATTGTGAATTGAAACAGCTTCTGCTGACCTTCAGGTCTACCCAAACTCTACTCGTCTGAGTCCACCCTATTATCAGACTTAAGCTCACTCGGTTTATCAGGTGGCTCTGCACCAATGATCTTTTTACAGTGGGACAGATGTATCCACGAGGGCCTTTCAGCTATTTTCAATGCCATTGGCGTCGTTAGCAATACCTGATGCGGTCCCTCTCACCTGGGTGAATGCCAATGTCTTCTTTTAATGCTGCGAACCAGGACCCAATCCCCGGGCTGTACTGTCTTTTCCTGCGGAGGGATAGGGTCATTGTTGTTAGCGACTCGCTCCTTTTGTCTGTCTAGCATTTTCCTCATATAGTCTGCTAAATTAGCTTCCTCATCTGGTTCCCAATAATTTTTAAAGGTTGGTATTCTGTAAGGTCGTCCAAATAACATTTCATATGGCTTTAAGCCATTCGTACTGGTGATGTTAATGTACATTTTAACCAAATCTAAGCATTTTGTCCATGGTCTATTTGTTTCTTCCATACACTTTTTTAATCTATTTTTTATTGTTCCATTCATTCGCTCTACTAGACCTGCACTCTGCGGATGATATGAACAATGATTTTTTAGATCTATGTGAAACAAAGTTCCTATATGTTTAATCACTGTATTTATAAAATGTCTAGCATTATCGTTCCTGATTACCTCTGGAATTCCATATCTAGGTATTATGTCTTCACATAATGCTTTGGCTACTGTCAAGGAATCTGGTGTCCTTGTCGGAAATAACTCTATCCATTTAGTGAATGCGTCGATTATCACTAGGCAGTATTTACTTTGTTTTTGCATAGTTCTAAGTAAGTCTTGATCTAAGTGGCCGTGTTTTTGTATTGATGCAGCAAGAATTCTCCCTGTTGCTGCATCTTTTGCTGTTTTATCAGCGAAAGCATTTCGTTTGCTAACGCTGTCAGTGCCGTTAGTGTGGGCTTGACATTTGCATATTGCTAATTTTGAGGGTAACTGGATAGCTTCCAATAGCTCTTTTAGCAATATTGCATGTGTGACCGGTTTTCCTGTTGATGTAACCATTCCTCTGTTATGCCAGTATGTGACAATGGTATGAGCAGTAGCATAAGCATACTGACTATCAGTATGTATTGTTACTGGTTTTCCTACCATTAGTTTACAAGCTTCGGTTAATGCAACTAGTTCGGCTGCCTGTGCAGAATAATGAGATGGCAACGCTTCCGCTTTTAAGACTTTGTCTGCCGTCACTACAGCATAACCCGTCTCAGTTTTCCCAAACTAATTTTTTCGAGATGAACCGTCAACATAAAGTGTCCCTCCTTCATTTAAAGGTTGGTCAAAAAAGTCTTTTCGACCTTTTGATAATTTTTCTGCTTCTGCTTGGCAATCATGCGGTGTCCCGTCCTCCTCCACATGAATCAACGTGGCAGGATTCAGAGTCGTGCAACGCTCAAGGACGAGGTGCGGTTGCGAAAGAAGTGTTGCCATGCACGCCAGGTGTCTGGCGGGTGAACACTGACGTCATAAATAGGCCTTTGCAATCTGACATTTGTGTGAAAGGTTTGCTGTAATCTGGTAATGCTAATGCTGCTGAGGAGATCAATAGCTGCTTTATTTTGCAGAATGCATCTTCTGCTGGTTGGTTCCATGTTAGTTTGTCAGACATTTTTAGCTCCGATTCGTACATCAATTTTGAAAGTTCAGCTGTTTCTTCAGCATAATTTGGTATCCATGCTCTGCAGTAGTTGGTCATTCCTAAGAAAGACATCATCTGTTTCTTAGTAATTGGTTTTGGGGCCTGTAACACAGCCTGTTTTCTGCTTTCTAGGATAGTTCTTCCTCCCGCACTGAGACAGTGACCTAGATATTTGACCTCTGGGCGACACCACTGCAGTTTACTTTTGCTGACCTTATGACCTTCTTCATATAAGTGTCTCAGCAATGCCAATGAATCTTTTTCACATGTAGCCTTGTCTGGGGAGGCTACCAAGATGTCATCTACATACAGGAGTAATTGACTTCCTCCTGGCGGATTAAATTTTGCTAAGCTAGCACTCATGCATTGGGCATATATTGTAGGACTCTCACAATAACCTTGTGGCAATCTGGTGAAAGTGTATCTCTTCCCATCGAAAGTTTCACTCTCTCCCTGTTTAGTTCTCCCTATGACTGTATAATTTGCCCTTGGAGCAAACTGAGTTGTGGCTCTGTCTCGAAGATTTTTAACACGCTGTCCTAAACCTGATGCGCCGTGAGCCAGGGCGTTTCCATCGTCATCAAAAGGATTCCAATCTCCCGCTATCTTGTGCCAATCTATTCCTGTGACCGCCATCCACACCTGCTGAGTCTCTACTCCGTTTAAATGGTACGAGAGTTGCAAATTTGCCACATCCTCTAAAAAGCGGACAAGATCCTCCTTGTAGCTTGTTATTCCTTCTACTGCCTTTTTAACATCCTCCTGTGTCCATGTCCTATACACTAACATGGTTGGGACCTGGCCCTCTTGCCCGGCCATGGGATTTGCGACTTCAATCATGGGATATGTGTCTGCCTCAGGTGGATCGAAAGAAGTTTCAACATGTTTACTGATTTGTAGAGGATCTGAAGGATTTAGGCTCTTTTTCCAGTTGTTTTGTGGAATATTTATACAGGATCGCTTTCAGTAGGCGCACAATCAAAACACAAACACTTCTTGGCTAGAATAAATGCGTCTTTTATTCCCCACCAATCAGTGACAAGCAATACAATACACAGCAGTGATAAATCAATCGCTTCCCTCACCCGTGACGCTGATCTGGAGAGCCCACAGATCGGGCATGGGAAATGCTGTACTGGTCCACGCGAGTGTACGGCTCCGATGGAAGACTCTAGCTATCCTTTCCCTTACTCCATCTTTATAGGGACGAGCGGCCGCCCCGCCTGCGCATCACTGGAAACTGGCCAGGTCTCCAAATGCTCAGGAGCGGGACGGCTAATCACCCGTACAAAGAGGATTCCTTTGCCGAAGGTCTCCTGTGCGAACGTGCAAATCTGCACGCACGCAGGATTCCCCCGCCGAAGGTCTCTTGTGCGAACGTGCAAATCCGCACGTACGCATTATTTCCCTTTCATTCCACCACGCACAACCGGCGCCTCCTTGTTCTTTTCCGAAGGTCTCTTGTGTGATAAGCATGAATCGGCAGCCCTCGGTGTTCTTTTCCGAAGGTCTCTTGTGTGAACCAATTATATTAGAATCAAAACAACTGATATAAGCATGATAAGCATGAATCGGCAGCCTTCGGTGCTTTTCCTCTGTGCAGGGTCTCATAAGGTCTCTTGTGCGAACGTGCAAATCTGCACGCACGCATTATTTCCCTTACATTCCACCCCTAGACCTTATGAAATCCTGCGAACAGGCCAGATTATGGAATTCAAGCGACTTGTGCTTGTCCAGATTAAATGCTGTCCATTAAACACATGTAGATATGGAATACCGTGAGGTGATATATATATATATATACACAAAAAGCAATGTCCCGTATGTCCACTCCACCATACAATCTGCCCAGTCATCCGATAAAAACTCGGCACTGAAATGTTTCCCCTCAATCATGATTTATGCTAGCAGAGTGCGCGTTATGCGACGAGTCAGAGAGCGCCTAATCCGACGGACATACAAGCAGGTGAGAACATTAAACAGGGATATTGAAATAACAAGCATAAGCAAAACAAACAAGGAAGGCATCACTACTGTCCGTGAAAACGGAGAGGCTCCGGTGAATATGTCATACCAGTGTGAGGCGGAATTTTGCTCCACCAATTGTGCCACTGCCTGCATACGCTGGGATGCCACCAAAGTACTGACATGTAACGTTGTGTCGGTGCTGTTGGACCAACTCGGCCAGGTGCCTAGACCTGTTCATAGCGCTCTGAAACATGGTAAGGTTAATTCCTAGCCTGAGTCCACGTAAACGTTCTCAATACAAGTCAGACTTCCTATGTGACCTGGTGTAGTTAGTCAGTCTATAGGTGTGGTTATGCCAATGCCAAAGATAGACATTACGCAAACATCCCGAAAACGGCACATAAGGTAACTGAGGGTGTGAGTGCATAGTTGCTAAACAGAGAGTGTGTGGTCCTATCTGATGCAAAATGTCTCGTGATGGTTCATGTCTCCAGTTACATACGGCATCTCCCTCTTTCAGGCACGGATCCTGGTAGCCCTGCATGAGCATACATACCTTCCCTTTATCAGCATCGTCGCATGTGTCCAAGTCATATGTGGTGTTTGTGTCCATGTGCAACCATCTACCCTGGGTTTGGAGGAACCAATACCCTGTGGTGGTTATAACGGGTAGAACGTAATATTTACACAAAGTGAGAGTGTCAGTTACATTGTATTGTGTCCAAGTGCCAGAGCACTGTGTGGCATTACATACAGTTTTGTCAGCATTCAGATGTAACCATACGTCGGAGGAAATGTTCCACATCTCCCGCCATTCATGTGGGTTACCTGTTGTCAAAATTCGTTGAAAACGTTCACGTTGAGCATATGCAAACACATAGAACACAGAACAATGAGTGCCATTCAATGAGTTAACAATCTGAGTTAACAATTCCCCTGTGACATTGTGAATGTTGGTAAAGTCAGCATCGCCCTCCGCCCACAGATCTGCCTCCTGCAGTAGACTGCGGGTGATGGAAGGCATCCATTGACCCACTTTCCGGAGTCCATCAGCTGTCCATGATCCAGTGTAATGCAATTTACTTGCCGTGATTTGTCCGTCAATGGTGTTAGCCATTCCCAGCAGGGTGCCAGCGCCTCCAAGAAGGGTATCATACCATGCTCTCTTGGCCCGTGGACACTTGGGAATGGGAGGAAAGTTCACAGTCCATGTAACAGTTTGATGCACTAGCTGCTGTGAGACGTGTATGCATGTGGATGGTGCAGGTACGACATGTACTTTTTCATGTTGTACGGTGACAGGTATTCCCCACAATAATGCCCAGAACGGATCACTTCGCCCCATTATAGGGGTGGCGTTTCTCCACCAGTATGCAGGGTCCACCACAACGAAGCTAGTGTTATCCGTAATGATGCCGTTCTTGCTGCAGTTCCTGGTTCGTGTAGAGTAGGAACACATAGAAGCATGTACCGTCACCGTGACGGTTTCCCCCTTGGGCACCACTGGAATGTCTTGCCCATTACGGCACTTTGGACACCGCCATAGAGAGGATGCTTCTATTATCAACATGTTGCAAGCGTGTTTTGCAGGACAAGTGTAGGTATCCTGGCTCCGGTTGTTAGCCTGGGCTCTCCACATCCACCTGACCAGCTGGACTTCCTCCAGGAGTTCCCCGGGAGTTTCCGCCAAGCAACCAGGAGTCGTCACCACCAGGACTGCACCAAGGGCAAGGACGGCGATGACCAAACAGCCGGCACCACCAGGTCTTCGGCCACCATACATCCTCGCGTTGGATTGGCCCTGCAACAACAAAACACGTGATGAATACCCTACCCCTCCCTCACATAACAGTGTGAGGAGGGAACATGTGTCCATTTCTCTTTTCCTTTAAACATTACCGCAACCGTGTTGTCAGGTCCTTGAGCAATAATTTCACCAGGTACAGGTGGTCCATGATGTTGTTTCACCCATACTTTGGCACCAGATTTTCCCTCAGGCCGTTTAACTTCTTCTGCCTGGGAAGCCCCGTCCGGAGCTATTACAATTTGAGCCACCAGGGAATGTTTGTCAATAATCACTGGGGTATTTGTCACATTTATACACACCACGTGTATAGATCCTGTAAAGTCAGAATGAATGACCCCAGGACTCACTATCACACCTTGCAATGCAATAGCAGTCTTAGGTAACACTTGAGCATGAGTCCCCGCGGGACATTTTACTCCCACCCCTAGGTCCAGGACCACTGATTGATTGGGCGGTAATGTTACCGTTTCCATGTTTTTAAGAGGATAGCCTGGTTCCCCATGTGTGTTTTTCAGGGGCAACACAGCTCGATCATCCTCCTTCCAAAATCTCACAGGGACAGAAGACACTACAGGCGCCTGAGTGATTGACAACATGCGAGCCAAGAGAGTTGTCCCATTTGCTACCACCTTGTTGTTAATCTTTCCCACTGCTTCCTGTATGATCTTTCCCCATCCCCTGAGTGAACCGTCAGGTGTTAATTTCTTCATGGTGGTTTTGAGTATACCATTCATACGCTCTATTAATCCTGCAGCCTGCGGATAATAAGGTACGTGATACACCCATTTCACATGGTGTTCCTGAGCCCAGGTTTTTACCATGTGTCCCGTGAAGTGTGAACCATTATCAGTCTGAACTTCTAATGGTATGCCATAATATGTTTGTATTTTCCCCAAACATTGCAGTGTAGAGTACTGATTAGCATGTCTGCTAGAGTGAGTAACTAGAACCCCAGACTATGTATCCACAGCCGTGCATACATACCTATTTCCTGATGAAAATGGAAGAGGCCCTATGAAGTCCATCTGCCATACCTGCCCTGGCTGTCTCCCCCTGTGAATATGCCCATGTACCTGTTGGGGCGTGCCCCGTCTTTGGTGCTGACACCTTTCACACTGGTTGATAGCAGTTTTGATATGGTCGAGTTTCAGGTCTATTCCTCGGGATAGTGCCCATTGCTGGGTTCCTTGAATACCCCAATGTCCGGACTTGTCATGTACCCATGCAGCTAGCCCCTCAGTGCTTTCTCTCTCTATTCGTCTGATCTGTGCCAATCCATCTACAGTGGCATTGTGCAATGCCTCTACAGTAGGATGCTTGGTGTGTGCGTCAACATGCATTACTGTGGTTTGTACGGTCTTGACCTTTTCCCAAATATCTTCCCACAGTTTTCTTCCCCAAACTTCCTTGTTGTGGATCTTCCAGTCATGCCTCCGCCATGTTGGCATCCAGGTTATCATCCCAGTAGCTACTGACCAGGAGTCAGTGTAAATGAATGCTTTCCCTATACCCTCATGGTTGAGTACCAAATGTACTGCCTGTAACTCTGCTAGTTGACTACTACCCCCTTCACCTGTGACGGATAGCACTTCCCCTGTAGCAGGATTATAAGCAGCAGCTTTCCAGCTCCTTTTTCCATTGAACCATTTTGCTGAACCATCAGTAAACCATGCATGCTTTTGCTCTTCCTCTGTGAGTTCATTCCACAGCTTTCCCTGAGTCACCGGAGACTCTTCCAGAGGCTCAATGACAGCCACGAGCTCTCCTTGCTCAGGTACATCTGCAACCTTTTCATGCAATACTGACACACCCTTGATTCCAGGTTTGGCACGTTCTGACACATACCACTTCCATTTTATGATGCTGGACTCCTGTGCAGTCCCAATACGGTGAGTAGTGGGATTACTAGTAACCCAAGACATAATAGGAATTAGGGGTCGCATCAAAACCTCATGTCCAACAGTTTGTGTCTCTGTTTCCACCAGAGCCCAATAACACGCCAACAACTGTTTTTCAAACGGAGTATAACGTGTACCAGCATCTGGCAGTTTTCGAGACCAAAATCCAAGAGGTCATCTTTCTCGACCTGGTTTCTGCCATAGACTCCAGTTGGCATAATCTCCTGCAGCAGATACCTGGAGCTCAACGGGCCCGGACTGTATCTTGCCTCGGGAAACCGCCTGCTGGATAGCTTCCTTAGCTAACTCAAACGATGTTTGATGTTTGGATGTCCATTCAAAATCATGTTTCTTCCGTGTCACATGATACAGAGGCTGTAAGATCTGTCCCAGATGAGGAATGTGGTTCCTCCAATACCCAAACAGACCTATGAACCGCTGCACATCTTGCTTACTCTGTGGAGTAGCACATGCCAAGACCTTCTCTTTGGCCTGTGGGAGGATCTCTCTTTCTCCCTTGTTCCACCAAATACCCAAAAACTTCACTGTCTGAGTAGGACCTTTCACCTTTGCAGGATTGATTTCCCATCCATATTCCCTCATATGTGCAACCAGCATAGGTAATAGTTCCTCAATCTGCTCTTGAGAGTCCGCCTGAATCATCACATCATCAATGTAATGAGACAATAAAACCCCTCTGGGCAGCGGGAATGAATCCAAATGCTCAGCCACAATACGATGGCATATGGTAGGGCTGTGCAAATAACCTTGAGGCAGACGTGTGAATGTGTACTGTCTACCTTCCCAGGTAAATGCAAACTGTTCTTGTCGGTCATTAGGTATAGGAATGGTAAAGAACGCATTAGCCAGATCTATTACCCCATACCATGTTCCAGAATGATGTTGGACCCGTTCAATGATTCCCACCGTATCTGGGACTGCAGATGTCAACGGGGGAGTTACCTGATTCAACTTCCGGTAGTCAACTGTCATTCGCCATGATCCATCTGCTTTATGGACAGGCCAAATGGGATTGTTCCATGCAGTAGTACAGGTTTTGAGTACTCCTGCTTCCACATAGTCTTTGATCGTTGTGGTGATCTCCTCATGACCCCCTGGGATCCGGTACTGTTTTAAACTTACCATTTGTGTGGCCTGTGGGATAGGAAAGGGTGCCATTTTCACCTTTCCTACCAGGACTGGCCGCGCCATTACAACTGGTTCCGTTCCAAATTGGAATCGGCCATGTTGTAAGTGCAGTGTCATTCCTGCCAAAATGTCAATGCCAATAATCCATTCTTTAATGGGTGTGATCAAAACATCATATTGTCTTTTCGGCAAATGTCCAATCTTTAAATCAACTTTAATTTGTTTGGCTGAGACTGCTTTTCCTCCCAGCCCACTGACTTCCATTTGTCGTCCTTTGAATTTATGAGGATTCCCATGTATTATGATGGCCTCTGCCCCAGTGTCCACTAGAGCGCGCACTTTTTGAATATTGCCCCTGTTCCAAAATATTTCCAATTCCACATGGGGGCGCATATCATTTATGGTCCAATTGTGGATCCTCATTACCGGGGCTCGACCTTCATCCTATAAATCGAATTCGGATAGGTCAGGGTACAGTTTAGAGGAGTGGCGTTGTTTGTTTTTGCCCTTCCCCTTTCCTTTGCCCTTGATTTTCCGGGCTGCAACCTCCACCATGGCATGTGAGTCATCCTCATCCTCCGACTCCTCCTTAGGCGGAGCACTTGGTTCCCGCCTATCCCCACAGCGGCAGTTGTGAGAGAACTGTCCGAGACATCGGACCTGTTTAGTCAACAACCCTTTGGTTTTACACATTTCATGCAGTTTAGAAGTTGGCACACCATCGATAGAACTCGCATCTACCCCGGCTTGCATGAGTTTAGCCCACAAATCCCTGCGTGACGGTCCCTGGAACCCCTCCCGGCGCGGCACATTATCTTTACTCGGCTCCGGGCGGAATGCACTGGGACGCCACTGGTTTTTGTCGTCAAACGCACGCTGTGCCTCCCAATTTCCCAAACCCACCAATTCCTTCATTTTCAGCAACAGAGACTTCACTGGATCCGCCATGCTCCCCAGCGTCAAAGTTAAAATTAACCCTTTGTACGCAGCAGGCGCAGAGCGCAGCAAACCATCTCTCATCGCTTTAGTCATTGTGGTCTCCAGGTAATGCACAGAGTGACCACATCTCTCATCGCCAGCTCCCGCAGGTGATCCATGCCCTCCCGCAACGTATGCCACATCTCCTTAGCAGGAGGCGTGTCTGCCGTGTTGGGATAAGCATTTTTCACCGCCGCAGCATACAAATCGAGAAGCGTCCCTCCTCGCTGTTCAAACTTAACATCTCGCACCATGCTGTTTACCAGCGGATCAGTTGACAAACGCAAAAACTTGGTGAAATCATTAACATCGATGGTTACCCCTCCGGCGCCATTTTCAACCATGCGAACCAACCATTGCATCAACGATTCTCGAGATGTCTGTCTGAACCTGTCTGACAGACGTTGAACCTCGTCAGCTGTGTAATCCTCTGTGATTACTTCAACAGTAGCATCAGGGAGCGGTCTCATCTGCGGATGACCGTGTCTGTCCATTACTGGATCACCATTTCCATCTATTATTACCCGCCGATCCTCAGGGATCCACGGTTGAACCTCTTTCCTACGGGCTATGGGTCTCGCTACATCCCCTTGCACAGACGGACCTTCACCGTCGTCATCATCGTCATCCTCTGTCCAAGGATAACCAAAATCATCATCATTCCACATATCTCCATCCCAGCTGGCGGGATCAAAACCCCCACCATTAGCTGCACCAGTTACCAAGGCACGAATCTTCCGTCTATCAGGTCGCTTTTTCCGATTTTCCAATTTCTTCAGAACTGCGACCCGATACACGGAGTCCTCTGCTACCTCCTGCAGCCGCTGATGCTGCCCATGCAACAGCTGCAGTTGAGTTTTTGCCAAAACCTCATTCTGTTTAATTTCAGCACAGTCTACTTGTAACTGTCTGATCTTCTGTTCCTGTAAGCGATTTTCCTCCGTTTTTCTCCGCCACGCAGCGGCTAATAACCACACACGCCGCTGCAGGGCGTCGACCGGTTTCTTTTCATTCACAGGACACTTGTTTTTTTTCTTTTCATTTCCCTTGGTATCTTTTATTATCGAATCTCTGAGCTGGGTTATTTTCTGAGTATTGAGGCTCCCGTTGAATCCGTGTTTAGTTATCCTAAATGTCTAAATGTTTTGTCAGGTCCGCATCCTGATTTTGAACAAATTTCCAATCTTTACATGTTAATGTTTCACGTGGTTTTGAACGTCCCTGTCCCATTTTGAATTAAATTTGGACGGACCGTACTACATAGGGTAGTCTATGGTTCCGCTTTATTACTTCTTCAACAGGGTAGTGGTTAATTTGTAACTGAACGCGGTAATTCTCGCTTCAACCCTCTCAGGTGGAGAATTCTTGCCTGTGCATCCACGTCAGCCCACTACTTACTTTCCTGTTGCTTTAAATGCCCGAAACCTAGTGGTTCTCAGTACATCCACACATTCATCGACATTCACACTTTTGGCGCAGGATTTTCGGAGACACAACAACCGTGGACCCCGCCGTCCTTTAACAACGAGTATTTTACAGGCCTCGTTAACCTCAGTGTCTTTTCTTAGTTTTACCTATAAGTGCCTAGGATTATAGGGTTTTACTACTGCGCTGCAACCCTCTCAGGTCAGCCAGTCTTTTTAAAAACAACCAACTTACCCTTGGCGCGGTTCTGTCTCGCTTCTGGATACCGTCAGCCGTCGAATTCCGATAGTTGGGGAGACCACCAGTCCCGGAAAAGGAGCTTAGGTCTCACCTAGTGAGCCTGCCACGGCCGTGGTCTTTCTGCTGATCTCCGTGTCTGCCGGAATCCTCAGGCGTTGTTGGTATCCGCCTCGAAGGACCAAGTTAAATGTCAGGTTCAACCTCTGGACATTTATTAAATCTGCAAGAAAGAACACACACCGAAGTCAAGTTCTGGTCTTACTCGCGAGGAGAACGGACAGAGAGTGTTTCAGTTACAATCTCCAACCCGCTCTGATAATTCTCTGCATCTCCTTTCTTTTTATTATCTCGTTCCGAGGTCACAGTGGGGAAACATAAGTCACACAGTTCTTCTGCAATTCATTAAAAGACTGTTGGTACAGTGAATGTGACAACTTTACGTAGAATT
Source organism: Lipophrys pholis (assembly GCF_963383615.2). Taxonomy (NCBI): domain Eukaryota; kingdom Metazoa; phylum Chordata; class Actinopteri; order Blenniiformes; family Blenniidae; genus Lipophrys; species Lipophrys pholis. The sequence continues at coordinate 183,521 of NC_137644.1, read as the reverse complement.
ATTCCAACATACATGTTGAAGAGTTTCATGATTCACACACCAGCGATGCTATATGCTAATTAGTTTCATGGCTCAAACACCAGTGATGCTACATGCTACATGCTAAAGAGTTTCAGGGCTCACACACCAGTGATGCTACATGCTAAAGAGTTTCATGGCTCACACACCAGTGATGTTACATGCTAAACAGTTTCTGGGCTTACACACCAGCGATGCTACATGCTAAAGAGTTTCGGGGCTCACACACAAGTGATGCTACATGCTAAAAAGTTTCATGGCTCACACACCAGCGATGCTACATGTTGAAGAGTTTCATGATTCACACACCAGCGATGCTACATGCTAATTAGTTTCATGGCTCACACACCAGCGATGCTACATGCTAAATTGTTTCGAGCTCACACACCAGCCATGCTACATGCTAAACAGTTTCATGGCTCACAAACCAGCGATGCTACATGCTAAACAGTTTCAGGGCCCACACACCAGCAATGCTACATGCTGAAAAGTTTCATGGCTCACACACCAGTGATGCTACATGCTAAACAGTTTCAGGGCTAGACAACCAGTGATGCTACATGCTACATGCTAAACAGTTTCATGGCTCACACACCAGCGATGCTACATGCTAAAGAGTTTCGGGACTCACACACAAGTGATGCTACATGCTAAAGAGTTATGGGGCTCACACACCAGCGATGCTACATGCTAAATTGTTTCATGGCTCACACACCAGCGATGCTACATGTTGAAGAGTTTCATGATTCACACACCAGCGATGCTACATGCTAATTAGTTTCATGGCTCAAACACCAGTGATGCTACATGCTACATGCTAAACAGTTGCAGGGCTCACACACCAGTGATGCTACATGCTGAAGAGTTTCATGGCTCACACACCAGTGATGCTACATGCTAAAGAGTTTCTGGGCTCACACACCAGTGATGCTACATGCTAAAGAGTTTCTGGGCTTACACACCAGCGATACTACATGCTAAAGAGTTTCGGGGCTCACACACCAGCGATGCTACATGCTAAAGAGTTTCAGGGCTCACACACCAGTGATGCTACATGCTAAACAGTTTCATGGCCCACACACCAGTGACGCTACATGCTAAAGAGTTTCATGGCTCACACATCAGCGATGCTACATGCTGAAGAGTTTCATGATTCACACACCAGTGATGCTATATGTTATTTAGTTTCATGGCTCAAATACAAGTGATGCGACATGCTAAACAGTTTTCATTGCTCACACAACAGTGATGCTACATGCTAGAGGGTTTTGGGGCTCACAAACCAGCAATGCTACATGCTAAAGAGTTATGGGGCTCACACACCAATGATGCTACATGCTAAACAGTTTCATGGCCCACACACCAGTGATGCTACATGCTTAAGAGTTTCGGGGCTCACAAACCAGTGATGCTACATGCTAAAAAGTTATGGGGCTCACACACCAGTGATGCTACATGCGAAACAGTTTCATGGCCCACACACTCCGTCTTCGCGGCGCCACACGCTCCTAGTGGTCGTCATGGTCACCACACTAAACCCAATGTCTGCCTCCCTCTGGTTGATATTCGAGGCCATCACACCCACTCACACTGACCCGCCAATGTCTGCCTCCACCTGGTGGACTATCGAGGTCAGTACACCCATTCCACTCATCACTCCGGACCCCCCACCACCACCACTACCACCACTCACTCACTCACTCACACTCACACTCACACTCACACACACACACTCTCACACACACACACACACACACACACACACACACACACACACACACACACACACACACACACACACACACACACACACACACGCACACACACGTTTAGTAGATTAGATCTCCGTGTTAGATGACGTTTGCTACTTGGATGTGTTGATTTATGAGATGATTTCAGAATTATTTATGAATTAATACATTTTGTTAATAAACGCCTGTTAGCTGAATTGAACGATTCTTGGTGATTATTGGGTATTTATTGTTGAAATGCACTGATTTGTAACAGTCTGTGCTCGGATCTCACACATTCCCTTTTCTAACTGATTGTTCTAACTGGATGTCGAAAACAAGCAGCAAGAACTCTGATGATCGTGTGGAGGTGGTTTAGCGGCACCAGATAGCAGTTTGGCTGCTAAATGTAGCCACATTGTGTGCGAGCGGCGGGGAGCGTGTGCACGGCCAGGGTAATGATAGAGGGAGAGAAAGACAGAGTTCTGGCAAGGTTCGTTTCAGCAATCCGGTTCTCCACACAGAGCTCCCAGTGGGCCTGGAGCTCACTTCGACCTCTGGTTCTGAGGTGGAAAACCCGAGTCCGTACAGTGATGATGCGCGTGAACGCATCCACAAACCTTACCATACACAAGCGTGGACATTATAACACATTGCATGTTAGCTTCACGCTAATCTAACAATTTCTGCCCAGACAAAGCTCTCACTGTCTGGTGGTGCTGTGTTGGACAGCACCGTCCATGGGGCGGTCAGTTCTATGAGGCTGCGGCAAATGTTTGTTACCGGGTCTGAATTCAGTGTCCTGAAATCAAAAGTCTGGCACAGCTGCAGGAGTGGACAGCGAGGCAGCTGAAAGGGGGGGGGGGTCTCGCGTCTTGAGATTCCCCCCCCCAAAAAAGTAAAAGAGAAGTAGTCCAAACTGTCTCCTGCTCGTCCAGCGGGCTGAACCTCGGTTTGGCTCCGTGGGTCCACTTGGTGCTCTCTTTACTGTCCTGAGGCAGCAGAGACGTGTGTCCTTCTCGGTGGCTGGGATGAGAAGCAGGGGACAGTTGGTAGGAAAGGAGTTTCACCAAGTTTGAAATTTGTACCCCTGTGGTGTCCGGGTTGGGATTGACCGGTGAGTGGCTGGCAGCGAGAACTCTGCATTCGCTGCACAGTTTCCATTGGTCCCCACCCTGCTGGTTGCGGCCCTCCTGTGGTCGTTGCCTTCCTCCCTGCTGTTTTATGGTCTGTTTTAGGGACGTCCCGATCACACTTTTATGTTCCCGATACCGATCCCATTTTTCAGAATTGAGTATCGGCCGATACCGATACTTTCCTGATCCGATACTTACATTGCTATTGCAAAGAGACTCAATAGTCTATTTTTGGAGCAACTAAGATGTATGAAGCTAAAAGCACTATTGGCAGAAGCTTTGTTTAGCTAGAAATTATTGTAAAACTCACTTATTGAATCAAAATTCTTCTCAGAATGACTTAAACTTAAATGTTCTTTATGGTGTTCAGAATATCCCAGTCTCCCTTCAAACTAGAGTAACCTTCTGGGTTATTTTTTTCACCATATCGCTCCCCTGTGAGTACTTATTCTTTATTTTACAGCTTTTTTTTTTTTTTTAAGGCTTTTTCTTTAGTTGTTGTTGAGGGTACATCCACACGTCGAAAACACGATCTTTGTTCTCCCTGGCCTTCTCTCAACAAGCTTCCATCCACACCTCACTATGAACACGGCTCAACACGTGAGCGGTGCTCAGAGCAGGTGAGCGGTGCTCAGAGCAGGTGAGCGGCTAAAACCAACTACTGGACGGAAAGAACCGGACGGAAAGAACCGGATCCCTAAACCCAAAAGGTGATTGCCTTCCAGTATCTCTCTGTTTTAGCTCCTATTAGCACCTGTCTCGTCATGGCTTCCCCCTCCTTTAGCTCCACCTCCACCTCAGTTACTGACTCAGGGACCTGTGACCTGGAGCTTTATTGTAGCACTTGAGGCGAGGCTGAGTCAGCTTGAGGAACGTCTCCTCTCTGTCGAGCTTAGGGCTAGCCCTGTAGCTAGTAGCCCCCCGCCAGGTTTAGCTGGAGCGGAGCGTTCTAGCTTAGCAGTGCAGGTAGCTGCTAACTCTAGCCCCCCGTCAGTGGCCCCCGAGCAGCCGGGGGAACAGGGCGGTTGGGTGACTGCCAGGGGTAAACGTAGCAGCAAGAAGTCTACCGGACACCCCCGCTACACCCCGCAGGCCTCCGTCAGTGTCTCCAATATGTTTGCCCCACTCAGCAGCACGCTGGTTGAGAAGGACACGCTGGTTATTGGCTCCTCTATAGTGAGACACGTTAACCTAGGACAACCAGCGGCCACAGTTAGCAGCCTGCCTGGGGCCAGAGCAGGCGACATTGAGTCCCAGTTAAAGCCAATGACTAAGAGTAAACAGAGATTTAAACGGATTGTAATCCACTGCGGTGGAAACGACGTTCGCCTGAAGAAGTCTGAGGTCCTCAAAGCTAACGTAGAGTCAGTGTGCACATACGCGCGGACCATTTCAGACGAAATAGTTTTCTCTGGCCCCCTCCCAAACCTCATCAGGGACCAGATGTTTAGCTGCACGTCATCTTTTAACCGCTGGCTGTCAGGGTTGTGTCCCAGTAATTCGGTAGGCTTCATTAATAACTGGAAGTCCTTCTGGGGCAAGCCTGGTCTCATCAGGAGGGACGGCATCCATCCCACGTTGGATGGAGCGTACCTCTTATCTAGAAACATAGTTAAAAGCTTAGCTCCTCCATCCTGACGTACCAGAGTGGGGACCAGGCAACAGAGTTAAAAGCTTAGCTCCTCCATCCTGACGTAGCAGAGTGGGGACCAGGCAACAGAGTTAAAAGCTTAGCTCCTCCATCCTGACGTAGCAGAGTGGGGACCAGGCAACAGAGTGGCAGTCCTACACGACTCTCTGAGTTTCCCTCTGGGCAGTCACCAACCATAGCTAACTTAGTTAAACATCCCATAGAGACTGTGTCTATCCCTCGGACCACCACAAGTATAAAACTATCTAAACCTAGGAAAACAACTTCTAATGACTACAAAAACTTAATCCGTATCAAGAGGGAAACTAGACAAAATCAAGACAAACAAATGAAAAGTGGTTTCCTAAACATGAGATCTTTATCATCCAAAGCTCTTCTAGTCAATGATCTGATAAGTGAACACAACATTGATCTCTTTGGATGAACAGAAACCTGGCTACGTAAAGATGAGTATGTTAGTCTAAATGAAGCCTCCCCTCCAAGTCATACTAACACTCAAATAGCTGGTGAAAGTGGTGGAGGAGGGTGGAGGCAGCCATCTAGAACTCTCAGTTACTAATTAATATTAACCCAAAATCCAACTTTAGTTCTTTTGAGAGTCTGAGCATGACCATGCCACACCCGTCAAATAAAATAGTAAATTCTGTAGAATTTGTAATCATTTATCGTCCTCCTGGACCTTATTCAACTTTTCTAACTTGTTTTATCTATTTGATTTACGTTTATTTCACTTTCAGTTTTGGCCCTCCACATTGAGACTCCCTCCCTCCGCTGTGACTCCCTCCCTCCACTCTGAGTCTCCCGCCACTGTGAGACTCCCTCTCTCCACTGTGATACTCCATACCTCCACTGTGAGACTCCTTCCCTGCACTGCGACGCCCTCCCTTCACTGTGAGACTCCCTACCTCCACTGTGAGGCTCTTCCCTCCCCTGTACAACTCCCACCCTCCACTGTGAAACACCCTCCCTCCACTGTAAGGCTCCCTGCCGTCATATTGAGACTCCCTTCCTCTACTGTAAGACTCCCTCTCTCCACTCTGAGACTCCCTCCCTCTACTCTGAGACTCCCAAGCTCCACTGTGAGACGACCTCCCTCTGCTGTGGTATTCCCTCCCTCCACTCTGAAACTTCCTCCCTCAAATTTAGGCCCCCTCCTTCAATTGTGAGCCTCCTTCCCTCCACTGCGAGTCTCCCTCTCTTTGCTGTGAGACTCCCTCCCTTCGCTGTGAGGCTTACTCCCTCCCCTATGCAGCTCCCTCCAATATGAGACTCCCTACCGCCACTCTGAGGCTTCCTCCACTTTAGGCTCCTTCCCTCCAGTTTGAGCCTCCCTCCCTCCACTGTGAGGCTCCTTCCACTTTGAGGCTCCCTCCACATTGATACTCCCTCCACTGTCAGACTCACTCCCTCAACTGTGAGACTCCCTCCATCCACTCTAAGGATGCCTTCCTTCTCTGTGAGACTGCCTCCACTGTGAGGCACCCTCCCTCCGCTGTGAGACTCCCTCCACTGTGAGGTTTCATCCACTGTTAGGTTCCCTCCCCTATGCGACTCCCTGCCTCCACTGTGAGACTCCCTCCCTCCGTTTTGAACTCCCTCCCTCCGCTGTGAGACTCCCTCCCTCACAGTAAAGCTCCCTCGTTCCACTTTGAGCCTCCCTCCCTACCCAGTGTTACACCCTCCCTCCACTGTGAGGCTCCCTCTACTATAAGACTCCCTCTACTATAAGACTCCCTCCTTCAACTGTAAGAATCCCTCCACTATTATGCCCCCTCCCTCCAATCTGAGCGTCCCTCCCTCCACCATGAGACTCCCTCCAACCACTTTAAGGCTGCCTTCCTTCTCTGAGACTGCCTCCACTGTGAGGCACCCTCCCTCCACTGTGAGACTCCCCCCCTCTGCTGTAAGACTCCCTCCATCCGCTGTGCGACTCCCTCCCTCCTCTGTGAATCACCCTCCCTCATACTGTAAGGGTCCCTCCTTCCACTTTGAGCTTCCCTCCCTCCACTGTTAGACTCCCTCCCTCACCTGTGAGGCTCCTTCAATGTGAGACTCCCTCCCTCCAATGTGAGACTCACTCACTCCACTGTGAGCATCCCTCCCTCTGCTGTGAGACTCCCTCCCTCCACTGTGAAACTCCCTCCACTGTGAGGCTCCTTCCACTGTGAGACTCCCTCCGTCCGCTATGACTCTCTCCCTCCGCTGTGAGACTCCCTCCACGGTCAGACTCACTCCCTCAACTATGAGACTCCCTCCATCCACTTTAAGGCTGCCTTCCTTCTCTGTGAGACTGCCTCCACTGTGAGGCACCCTCCCTCCGCTGTGAGACTCCCTCCACTGTGAGGTTCCATCCACTGGTAGGTTCTCTCCCCTGTGCGACTCCCTGCGTCCACTGTGAGACTCCCTCCCTCCGCTTTGAACTCCTTCCCTCTGCTGTGAGACTCCCTCCCTCACAGTAAAGCTCCCTCGTTCCACTTTGAGCCTCCCTCCCTACCCATGTGACACCCTCCCTCCACTGTAAGGCTCCCTGCCGTCATATTGAGACTCCCTTCCTCTACTGTGAGACTCCCTCTCTCCACTCTGAGACTCCCAAGCTCCACTGTGAGACGACCTCCCTCTGCTGTGGTATTCCCTCCCTCCACTTTGAGACTCCCTCCCTCCACTCTGAGACTTTCTCCCTCAAATTTAGGCCCCCTCCTTCAACTGTGAGCCTCGTTCCCTCCACTGCGATTCTCCCTCTCTCTGCTGTGAGACTCCCTCCCTTCGCTGTGATCTATCAATGGTAAACAGTGACAGTACAAACTGTTTCTTATGAAATACAATTGGCAATTCAAAATTGCACTCAGGAACTCGTCTAGAGCACGTTTTTGGTGACAAATGATGAAAATGACTATTACTGTAAATCCAATGAATAAACAAGTTGAAACTGCTTGAACATGCTACTGCATATTGTATGTGGTTGATCAGTGAAAGTACGAGTTTGTTCTTCTGAAATATAAACATTTTTCCAAAATCAAGCTCAGTATCTCGTCTGGAGCACGTTTTTGGCAACAAATGATTAAAATGACAATTGCATTGTAAATCCAATGTATAAACAGGTTGAAACTGCTTGAATAGGCTGAAATTCATATTCTATGTGGTTGAACAGTGAAAGTACGAGTTTGTTCTTGTGAAATATAAACTTTTTTCCAAAATCAAGCTCACTTACTCGTCTGGAGCATGTTTTTGGCCACAAATGATGAAAATGACAATATTACTGTAAATCCAATGAATAAACAAGTTGAAACTGCTTGAACAGGCTGAAACTGCTTGAACGTGCTCCTGCAATTTGTATGTGATTGATCAGAGAAAGTAAGAGTTTGTTCTTTTGAAATATAAACATTTTTCCAGATTCAGGCTCCCTCACTCCACTTTGGAATCCCTCTGCTGTATGACTCCCTCCCTCCACTGTGAGACAGTCTCCCTTCCTAAACTTTAGGCTCCCTCGTTCCAACCGTGAACCTCCTTCTCTCCACTGAGTCTACCTCCACTGTGAGGCTCCCTTAACTGTGAGACTCCCTCCCGCCACTGTGACAGTCCCTCCCTCCACTGTGAGGCTCCCTCCCTCCACTCTGAGACTCCCTGACACCATTTAAGGCTCCCTCCCTCCACTGTGAGTCTACTGCCCTCTCCTGTGCGACTCCCTCCCTCCACTGTGAGGCTCCCTCCCTCCACTCTGAGACTCCCTGACACCATTTAAGGCTCCCTCCCTCCACTGTGAGTCTACTGCCCTCTCCTGTGCGACTCCCTCCCTCCACTGTAAGGCTCCCTCCACTATAAGGCTCCCTCCCTATACTCTAAGACTCCCTTTCTCAAATTTAGGCTACCTCCTTCCACTCTGAGCCTCCCTCCTTCCGCTGTGTGACTCCCTGCCTCCGCTGTGACTCCCTCCCTCCACTGAGTCTACCTCCACTGTGAGGCTCCCTGCACTGTGAGACTCCCTCCCTCCACTATGAGACTCCCTACCTCCACTGTGAGGCTCCCTCCACTTTCAGACTACTTCCACAGTAAATCTCCCTCCACTGTGAGTCTCCTTCCACTGTGAGAGTCCCTCCCTCCACTGTGAGGCTCCCTCCCTCCACTGTGAGTCTACCGCCCTCCCCTGAACGACTCCCTCCCTCCACTGTGAAACTCCCTCCCTCCACTGTAAGGCTCCCTCCACTATAAGGCTCCTTCCCTCTACTCTAAGACTCCCTTCCTTAAATTTAGGCTACCTCCTTCCACTGTGACCCTCCCTCCCTCCATTATGAGACTCCCTCCTTCCACTGTTTGACTCCCTCCCTCCACTCTGAGACTCCCTTCCCCCACTTTAGGCTCCCTCCCTCCACCTTGAGCCTCCCCTCCATCTGCTTTGAGACTCCCTCCCTCCACATTAGGCACCCTCCCTCAACTCTGACACTCCCGTCCTCAACTATAGGCTCCCTCCCTCCACTGTGAGACTCCCTATCTCCGCTGTGAGATACCCTCCCTCCACAGTGATGCTCCTTTCCACTGTGAGACACCCTCCCTGCACTCTGAGACTCCCTTCCTCAACTTTAGGCTCCCTCCTTCCACTGGGAACCTCCCTCCCTCCACTGTGAGACTCCCTCCCTCGACTGTGAGGCTCTCTCCACTTTGAGATTCGTTCCACTGTAAATATCCCTCCACTGTGAGGCTCCTTCCACTGTGCGACTCCCTCCCTCTAATGTGAAACAACCTCCCTCCACTGTAAGGCTCCCTGCCTCTACATTGAGACTCCCTCCCTCCACTATAGGATTCCATCCCTCACAGGGAGGCTCCCTCAATGCACTGTTAGGCTCCCTCCACTGCAAGGCTCCCTCCACTCTAAGACTCCCTTCCTTAACAATGAGCCTCCCTCCCTCCAGCGAGAGTCTCCCTGCCTCCACTCTGAGACTCCCTCCCTACAGCGAGAGTCTCCCTGCCTCCACTCTGAGTCTCCCTCCCGACAGCGAGAGTCTCCCTGCCTCCACTGTGAGACTCCCTCCCTCTGCTGTGGGATTCCCTCCTTCAACTGTGAGCCTCCCTCCCTCCGCTGTGATACTCCCTCCCTCCACTGTGAGCCTCCCTCCCTCCGCTGTGAGACTCCCTCCCTCCACTGTGAGACTCCCTCCCTCCACTCTGAGACTCCCTTCGTCAACTTTAGGCTGCCTCCTTCCGCTGTGAGACTCCATCCCACCACTGTGAGCCTCCCTCCCTCAACGGTGAGACTCCCTCCCTCCGGTATGACTCGCTCCCTCCACTGTGACTCTCCCTCCACTGTGAGACTCCCTCCCTCAACGGTGAGACTCCCTCCCTCCGGTATGACTCGCTCCCTCCACTGTGACTCTCCCTCCACTGTGAGACTCCCTCCCTCCACTGTGTGACTCACTCATTCCACTGAGACTCCCTCCCTCCACTGTGAGACTCCCTTCCTCCACTTTAGGCTCCCTCCCTCCACCCTGAGCCTCTCCTCCATCTGCTTTGAGACTCCCTCCCTCCACTGTAAGGCTCCCTCCACATTAGGCACCCTCTCTCTGCTGTGAGACTCCCTTCCTCCACTTCATGCTCCCTCCCTCCAATGTGAGACGCCCTCCCTCTTCTGTGAGACTTCCTCCCTCCACTGTGAGCCTCCCCTTCTCTGCTGTGAGACACACTCCGTCCACTCTGAGAGTCCCGTCTTCAACTTTAGGCTCCCTCCCTCCACTATGAGACTCCATCCTTCCACTCTGAGACTCCCTTCCTCCACTTTAGAATCCCTCCCTCCACTGTGAGACTCCCTCCCTCCACTGTAAGGCTCCCTCCCTCCACTGTAAGGCTCCCTCCCTCCTTTGTGAGACTTCCTCCCTCCTCTATAGGATTCCCTCCTTCACAGTAAGGCTCCCTCGTTCCACCGTGAGACTCCCTCCCTCCGCTGTGACTGCCTACACTGTGAGATTCTCTCCTTCCACTGTGAGGTTCCTTCCACTGTGCGACTCCATCCCTCTGCTGTGAGAATCCATCCCTCCGCTGTGAGACTCCCTCCGCTGTGAGGATGCCTCGACTGTGAAACTCCCTCCCTCCACTTTTATCCTCCCTCCCTACGCTGTAAGACTCCCTCCCTTCACTGTGAGTACCCTCCACTCTAAGGCTCTCTCCCTCCACTGTGAGACTCCCTCCCTACACTCTGGAAATACTTTGCTCCACTGGGAGACTCCCTCCCTACACTGTGAGACTCCCTTCCTCCACTGTTGGCGCCCTCCCTCCAATGTGAGACTCCCTCCCTCAACTGTGAGTCTGAGGGAGGGAGTCGTACAGTGGAGGGATGGAGTCTCACAGTGGAGAGAGGGATCTTCACAGTTGAGCGAATGAGTCACACAGTTGGAGGGAGTCTCACAATGGAACGAGGTAGTCTCACTGTGGAGTTAGTCTCACAGTGGAGGGAGTCTGACAGTGGAAGGAGTCCCACAAAGGAGGGAGTCTCACAATGGAGGGAGGGAGCTTAAAGTGTAGGGAGGGAGCCTCACAGTTGAGTGAGGGAAGCCTATATTGGAGGGAACGTGCCTTAGAGTGGAGGGAGCCTCCCTCCCTCCGCTGTGAGACTCCCTCCCTCCACTGTGAGACTCCCTCCCTCCACTCTGAGACTCCCTTCCTCAACTTTAGGCTCCCTCCTTCCACTGGGAACCTCCCTCCCTCCACAGTGAGACTCCCTCCTTCCACTCTGACACTTCCTTCCTCCAGTTTAGGCTCCCTACACTGTGAGGCTCCTTTCCTCCACTGTGAGAGTCCCTCTCTCGACTGTGAGGCTCTCCCCACTTTGAGATTCGTTCCACTGTAAATATCCCTCCACTGTGAGGCTCCTTCCACTGTGCGACTCCCTCCCTCTACTGTGAAACAACCTCCCTCCACTGTAAGGCTCCCTGCCTCTACATTGAGACTCCCTCCCTCCACTATAGGATTCCCTCCCTCACAGTGAGGCTCCCTCAATGCACTGTTAGGCTCCCTCCACATTGAGACTCCCTCCGTCTGCTGTGAGACTCTCTCCCTCCACTGTGAGGCTCCCTCCACTATTAGGCTTCCTCCCTCCACTCTAAGACTCCCTTCCTTAACAATGAGCCTCCCTCACTCCAGCGAGAGTCTCCCTGCCTCCACTCTGAGACTCCCTCCCTACAGCGAGAGTCTCCCTGCCTCCACTGTGAGACTCCCTCCCTCTGCTGTGGGATTCCCTCCTTCAACTGTGAGCCTCCCTCCCTCCACTGTGAGACTCCCTCCCTCCACTGTAAGGCTCCCTCCCTCCACTGTAAGGCTCCCTCCCTCCTTTGTGAGACTTCCTCCCTCCTCTATAGGATTCCCTCCTTCACAGTAAGGCTCCCTCGTTCCACCGTGAGACTCCCTCCCTCCGCTGTGACTGCCTACACTGTGAGATTCCCTCCTTCCACTGTGAGGTTCCTTCCACTGTGCGACTCCATCCCTCTGCTGTGAGAATCCATCCCTCCGCTGTGAGACTCCCTCCGCTGTGAGGATGCCTCGACTGTGAAACTCCCTCCCTCCACTTTTATCCTCCCTCCCTACGCTGTAAGACTCCCTCCCTTCACTGTGAGTACCCTCCACTCTAAGGCTCCCTCCCTCCACTGTGAGACTCCCTCCCTACACTCTGGAAATACTTTGCTCCACTGGGAGACTCCCTCCATACACTGTTCGACCCCCTTCCTCCACTGTGAGACTCCCTTCCTCCACTGTTGGCTCCCTCCCTCCACTGTGAGATTCCCACCTTCCACTGGGAGGCTCTATCCACTGTGAGGCTCCCTCCCTCCAATTTGATTCACCCTTCAAAGTGAGTTTCCCTCCCTCCACTGTGAGACTCCCTCAACTGTCAGACTCCCTCCCTCCACTGCACTGTTAGCCCGGATTTCATTTCTACTCAAACAATCAATTTCAATGTACATAGATAATTTAAGTTTGATTGCATAACTATCAAATTTAAGCTCAGTTTACTAATTTGAAGCAGAATATACTTAGATTTGAAAGTAATGTCATGAATGAGTAACTTTAAGTTAAAAGGTATGAAGTTTTTATGTGTTGGTCATGACCACGCCTCTTAATTTTCCGCTGTATTCATGCAGTGTAGTAAAGGTTGGTGATCTTTAGGTCTGATCTTTGTGGATGCTCCAAAGAAGATGTGTTATGTTATAATACTCAAAACATTAAAAAAAAGACAAGGTTAGCCATTTCCGGTGATAATTCATGTTGTTATCAACTATGCAGAAACACTTTTTAAGCTTTGTATCAGGGATTTATCCCTGACTTCATGTTCTACTAGTAGACTTTACAATACATAAAAATTTTAAATCACAAAAATATTGACTTGATATCATTGATATTAGGATTTATGCAAATAAAAAACCTCACTCATCGGTTTTACTACATGGGCAGCAATGTACCGTAGCCTATCAGTAGTTGTGTGATTTTTGTCATTCGGATAATCACAAGGCGATTATTCTGACACCACTTGAATGCAGCAGAAGGATCCAGAAGACATGTTGGAGCGTGTTGCGGGCTAGCAGCGTGTCACCTGTATCTCTGCTGCGTGTCATTTCCACTGTTTGCAGCTGTGTCTGCCAGACATACAGTGAGGCCCGGACTAGTTTTTAAGCAGTGGAAACAGCAGTTTGTGTGCCTCGAGACAAGCGACAGGACTCCTGAATCTGGTGAGTGAGGGAGCGCCTTTTACGCTGTGGTGACTTTTGGTTTAAAGTGAGCATTAGCTCCAATGGCTGTTAGAGTGAAAAAACATGTTGTCATCAGCCAAAGTCACAATAATGTGAAGACACATATAGCTTTAGTAGGTGTTTGTGAGCAGTGAAAATGACATTTTAAGTATTTACAATGATATTTTCACTTTTAGAGTGAGCAGTTAAGACCCCCCACCCCCACCCCCCACTCCCGCTCAAAAGCAGTGGTTTGAGTGGGAGTGGGGGGTGGGGGACATTTTCAATCACACTGTGGCTGGAAAAGTTGCTCCAACAGATATTTGAAGCTCCTGTTTTTCAGGATTGGAAATGTTTTGCTCTTGCCACACTAATTGGGTATTTTTGTGTATTTTGTCACTTATGATAAATGCTCCCTTTATTCATGTGACCAGGCTGTGATATTGCAATGTGTATGTGACCGAGGGCGGCACCATTTTGACAAAAAACCTAATTGCAATTTTTCCTGATGGATATTGCCATTCAATTTCAGTTTTATATGACATGTAAATAATTAAAAAGGGGCAGTCAGAATAATCCATGTGAGTACAACTTAAATCTACCTTTTAATAGTATATTAATTTATTTCTGACATACATTTTTGTTTAATTCTGTTTTTTTTATTTATTAGTATTTATTTTGCTTCCTAACAGGAGTTAAAATCTAATATTTTCTGAAAAAATTATTAATTTTTCTATTTAAGAAAAAAGATTTTTTTTAAATTAATGTGTGAAATATGGAATTTGGAGAAAAAAAAACAGAATCTGGGAAAAAAAAGAAACAGATTTTATAGGGCCCTATTAAGTGTATGCAATATATTTTTAAAAATCGAATGACAATATCTGTCAGAAAAATTGCAATTAGGTTTTTTGTCAAAATCGTGCAGCCCCAAAATGAATGTCAAATAAATGACATTATACAGTTTTATCACTATCCAGAATTATGAGTCTCAAAATACAGATAGATTGTAGAGGATAATCTAACATTACTTCCCTGTCTCTTATGGGTTTTTTTCTTTTTGATTGTGTTGCAGGTCTCCAGAAGACATGTTGTCGAAGTGTAAGTACTGCCCTTTCATCTGTGAAAGGAGAGCACAGCTATTTAAGCACTACAGACTAAAACATGGGAGCTATGCAAGAACAGAACCATTTCCATGTTTACACCAGGAATGTCTGTACATTCAAATCACTCAATGCACTAAGAGTACACCTATCCCGCCTTCACACCAAAACTTCAGAACAGCAACCAACTGCAGATATACCAGTAAAGTTTTGTTGTCTTTCATGCGGGTTTGCTGAGTCTTGTACTGAAACTGACTACTTTAGTCACCTGCATAATGCACACTTAAAAGTCAACCATAAAGTCAGTTGCCCTTATAAAGACTGTGACTTTCAAAGCAGTGTCTACTCCACGTTATCAGCATACAGGGTCCAAGGAGAACTTATGCTAACATTGAAACGATATGTTATTTGCTAAATTCTTGTGTATATACTCTCTCCCTAGATGGCTCTGCAAGAGAAATTCATCATGAGGGTCATTGTCTCAGAGGGAGACATCAGAAAGTTAACAATGACAACACGACCGGAAACACTTGAAGATTTGATTGGCTGGCTTAAAGGCACTCTCCAAGCAAATTACAACTTCGTCCTACAGTACCAAGACCCCGACTTTAACAATGAATTGTGTAACCTTGAAGATGTCTCAGAGCTCCCAGATAAGGCAACCATTAAAATCATTCCTATGATTGAATTGGCACCAGTCACTGAACCAGTTGAACAATCTTCATTGTGTAGCGACACAAGCAGCTAGGCAGACACCTTGATCCTGTCCAGCTCCTCTCTGGATAGAAGTGTGCCATGGCCAGATGTGTTTGAAATCCCTAAATTTTCAGTTGATGTTGAGTATCGACTATGTCAAGGTAACTTGTTACATCTCAGGGATGGAACCTATCTCAAAGTGACAAAAGAGCTAAAGCATGATATCCTTGAGAAATTGGCTGAGGCCATCTATGCATTTACTGCATACCCACAAACGGAAGATTTAGCGGCTGTTGCAAAAGCTTTAGTAGAAACGCACTCTTGTCTTAAAGAAGTGGGGTCACCCTCTGGCTGCGCTGGATGGAAGAACAGTTTGAAGTTCAAGGTTGGAAATTACAGAGCCAAAATGCGCAAGTGGGGCCGACTTGACGTCACTGTCAATAGTGGTAAACGTGGAAGATACTCTACAAATAGTGACCCTCCAAACACGGACATCAAGAAGCCAAGGAAAGGAGAAATAAATTTCCTGCCTCAGTATCCAGAGGGGTTGGATGACCACAGCCTGGATGCAGCTCGCCAGGTTCTAGTCAATGAGATGATGAAGGCAAAGCCAAATGGGTCCCTTATTAAGAGAGAGATGGCTAGAACCCTTGCTCTTCGGAGAAAAGAAGTTGTGACAGAGAAGCCTGCAATTACCCAGATCGTACAGCAATGGCCAGCACTTTTCTCCGAAAGCCAGGTTTGTATGCCTGTCTTGAGTATTTATAAAAAGTGCTTTACACTGTGTGATTAAAATCGTGTCGTGTTGAGGGTCATAAATGTCTTTCATTTAATCATGGGCCTAATCATGTTTGGCTATGTTTTATGTTTTCAGGTGTGTTGCGAGTTCACCCGAGTGGTGGGGAAAAATCTCAAAGAAAACTTCTTTGAGGCACTTGACCGTTTCTCGCCAAAGTTGATGGACCTCTTCAGAAAGAAGAGGGGCCTCAGTGGACAGCTTTTAACTGACCTTTTACGTCAGACAAAGGTAGGCTGACTTGTCCACCTAAGCTGACTGCCTCTTTATTCTTCCCACCTTTCTTCTCATCTCGTTACTTTTCGTTGCTCTGCCATTTCCTCCTACTCGATATACTTTGTTCTTCTTTTTATCTTTCCTCTTCTGTCCTTCTAGCCACTCGTCTCTACTTTCTGTCCAGGAAGTTTGTAATGAAGTAGTTAAGTTGTGCCAACTTTCTGGAATCTATTTCACCATATACAGTATGAGTGTACTTAATTCTGTCCACTGTCTTCCAGACCACTGAGCCAACAGACGTCAGGTGCCTTTGTCTTCGGGGACTGCCAGTCTTCTTGGGGGATGACCCCTCTGTGTTCTTCAAAACCTGCTCAGTGAGTAACTGAATTTGGTTTGAATATCTGCATTATTGATTCACAACACGACCATCTGATATGAATTTACTATAAAAAAAAGAAAATTCTACTACTTACTCTAAATTACAAACAAATTAGCATTGTACAAAAAATGGATCATTCACCTTTGTTCTTACTTTTTTGAGATTAAAGGACAATACTGGTCTTAAAAGTGTATCAACTGCAACATTCGCATCTGTACTCGAAATAGTTTGGACACAACTTTTCAGCTTGACTGGGACTAAAAAGCTCTCCATCTCTGCTGAGCTCCAAAACCATTTCAGCACACAGCTTTTCAAACAGCTCTTGTAAAGCACAGTTCAAATGATGGCGTTTTAAAATTGGTGTTGTCCTTTTTTCATTTTTGTGATACACACAACATTATTGACATTACAATGTCCTCTCTTGTCTGTTTCTTTTTCTGTTAGGATGCAACTGATAAGGACTTGTACAGTGACACTTCAGTGGGAATCCTCTGCATTGATGAACATCCTCAACTCAACCCCTCCAGAGTGAGCATCGTCTTGGAAGGGAGTGTGGTAATGGAGGAGCTGGACAACCTGCCACAGGCTTTCTGTGTCCTTTTTGGACTAACTTATGCCTTGCACTTGGACTACCCCAAGTGCATGAAAAGCACCTTCCTCTTTATTCAGCAGGTCATGCTAAACCTGGGCAGAGGTGAGCTGAAACCCAAAATTCAATCATTGAAGATTCAGCTATCTGTTTAAAACAGGCTGCTGAATACTCTGGATGTGAGTGCTTGGTTATTTATAATGTTGCACTTTAAAAATACCATGTTTACTGTTGGCACTGTTTGATATGCAAGTTGTTATTCATAGCCACTAATGTTGCTGTTTGTTTCCATCCCGATTGGGGTATGATTCATGTAATTAGCACTAATCTAGCAGTTTAGTTCTAACCCTCAGAGCACAGAACAACTCAAATAAACTCTGTGTTCACATTCAACCAGTAATCCCTTCAAAAAGAAAAAGAAATGAGACAGAGTCAAGTTGAAGTGTCACTGGTCAAATGTGAACACAGAGTTTATTTGGTCAAAGGGTTTTTAGGCAGACCGGTCTGGGATTCAGAGGTCTTCACTGTGTGTGTTCCAGTGAATCTGGAGTTGTTCTGTGCTCTCAGAGTTCTGTAGCTACTGATGGCGCGAAGCAAAACAATGACAGAGCCTCTGAGAAGAGGCTTTGGCAGTGTTTATCAGTACGATAGTATCTAGCCTGCTTTGGGCATTATGATCAGGAGAGATTCTGACCTAACATTCGTTATTTGTAATGTTGCACTTTAAGAATACCATGTTTATTGTTGGCACTGATTGATATGCAAGTTTTTTATGCATCGCCACTGATTTTGTGATTTCATTCCATCCGGATTGCTGTATTATTTGTGTTATTAGCGCTGGTCTAGTTTAATTTCTATTGCTACCTATATTGTCTCGCATTGCCATTGTTTTTGTAGCTTAATGCCATCCTTTAATGCCAGCGTCCTTTTTGATTTTTTGATTTCAAACTTATTTTGTTTCATAACATGATTAAGGCAAGTTTAATAAAACATGTAGACAAAAATGTACTCTTGTGGTTTTGGTTTTTATTTTCTTAATTTAATCTGTATAGTTTATTTTTATTAAACAGATTTTCTTCTACTCATCAGATATATCTGAATATAAATGGAGTAATTGGGCAAAGGGATTTTTAAGGTAAATCAACTTGGAGGTTAATGTATTCAGCTTAAAGTTATAAATTAAATAAATATGTAAAGAAATTGATATTACTAATGTTTTTAAGTTTAATCAACTTGGAGCTTAGTGTATTCAAGAAAAAATTATAAGTTAAACACATATATGCAAATCAATTGATATTACTAATGATTTTAAGTTTAATCAACTTGGAGGTGAGTATATTCAACTAAAAGTTGTAAGTTAAATATATATACAAAGCAATTGATATTACTAATGATTTTAAGTTGAACAAACTTGGCACTAAGTGTATTTAACTCATTTTTTTAAGTTGAATTCACTCAAGTTTTCATTGAACATTACCTAATTTTTTTAAGGCAACCAGTTTCCTCAAAATTTTAAGTAAACTCAACTTATCCGGGTTTACAGTGTGTGAGACTCCCTTCCTCCACTGTTGGTGCCCTCCCTCCAATATGAGACTCCCTCCCTCCACTGTGAGACTCCCTTCCTCCACTGTTGGCGCCCTCCCTCCAATATGAGACTCCCTCCCTCAACTGTGAGTCTGAGGGAGGGAGTCGTACAGTGGAGGGATGGAGTCTCACAGTGGAGAGAGGGATCTTCACAGTTGAGCGAATGAGTCTCACAGTTGGAGGGAGTCTCACAATGGAACGAGGTAGTCTCACTGTGGAGTTAGTCTCACAGTGGAGGGAGTCTGACAGTGGAAGGAGTCCCACAAAGGAGGGAGTCTCACAATGGAGGGAGGGAGCTTAAAGTGTAGGGAGGGAGCCTCACAGTTGAGTGAGGGAAGCCTATATTGGAGGGAACGTGCCTTAGAGTGGAGGGAGCCTCCCTCCCTCCGCTGTGAGACTCCCTCCCTCCACTGTGAGACTCCCTCCCTCCACTCTGAGACTCCCTTCGTAAACTTTAGGCTGCCTCCTTCCGCTGTGAGACTCCCTCCCACCACTGTGAGACTCCCTCCCTCCACTCTGAGACTCCCTTCGTCAACTTTAGGCTGCCTCCTTCCGCTGTGAGACTCCCTCCCACCACTGTGAGCCTCCCTCCCTCAACGGTGAGACTCCCTCCCTCCACTGTGAGACTCCCTCCCACCACTGTGAGCCTCCCTCCCTCCGGTATGACTCGCTCCCTCCACTGTGACTCTCCCTCCACTGTGAGACTCCCTCCCTCCACTGTGAGACTCCCTCCCTCCACTCTGAGACTCCCTTCGTCAACTTTAGGCTGCCTCCTTCCGCTGTGAGACTCCCTCCCACCACTGTGAGCCTCCCTCCCTCAACGGTGAGACTCCCTCCCTCCACTGTGAGACTCCCTCCCACCACTGTGAGCCTCCCTCCCTCCGGTATGACTCGCTCCCTCCACTGTGACTCTCCCTCCACTGTGAGACTCCCTCCCTCCACTGTGAGACTCCCTTCCTCCACTTTAGGCTCCCTCCCTCCACCCTGAGCCTCCCCTCCATCTGCTTTGAGACTCCCTCCCTCCACTGTAAGGCTCCCTCCACATTAGGCACCCTCCCTCTGCTGTGAGACTCCCTTCCTCCACTTCATGCTCCCTCCCTCCAATGTGAGACGCCCTCCCTCTTCTGTGAGACTCCCTCCCTCCACTGTGAGCCTCCCCTTCTCTGCTGTGAGACACACTCCGTCCACTCTGAGAGTCCCGTCTTCAACTTTAGGCTCCCTCCCTCCACTATGAGACTCCATCCTTCCACTCTGAGACTCCCTTCCTCCACTTTAGAATCCCACCCTCCACTGTGAGACTCCCTCCCTCCACTGTAAGGCTCCCTCCCTCCACTGTAAGGCTCCCTCCCTCCTTTGTGAGACTTCCTCCCTCCTCTATAGGATTCCCTCCTTCACAGTAAGGCTCCCTCGTTCCACCGTGAGACTCCCTCCCTCCGCTGTGACTGCCTACACTGTGAGATTCCCTCCTTCCACTGTGAGGTTCCTTCCACTGTGCGACTCCCTCCCTCCAATTTGATTCACCCTTCAAAGTGAGTTTCCCTCCCTCCACTGTGAGACTCCCTCCACTGTCAGACTCCCTCCCTCCACTGTGAGACTCCCTTCCTCCACTGTTGGCGCCCTCCCTCCAATGTGAGACTCCCTCCCTCAACTGTGAGTCTGAGGGAGGGAGTCTGACAGTGGAAGGAGTCCCACAAAGGAGGGAGTCTCACAATGGAGGGAGGGAGCTTAAAGTGTAGGGAGGGAGCCTCACAGTTGAGGGAAGCCTATATTGGAGGGAACGTGCCTTAGAGTGGAGGGAGCCTCCCTCCCTCCGCTGTGAGACTCCCTCCCTCCACTCTGAGACTCCCTTTGTCAACTTTAGGCTGCCTCCTTCCGCTGTGAGACTCCCTCCCACCACTGTGAGCCTCCCTCCCTCAACGGTGAGACTCCCTCCCTCCGGTATGACTCGCTCCCTCCACTGTGAGACTCCCTCCCTCAACGGTGAGACTCCCTCCCTCCGGTATGACTCGCTCCCTCCACTGTGACTCTCCCTCCACTGTGAGACTCCCTCCCTCCACTTTAGGCTCCCTCCCTCCCTCCAATTTGCCTTGGAGCCTCCCCTCCATCTGCTTTGAGACTCCCTCCCTCCACTTTAGGCTCCCTCCCTCCCTCCAATTTGCCTTGGAGCCTCCCCTCCATCTGCTTTGAGACTCCCTCCCTCCACTGTAAGGCTCCCTCCACATTAGGCACCCTCCCTCTGCTGTGAGACTCCCTTCCTCCACTTCATGCTCCCTCCCTCCAATGTGAGACGCCCTCCCTCTTCTGTGAGACTCCCTCCCTCCACTGTGAGACTCCCTTCCTCCACTTTAGGCTCCCTCCCTCCACCCTGAGCCTCCCCTCCATCTGCTTTGAGACTCCCTCCCTCCACTTTAGAATCCCTCCTTCCACTGTAAGACTCCCTCCACTTTGAGACTCCATTCCTAAACTTTAGGCTCCCTCGTTCCACCGTGAACCTCCCTCCCTCGAACGTGAGCCTACCTCCCTCAGTTGTGAGATTCCCTCACCTCCACTGTGAGGCTCCCTCCACGATGAGACTCCCTCCCTCTATGGTGAGGATCCCTCCGTCTGCTGTCAGACACCCTCCCTCCATTTAAGACTCCCTTCCTCAATTTTAGGCTCCCTCCTTCCACTCTGAGCCTCCCTCCTTCAGCTGTGTGACTCCCTGCCTCCGCTGTGACTCCCTCCCTCCACTGAGTCTACCTCCACTGTGAGGCTCCCTGCACTGTGAGACTCCCTCCCTCCACTATGAAACTCCCTACCTCCACTGTGAGGCTCCCTCCACTTTCAGACTACTTCCACAGTAAATCTCCCTCCACTGTGAGTCTCCTTCCACTGTGAGAGTCCCTCCCTCCACTGTGAGGCTCCCTCCCTCCACTGTGAATCTACCGCCCTCCCCTGAACGACTCCCTCCCTCCACTGTAAGGCTCCCTCCACTATAAGGCTCCTTCCCTCTACTCTAAGACTCTCTTCCTTAAATTTAGGCTACCTCCTTCCACTGTGACCCTCCCTCCCTCCATTATGAGACTCCCTCCTTCCACTGTTTGACTCCCTCCCTGCACTCTGAGACTCCCTTCCCCCACTTTAGGCTCCCTCCCTCCACCTTGAGCCTCCCCTCCATCTGCTTTGAGACTCCCTCCCTCCACATTAGGCACCCTCCCTCTGCTGTGAGACTCCCTTCCTCCACTTCATGCTCCCTCCCTCCACTGTGAGGCTGCCTCCACTTTAGGCATCCTCCCTCTGCTGTGAGCCTACCTCCCTCTGCTGTGAGACTCCCTGCCTCCAGTGTGAGACACTCTCCCTCAACTCTGACACTCCCGTCCTCAACTATAGGCTCCCTCCCTCCACTGTGAGACTCCCTATCTCCGCTGTGAGATACCCTCCCTCCACAGTGATGCTCCTTTCCACTGTGAGACACCCTCCCTGCACTCTGAGACTCCCTTCCTCAACTTTAGGCTCCCTCCTTCCACTGGGAACCTCCCTCCCTCCACTGTGAGACTCCCTCCCTCCACTCTGACACTTCCTTCCTCCAGTTTAGGCTCCCTACACTGTGAGGCTCCTTTCCTCCACTGTGAGAGTCCCTCCCTCGACTGTGAGGCTCTCTCCACTTTGAGATTCGTTCCACTGTAAATATCCCTCCACTGTGAGGCTCCTTCCACTGTGCGACTCCCTCCCTCTACTGTGAAACAACCTCCCTCCACTGTAAGGCTCCCTGCCTCTACATTGAGACTCCCTCCCTCCACTATAGGATTCCCTCCCTCACAGTGAGGCTCCCTCAATGCACTGTTAGGCTCCCTCCACTGCAAGGCTCCCTCCACATTGAGACTCCCTCCGTCTGCTGTGAGACTCTCTCCCTCCACTGTGAGGCTCCCTCCACTATTAGGCTTCCTCCCTCCACTCTAAGACTCCCTTCCTTAACAATGAGCCTCCCTCCCTCCAGGGAGAGTCTCCCTGCCTCCACTCTGAGACTCCCTCCCTCCAGCGAGAGACTCCCTGCCTCCACTGTGAGACTCCCTCCCTCTGCTGTGGGATTCCCTCCTTCAACTGTGAGCCTCCCTCCCTCCGCTGTGATACTCCCTCCCTCCACTGTGAGCCTCCCTCCCTCCGCTGTGAGACTCCCTCCTTCCACTGTGAGACTCTCTCCCTCCACTCTGAGACTCCCTTCGTCAACTTTAGGCTGCCTCCTTCCGCTGTGAGACTCCCTCCCACCACTGTGAGCCTCCCTCCCTCAACGGTGAGACTCCCTCCCTCCGGTATGACTCGCTCCCTCCACTGTGACTCTCCCTCCACTGTGAGACTCCCTCCCTCCACTGTGTGACTCACTCATTCCACTGAGACTCCCTCCCTCCACTGTGATACTCCCTTCCTCCACTTTAGGCTCCCTCCCTCCAGCCTGAGCCTCCCCTCCATCTGCTTTGAGACTCCCTCCCTCCACTGTAAGGCTCCCTCCCCATTAGGCACCCTCCCTCTGCTGTGAGACTCCCTTCCTCCACTTCATGCTCCCTCCCTCCAATGTGAGACGCCCTCCCTCTTCTGTGAGACTCCCTCCCTCCACTGTGAGCCTCCCCTTCTCTGCTGTGAGACACACTCCGTCCACTCTGAGAGTCCCGTCTTCAACTTTAGGCTCCCTCCCTCCACTATGAGACTCTATCCTTCCACTCTGAGACTCGCTTCCTCCACTGTAAGGCTCCCTCCCTCCACTGTAAGGCTCCCTCCCTCCTTTGTGAGACTTCCTCCCTCCTCTATAGGATTCCCTCCTTCAACTGTGAGCCTCCCTCCCTCCGCTGTGATACTCCCTCCCTCCACTGTGAGCCTCCCTCCCTCCGGTGTGAGACTCCCTCCCTCCAATGTGAGACGCCCTCCCTCTTCTGTGAGACTCCCTCCCTCCGCTGTGACTGCCTACACTGTGAGATTCCCTCCTTCCACTGTGAGGTTCCTTCCACTGTGCGACTCCATCCCTCTGCTGTGAGAATCCATCCCTCCGCTGTGAGACTCCCTCCGCTGTGAGGATGCCTCGACTGTGAAACTCCCTCCCTCCACTTTTATCCTCCCTCCCTACGCTGTAAGACTCCCTCCCTTCACTGTGAGTACCCTCCACTCTAAGGCTCCCTACCTATACTGTGAGACTCCCTCCCTACACTCTGGAAATACTTTGCTCCACTGGGAGACTCCCTCCCTACACTGTTCAACCCCCTTCCTCCACTGTGAGACTCCCTTCCTCCACTGTTGGCTCCCTCCCTCCACTGTGAGACTCCCTTCCTCTCCTGTGAGACTGCCTACACTGTGAGATTCCCACCCTCCACTGGGAGGCTCTATCCACTGTGAGGCTCCCTCCCTCCAATTTGATTCACCCTCCAAAGTGAGTTTCCCTCCCTCCACTGTGAGACTCCCTCAACTGTCAGACTCCCTCCCTCCACTGTGAGACTCCCTTCCTCCACTGTTGGCGCCCTCCCTCCAATGTGAGACTCCCTCCCTCAACTGTGAGTCTGAGGGAGGGAGTCGTACAGTGGAGGGATGGAGTCTCACAGTGGAGAGAGGGATCTTCACAGTTGAGCGAATGAGTCTCACAGTTGGAGAGAGTCTCACAATGGAACGAGGTAGTCTCACTGTGGAGTTAGTCTCACAGTGGAGGGAGTCTGACAGTGGACGGAGTCCCACAAAGGAGGGAGTCTCACAATGGAGGGAGGGAGCTTAAAGTGTAGGGAGGGAGCCTCACAGTTGAGTGAGGGAAGCCTATATTGGAGGGAACGTGCCTTAGAGCGGAGGGAGCCTCCCTCCCTCCGCTGTGAGACTCCCTCCCTCCACTGTGAGACTCCCTCCCTCCACTCTGAGACTCCCTTCGTCAACGGTGAGACTCCCTCCCTCCGGTATGACTCGCTCCCTCCACTGTGACTCTCCCTCCACTGTGAGACTCCCTCCCTCCACTGTGTGACTCACTCATTCCACTGAGACTTCCTCCCTCCACTGTGAGACTCCCTTCCTCCACTTTAGGCTCCCTCCCTCCACCCTGAGCCTCCCCTCCATCTGCTTTGAGACTCCCTCCCTCCACTGTAAGGCTCCCTCCACATTAGGCACCCTCCCTCTGCTGTGAGACTCCCTTCCTCCACTTCATGCTCCCTCCCTCCAATGTGAGACGCCCTCCCTCTTCTGTGAGACTCCCTCCCTCCACTGTGAGACTCACTAATTCCACTGAGACTCCCTCCCTCCACTGTGAGACTCCCTTCCTCCACTTTAGGCTCCCTCCCTCCACCCTGAGCCTCCCCTCCATCTGCTTTGAGACTCCCTCCCTCCACTTTAGAATCCCTCCTTCCACTGTAAGACTCCCTCCACTTTGAGACTCCATTCCTAAACTTTAGGCTCCCTCGTTCCACCGTGAACCTCCCTCCCTCGAACGTGAGCCTACCTCCCTCAGTTGTGAGATTCCCTCACCTCCACTGTGAGGCTCCCTCCACGATGAGACTCCCTCCCTCTATGGTGAGGATCCCTCCGTCTGCTGTCAGACACCCTCCCTCCATTTAAGACTCCCTTCCTCAATTTTAGGCTCCCTCCTTCCACTCTGAGCCTCCCTCCTTCAGCTGTGTGACTCCCTGCCTCCGCTGTGACTCCCTCCCTCCACTGAGTCTACCTCCACTGTGAGGCTCCCTGCACTGTGAGACTCCCTCCCTCCACTATGAGACTCCCTACCTCCACTGTGAGGCTCCCTCCACTTTCAGACTACTTTCACAGTAAATCTCCCTCCACTGTGAGTCTCCTTCCACTGTGAGAGTCCCTCCCTCCACTGTGAGGCTCCCTCCCTCCACTGTGAATCTACCGCCCTCCCCTGAACGACTCCCTCCCTCCACTGTGAAACCCCCTCCCTCCACTGTAAGGCTCCCTCCACTATAAGGCTCCTTCCCTCTACTCTAAGACTCCCTTCCTTAAATTTAGGCTACCTCCTTCCACTGTGACCCTCCCTCCCTCCATTATGAGACTCCCTCCTTCCACTGTTTGACTCCCTCCCTCCACTCTGAGACTCCCTTCCCCCACTTTAGGCTCCCTCCCTCCACCTTGAGCCTCCCCTCCATCTGCTTTGAGACTCCCTCCCTCCACATTAGGCACCCTCCCTCTGCTGTGAGACTCCCTTCCTCCACTTCATGCTCCCTCCCTCCACTGTGAGGCTGCCTCCACTTTAGGCATCCTCCCTCTGCTGTGAGCCTACCTCCCTCTGCTGTGAGACTCCCTGCCTCCAGTGTGAGACACTCTCCCTCAACTCTGACACTCCCGTCCTCAACTATAGGCTCCCTCCCTCCACTGTGAGACTCCCTATCTCCGCTGTGAGATACCCTCCCTCCACAGTGATGCTCCTTTCCACTGTGAGACACCCTCCCTGCACTCTGAGACTCCCTTCCTCAACTTTAGGCTCCCTCCTTCCACTGGGAACCTCCCTCCCTCCACTGTGAGACTCCCTCCCTCCACTCTGAGACTCCCTTCGTCAACTTTAGGCTGCCTCCTTCCGCTGTGAGACTCCCTCCCACCACTGTGAGCCTCCCTCCCTCAACGGTGAGACTCCCTCCCTCCGGTATGACTCGCTCCCTCCACTGTGACTCTCCCTCCACTGTGAGACTCCCTCCCTCCACTCTGAGACTCCCTTCCTCCACTGTAAGGCTCCCTCCCTCCTTTGTGAGACTTCCTCCCTCCTCTATAGGATTCCCTCCTTCAACTGTGAGCCTCCCTCCCTCCGCTGTGATACTCCCTCCCTCCACTGTGAGCCTCCCTCCCTCCGCTGTGAGACTCCCTCCCTCCAATGTGAGACGCCCTCCCTCTTCTGTGAGACTCCCTCCCTCCACTGTGAGACTCACTCATTCCACTGAGAGTCCCTCCCTCCACTGTGAGACTCCCTTCCTCCACTTTAGGCTCCCTCCCTCCACCCTGAGCCTCCCCTCCATCTGCTTTGAGACTCCCTCCCTCCACTGTAAGGCTCCCTCCACATTAGGCACCCTCCCTCTGCTGTGAGACTCCCTCCCTCCACTGTGAGACTCCCTCCCTTTACTCTGAGACTCCCTTCCTCTACTTTAGAATCCCTCCTTCCACTGTAAGACTCCCTCCACTTTGAGACTCCATTCCTAAACTTTAGGCTCCCTCGTTCCACCGTGAACCTCCCTTCCTCGAACGTGAGCCTACCTCCCTCAGTTGTGAGATTCCCTCACCTCCACTGTGAGGCTCCCTCAACAATGAGACTCCCTCCCTCTATGGTGAGGATCCCTCCGTCTGCTGTCAGACACCCTCCCTCCACTATGAGACTCCCTACCTCCACTGTGAGGCTCCCTCCACTTTCAGACTACTTCCACAGTAAATCGCCCTCCACTGTGAGTCTCCTTCCACTGTGAGAGACCCTCCCTCCACTGTGAGGCTCCCTCCCTCCACTGTGTATCTACCGCCCTCCCCTGAACGACTCCCTCCCTCCACTGTGAAACCCCCTCCCTCCACTGTAAGGCTCCCTCCACTATAAGGATCCTTCCCTCTACTCTAAGACTCCCTTCCTTAAATTTAGGCTAACTCCTTCCACTGTGACCCTCCCTCCCTCCATTATGAGACTCCCTCCTTCCACTGTTTGACTCCCTCCCTCCACTCTGAGACTCCCTTCCCCCACTTTAGGCTCCCTCCCTCCACCTTGAGCCTCCCCTCCATCTGCTTTGAGACTCCCTCCCTCCACATTAGGCACCCTCCCTCTGCTGTGAGACTCCCTTCCTCCACTTCATGCTCCCTCCCTCCACTGTGAGGCTGCCTCCACTTTAGGCATCCTCCCTCTGCTGTGAGCCTACCTCCCTCTGCTTTGAGACTCCCTGCCTCCAGTGTGAGACACTCTCCCTCAACTCTGACACTCCCGTCCTCAACTATAGGCTCCCTCCCTCCACTGTGAGACTCCCTATCTCCGCTGTGAGATACCCTCCCTCCACAGTGATGCTCCTTTCCACTGTGAGACACCCTCCCTGCATTCTGAGACTCCCTTCCTCAACTTTAGGCTCCCTCCTTCCACTGGGAACCTCCCTCCCTCCACTGTGAGACTCCCTCCCTCCACTCTGACACTTCCTTCCTCCAGTTTAGGCTCCCTACACTGTGAGGCTCCTTTCCTCCACTGTGAGAGTCCCTCCCTCGACTGTGAGGCTCTCTCCACTTTGAGATTCGTTCCACTGTAAATATCCCTCCACTGTGAGGCTCCTTCCACTGTGCGACTCCCTCCCTCTACTGTGAAACAACCTCCCCCCACTGTAAGGCTCCCTGCCTCTACATTGAGACTCCCTTCCTCCACTATAGGATTCCCTCCCTCACAGTGAGGCTCCCTCAATGCACTGTTAGGCTCCCTCCACTGCAAGGCTCCCTCCACATTAAGACTCCCTCCGTCTGCTGTGAGACTCTCTCCCTCCACCGTGAGGCTCCCTCCACTATTAGGCTTCCTCCCTCCACTCTAAGACTCCCTTCCTTAACAATGAGCCTCCCTCCCTCCAGCGAGTCTCCCTGCCTCCACTCTGAGACTCCCTCCCTACAGCGAGAGTCTCCCTGCCTCCACTCTGAGACTCCCTCCCTCCAGCGAGAGACTCCCTGCCTCCACTGTGAGACTCCCTCCCTCTGCTGTGGGATTCCCTCCTTCAACTGTGAGCCTCCCTCCCTCCGCTGTGATACTCCCTCCCTCCAATGTGAGCCTCCCTCCCTCCGCTGTGAGACTCCCTCCCTTCTCTGTGAGACTCCCTCCCTCCACTCTGAGACTCCCTTCGTTTACTTTACGCTGCCTCCTTCCACTGTGAGACTCCCTCCCACCACTGTGAGCCTCCCTCCCTCAACGGTGAGACTCCCTCCCTCCGGTATGACTCCCTCCCTCCACTGTGACTCTCCCTCCACTGTGAGACTCCCTCCCTCCACTGTGTGACTCACTCATTCCACTGAGACTCCCTCCCTCCACTGTGAGACTCCCTTCCTCCACTTTAGGCTCCCTCCCTCCACCCTGAGCCTCCCCTCCATCTGCTTTGAGACTCCCTCCCTCCACATTAGGCACCATCCCTCTGCTGTGAGAATCCATCCCTCCGCTGTGAGACTCCCTCCGCTGTGAGGATGCCTCGACTGTGAAACTCCCTCCCTCCACTTTTATCCTCCCTCCCTACGCTGTAAGACTCCCTCCCTTCACTGTGAGTACCCTCCACTCTAAGGCTCCCTACCTATACTGTGAGACTCCCTCCCTACACTCTGGAAATACTTTGCTCCACTGGGAGACTCCCTCCCTACACTGTTCGACCCCCTTCCTCCACTGTGAGACTCCCTTCCTCCACTGTTGGCGCCCTCCCTCCAATTTGATTCACCCTTCAAAGTGAGTTTCCCTCCCTCCACTGTGAGACTCCTTTTCCTCCACTGTTGGTGCCCTCCCTCCAATGTGAGACTCCCTCCCTCAACTGTGAGTCTGAGGGAGGGAGTCGTACAGTGGAGGGATGGAGTCTCACAGTGGAGAGAGGGATCTTCACAGTTGAGCGAATGAGTCTCACAGTTGGAGGGAGTCTCACAATGGAACGAGGTAGTCTCACTGTGGAGTTAGTCTCACAGTGGAGGGAGTCTCACAGTGGAAGGAGTCCCACAAAGGAGGGAGTCTCACAATGGAGGGAGGGAGCTTAAACTGTAGGGTGGGAGCCTCACAGTTGAGTGAGGGAAGCCTATATTGGAGGGAACGTGCCTTAGAGTGGAGGGAGACTCCCTCCCTCCACTGTGAGACTCCCTCCCTCCACTCTGAGACTCCCTTCGTCAACTTTAGGCTGCCTCCTTCCGCTGTGAGACTCCCTCCCACCACTGTGAGCTTCCCTCCCTCAACGGTGAGACTCCCTCCCTCCGGTATGACTCGCTCCCTCCACTGTGACTCTCCCTCCACTGTGAGACTCCCTCCCTCCACTGTGTGATTCACTCATTTCACTGAGACTCCTTCCCTCCACTGTGAGACTCCCTTCCTCCACTTTAGGCTCCCTCCCTCCACCCTGAGCCTCCCCTCCATCTGCTTTGAGACTCCCTCCCTCCACTGTAAGGCTCCCTCCACATTAGGCACCCTCCCTCTGCTGTGAGACTCCCTTCCTCCACTTCATGCTCCCTCCCTCCAATGTGAGACGCCCTCCCTCTTCTGTGAGACTCCCTCCCTCCACTGTGAGCCTCCCCTTCTCTGCTGTGAGACACACTCCGTCCACTCTGAGAGTTCCGTCTTCAACTTTAGGCTCCCTCCCTCCACTATGAGACTCTATCCTTCCACTCTGAGACTCCCTTCCTCCACTGTAAGGCTCCCTCCCTCCTTTGTGAGACGTCCTCCCTCTTCTGTGAGACTCCCTCCCTCCACTGTGAGCCTCCCCTTCTCTGCTGTGAGACACACTCCGTCCACTCTGAGAGTTCCGTCTTCAACTTTAGGCTCCCTCCCTCCACTATGAGACTCTATCCTTCCACTCTGAGACTCCCTTCCTCCACTGTAAGGCTCCCTCCCTCCTTTGTGAGACTTCCTCCCTCCTCTATAGGATTCCCTCCTTCAACTGTGAGCCTCCCTCCCTCCGCTGTGATACTCCCTCCCTCCACTGTGAGCCTCCCTCCCTCCGCTGTGAGACTCCCTCCCTCCAATGTGAGACGCCCTCCCTCTTCTGTGAGACTCCCTCCCTCCACTGTGAGACTCACTCATTCCACTGAGAGTCCCTCCCTCCACTGTGAGACTCCCTTCCTCCACTTTAGGCTCCCTCCCTCCACCCTGAGCCTCCCCTCCATCTGCTTTGAGACTCCCTCCCTCCACTGTAAGGCTCCCTCCACATTAGGCACCCTCCCTCTGCTGTGAGACTCCCTCCCTCCACTGTGAGACTCCCTCCCTTTACTCTGAGACTCCCTTCCTCTACTTTAGAATCCCTCCTTCCACTGTAAGACTCCCTCCACTTTGAGACTCCATTCCTAAACTTTAGGCTCCCTCGTTCCACCGTGAACCTCCCTTCCTCGAACGTGAGCCTACCTCCCTCAGTTGTGAGATTCCCTCACCTCCACTGTGAGGCTCCCTCAACAATGAGACTCCCTCCCTCTATGGTGAGGATCCCTCCGTCTGCTGTCAGACACCCTCCCTCCATTTAAGACTCCCTTCCTCTATTTTAGACTCCCTCCTTCCACTCTGAGCCTCCCTCCTTCCGCTGTGTGACTCCCTGCCTCCGCTGTGACTCCCTCTTTCCACTGAGTCTACCTCCACTGTGAGGCTCCCTGCACTGTGAGACTCCCTCCCTCCACTATGAGACTCCCTACCTCCACTGTGAGGCTCCCTCCACTTTCAGACTACTTCCACAGTAAATCGCCCTCCACTGTGAGTCTCCTTCCACTGTGAGAGACCCTCCCTCCACTGTGAGGCTCCCTCCCTCCACTGTGTATCTACCGCCCTCCCCTGAACGACTCCCTCCCTCCACTGTGAAACCCCCTCCCTCCACTGTAAGGCTCCCTCCACTATAAGGCTCCTTCCCTCTACTCTAAGACTCCCTTCCTTAAATTTAGGCTAACTCCTTCCACTGTGACCCTCCCTCCCTCCATTATGAGACTCCCTCCTTCCACTGTTTGACTCCCTCCCTCCACTCTGAGACTCCCTTCCCCCACTTTAGGCTCCCTCCCTCCACCTTGAGCCTCCCCTCCATCTGCTTTGAGACTCCCTCCCTCCACATTAGGCACCCTCCCTCTGCTGTGAGACTCCCTTCCTCCACTTCATGCTCCCTCCCTCCACTGTGAGGCTGCCTCCACTTTAGGCATCCTCCCTCTGCTGTGAGCCTACCTCCCTCTGCTTTGAGACTCCCTGCCTCCAGTGTGAGACACTCTCCCTCAACTCTGACACTCCCGTCCTCAACTATAGGCTCCCTCCCTCCACTGTGAGACTCCCTATCTCCGCTGTGAGATACCCTCCCTCCACAGTGATGCTCCTTTCCACTGTGAGACACCCTCCCTGCATTCTGAGACTCCCTTCCTCAACTTTAGGCTCCCTCCTTCCACTGGGAACCTCCCTCCCTCCACTGTGAGACTCCCTCCCTCCACTCTGACACTTCCTTCCTCCAGTTTAGGCTCCCTACACTGTGAGGCTCCTTTCCTCCACTGTGAGAGTCCCTCCCTCGACTGTGAGGCTCTCTCCACTTTGAGATTCGTTCCACTGTAAATATCCCTCCACTGTGAGGCTCCTTCCACTGTGCGACTCCCTCCCTCTACTGTGAAACAACCTCCCCCCACTGTAAGGCTCCCTGCCTCTACATTGAGACTCCCTTCCTCCACTATAGGATTCCCTCCCTCACAGTGAGGCTCCCTCAATGCACTGTTAGGCTCCCTCCACTGCAAGGCTCCCTCCACATTAAGACTCCCTCCGTCTGCTGTGAGACTCTCTCCCTCCACCGTGAGGCTCCCTCCACTATTAGGCTTCCTCCCTCCACTCTAAGACTCCCTTCCTTAACAATGAGCCTCCCTCCCTCCAGCGAGTCTCCCTGCCTCCACTCTGAGACTCCCTCCCTACAGCGAGAGTCTCCCTGCCTCCACTCTGAGACTCCCTCCCTCCAGCGAGAGACTCCCTGCCTCCACTGTGAGACTCCCTCCCTCTGCTGTGGGATTCCCTCCTTCAACTGTGAGCCTCCCTCCCTCCGCTGTGATACTCCCTCCCTCCAATGTGAGCCTCCCTCCCTACGCTGTGAGACTCCCTCCCTTCTCTGTGAGACTCCCTCCCTCCACTCTGAGACTCCCTTCGTTTACTTTACGCTGCCTCCTTCCGCTGTGAGACTCCCTCCCACCACTGTGAGCCTCCCTCCCTCAACGGTGAGACTCCCTCCCTCCGGTATGACTCCCTCCCTCCACTGTGACTCTCCCTCCACTGTGAGACTCCCTCCCTCCACTGTGTGACTCACTCATTCCACTGAGACTCCCTCCCTCCACTGTGAGACTCCCTTCCTCCACTTTAGGCTCCCTCCCTCCACCCTGAGCCTCCCCTCCATCTGCTTTGAGACTCCCTCCCTCCACATTAGGCACCATCCCTCTGCTGTGAGAATCCATCCCTCCGCTGTGAGACTCCCTCCGCTGTGAGGATGCCTCGACTGTGAAACTCCCTCCCTCCACTTTTATCCTCCCTCCCTACGCTGTAAGACTCCCTCCCTTCACTGTGAGTACCCTCCACTCTAAGGCTCCCTACCTATACTGTGAGACTCCCTCCCTACACTCTGGAAATACTTTGCTCCACTGGGAGACTCCCTCCCTACACTGTTCGACCCCCTTCCTCCACTGTGAGACTCCCTTCCTCCACTGTTGGCGCCCTCCCTCCAATTTGATTCACCCTTCAAAGTGAGTTTCCCTCCCTCCACTGTGAGACTCCTTTTCCTCCACTGTTGGTGCCCTCCCTCCAATGTGAGACTCCCTCCCTCAACTGTGAGTCTGAGGGAGGGAGTCGTACAGTGGAGGGATGGAGTCTCACAGTGGAGAGAGGGATCTTCACAGTTGAGCGAATGAGTCTCACAGTTGGAGGGAGTCTCACAATGGAACGAGGTAGTCTCACTGTGGAGTTAGTCTCACAGTGGAGGGAGTCTCACAGTGGAAGGAGTCCCACAAAGGAGGGAGTCTCACAATGGAGGGAGGGAGCTTAAACTGTAGGGTGGGAGCCTCACAGTTGAGTGAGGGAAGCCTATATTGGAGGGAACGTGCCTTAGAGTGGAGGGAGACTCCCTCCCTCCACTGTGAGACTCCCTCCCTCCACTCTGAGACTCCCTTCGTCAACTTTAGGCTGCCTCCTTCCGCTGTGAGACTCCCTCCCACCACTGTGAGCCTCCCTCCCTCAACGGTGAGACTCCCTCCCTCCGGTATGACTCGCTCCCTCCACTGTGACTCTCCCTCCACTGTGAGACTCCCTCCCTCCACTGTGTGATTCACTCATTTCACTGAGACTCCTTCCCTCCACTGTGAGACTCCCTTCCTCCACTTTAGACTCCCTCCCTCCACCCTGAGCCTCCCCTCCATCTGCTTTGAGACTCCCTCCCTCCACTTTAGAATCCCTCCTTCCACTGTAAGACTCCCTCCACTTTGAGACTCCATTCCTAAACTTTAGGCTCCCTCGTTCCACCGTGAACCTCCCTCCCTCGAACGTGAGCCTACCTCCCTCAGTTGTGAGATTCCCTCACCTCCACTGTGAGGCTCCCTCCACGATGAGACTCCCTCCCTCTATGGTGAGGATCCCTCCGTCTGCTGTCAGACACCCTCCCTCCATTTAAGACTCCCTTCCTCAATTTTAGGCTCCCTCCTTCCACTCTGAGCCTCCCTCCTTCAGCTGTGTGACTCCCTGCCTCCGCTGTGACTCCCTCCCTCCACTGAGTCTACCTCCACTGTGAGGCTCCCTGCACTGTGAGACTCCCTCCCTCCACTATGAAACTCCCTACCTCCACTGTGAGGCTCCCTCCACTTTCAGACTACTTCCACAGTAAATCTCCCTCCACTGTGAGTCTCCTTCCACTGTGAGAGTCCCTCCCTCCACTGTGAGGCTCCCTCCCTCCACTGTGAATCTACCGCCCTCCCCTGAACGACTCCCTCCCTCCACTGTAAGGCTCCCTCCACTATAAGGCTCCTTCCCTCTACTCTAAGACTCTCTTCCTTAAATTTAGGCTACCTCCTTCCACTGTGACCCTCCCTCCCTCCATTATGAGACTCCCTCCTTCCACTGTTTGACTCCCTCCCTGCACTCTGAGACTCCCTTCCCCCACTTTAGGCTCCCTCCCTCCACCTTGAGCCTCCCCTCCATCTGCTTTGAGACTCCCTCCCTCCACATTAGGCACCCTCCCTCTGCTGTGAGACTCCCTTCCTCCACTTCATGCTCCCTCCCTCCACTGTGAGGCTGCCTCCACTTTAGGCATCCTCCCTCTGCTGTGAGCCTACCTCCCTCTGCTGTGAGACTCCCTGCCTCCAGTGTGAGACACTCTCCCTCAACTCTGACACTCCCGTCCTCAACTATAGGCTCCCTCCCTCCACTGTGAGACTCCCTATCTCCGCTGTGAGATACCCTCCCTCCACAGTGATGCTCCTTTCCACTGTGAGACACCCTCCCTGCACTCTGAGACTCCCTTCCTCAACTTTAGGCTCCCTCCTTCCACTGGGAACCTCCCTCCCTCCACTGTGAGACTCCCTCCCTCCACTCTGACACTTCCTTCCTCCAGTTTAGGCTCCCTACACTGTGAGGCTCCTTTCCTCCACTGTGAGAGTCCCTCCCTCGACTGTGAGGCTCTCTCCACTTTGAGATTCGTTCCACTGTAAATATCCCTCCACTGTGAGGCTCCTTCCACTGTGCGACTCCCTCCCTCTACTGTGAAACAACCTCCCTCCACTGTAAGGCTCCCTGCCTCTACATTGAGACTCCCTCCCTCCACTATAGGATTCCCTCCCTCACAGTGAGGCTCCCTCAATGCACTGTTAGGCTCCCTCCACTGCAAGGCTCCCTCCACATTGAGACTCCCTCCGTCTGCTGTGAGACTCTCTCCCTCCACTGTGAGGCTCCCTCCACTATTAGGCTTCCTCCCTCCACTCTAAGACTCCCTTCCTTAACAATGAGCCTCCCTCCCTCCAGGGAGAGTCTCCCTGCCTCCACTCTGAGACTCCCTCCCTCCAGCGAGAGACTCCCTGCCTCCACTGTGAGACTCCCTCCCTCTGCTGTGGGATTCCCTCCTTCAACTGTGAGCCTCCCTCCCTCCGCTGTGATACTCCCTCCCTCCACTGTGAGCCTCCCTCCCTCCGCTGTGAGACTCCCTCCTTCCACTGTGAGACTCCCTCCCTCCACTCTGAGACTCCCTTCGTCAACTTTAGGCTGCCTCCTTCCGCTGTGAGACTCCCTCCCACCACTGTGAGCCTCCCTCCCTCAACGGTGAGACTCCCTCCCTCCGGTATGACTCGCTCCCTCCACTGTGACTCTCCCTCCACTGTGAGACTCCCTCCCTCCACTGTGTGACTCACTCATTCCACTGAGACTCCCTCCCTCCACTGTGATACTCCCTTCCTCCACTTTAGGCTCCCTCCCTCCACCCTGAGCCTCCCCTCCATCTGCTTTGAGACTCCCTCCCTCCACTGTAAGGCTCCCTCCCCATTAGGCACCCTCCCTCTGCTGTGAGACTCCCTTCCTCCACTTCATGCTCCCTCCCTCCAATGTGAGACGCCCTCCCTCTTCTGTGAGACTCCCTCCCTCCACTGTGAGCCTCCCCTTCTCTGCTGTGAGACACACTCCGTCCACTCTGAGAGTCCCGTCTTCAACTTTAGGCTCCCTCCCTCCACTATGAGACTCTATCCTTCCACTCTGAGACTCGCTTCCTCCACTGTAAGGCTCCCTCCCTCCACTGTAAGGCTGCCTCCACTTTAGGCATCCTCCCTCTGCTGTGAGCCTACCTCCCTCTGCTGTGAGACTCCCTGCCTCCAGTGTGAGACACTCTCCCTCAACTCTGACACTCCCGTCCTCAACTATAGGCTCCCTCCCTCCACTGTGAGACTCCCTATCTCCGCTGTGAGATACCCTCCCTCCACAGTGATGCTCCTTTCCACTGTGAGACACCCTCCCTGCACTCTGAGACTCCCTTCCTCAACTTTAGGCTCCCTCCTTCCACTGGGAACCTCCCTCCCTCCACTGTGAGACTCCCTCCCTCCACTCTGACACTTCCTTCCTCCAGTTTAGGCTCCCTACACTGTGAGGCTCCTTTCCTCCACTGTGAGAGTCCCTCCCTCGACTGTGAGGCTCTCTCCACTTTGAGATTCGTTCCACTGTAAATATCCCTCCACTGTGAGGCTCCTTCCACTGTGCGACTCCCTCCCTCTACTGTGAAACAACCTCCCTCCACTGTAAGGCTCCCTGCCTCTACATTGAGACTCCCTCCCTCCACTATAGGATTCCCTCCCTCACAGTGAGGCTCCCTCAATGCACTGTTAGGCTCCCTCCACTGCAAGGCTCCCTCCACATTGAGACTCCCTCCGTCTGCTGTGAGACTCTCTCCCTCCACTGTGAGGCTCCCTCCACTATTAGGCTTCCTCCCTCCACTCTAAGACTCCCTTCCTTAACAATGAGCCTCCCTCCCTCCAGGGAGAGTCTCCCTGCCTCCACTCTGAGACTCCCTCCCTCCAGCGAGAGACTCCCTGCCTCCACTGTGAGACTCCCTCCCTCTGCTGTGGGATTCCCTCCTTCAACTGTGAGCCTCCCTCCCTCCGCTGTGATACTCCCTCCCTCCACTGTGAGCCTCCCTCCCTCCGCTGTGAGACTCCCTCCTTCCACTGTGAGACTCCCTCCCTCCACTCTGAGACTCCCTTCGTCAACTTTAGGCTGCCTCCTTCCGCTGTGAGACTCCCTCCCACCACTGTGAGCCTCCCTCCCTCAACGGTGAGACTCCCTCCCTCCGGTATGACTCGCTCCCTCCACTGTGACTCTCCCTCCACTGTGAGACTCCCTCCCTCCACTGTGTGACTCACTCATTCCACTGAGACTCCCTCCCTCCACTGTGATACTCCCTTCCTCCACTTTAGGCTCCCTCCCTCCACCCTGAGCCTCCCCTCCATCTGCTTTGAGACTCCCTCCCTCCACTGTAAGGCTCCCTCCCCATTAGGCACCCTCCCTCTGCTGTGAGACTCCCTTCCTCCACTTCATGCTCCCTCCCTCCAATGTGAGACGCCCTCCCTCTTCTGTGAGACTCCCTCCCTCCACTGTGAGCCTCCCCTTCTCTGCTGTGAGACACACTCCGTCCACTCTGAGAGTCCCGTCTTCAACTTTAGGCTCCCTCCCTCCACTATGAGACTCTATCCTTCCACTCTGAGACTCGCTTCCTCCACTGTAAGGCTCCCTCCCTCCACTGTAAGGCTCCCTCCCTCCTTTGTGAGACTTCCTCCCTCCTCTATAGGATTCCCTCCTTCAACTGTGAGCCTCCCTCCCTCCGCTGTGATACTCCCTCCCTCCACTGTGAGCCTCCCTCCCTCCGGTGTGAGACTCCCTCCCTCCAATGTGAGACGCCCTCCCTCTTCTGTGAGACTCCCTCCCTCCGCTGAGACTGCCTACACTGTGAGATTCCCTCCTTCCACTGTGAGGTTCCTTCCACTGTGCGACTCCATCCCTCTGCTGTGAGAATCCATCCCTCCGCTGTGAGACTCCCTCCGCTGTGAGGATGCCTCGACTGTGAAACTCCCTCCCTCCACTTTTATCCTCCCTCCCTACGCTGTAAGACTCCCTCCCTTCACTGTGAGTACCCTCCACTCTAAGGCTCCCTACCTATACTGTGAGACTCCCTCCCTACACTCTGGAAATACTTTGCTCCACTGGGAGACTCCCTCCCTACACTGTTCGACCCCCTTCCTCCACTGTGAGACTCCCTTCCTCCACTGTTGGCTCCCTCCCTCCACTGTGAGACTCCCTTCCTCTCCTGTGAGACTGCCTACACTGTGAGATTCCCACCCTCCACTGGGAGGCTCTATCCACTGTGAGGCTCCCTCCCTCCAATTTGATTCACCCTCCAAAGTGAGTTTCCCTCCCTCCACTGTGAGACTCCCTCAACTGTCAGACTCCCTCCCTCCACTGTGAGACTCCCTTCCTCCACTGTTGGCGCCCTCCCTCCAATGTGAGACTCCCTCCCTCAACTGTGAGTCTGAGGGAGGGAGTCGTACAGTGGAGGGATGGAGTCTCACAGTGGAGAGAGGGATCTTCACAGTTGAGCGAATGAGTCTCACAGTTGGAGAGAGTCTCACAATGGAACGAGGTAGTCTCACTGTGGAGTTAGTCTCACAGTGGAGGGAGTCTGACAGTGGAAGGAGTCCCACAAAGGAGGGAGTCTCACAATGGAGGGAGGGAGCTTAAAGTGTAGGGAGGGAGCCTCACAGTTGAGTGAGGGAAGCCTATATTGGAGGGAACGTGCCTTAGAGCGGAGGGAGCCTCCCTCCCTCCGCTGTGAGACTCCCTCCCTCCACTGTGAGACTCCCTCCCTCCACTCTGAGACTCCCTTCGTCAACGGTGAGACTCCCTCCCTCCGGTATGACTCGCTCCCTCCACTGTGACTCTCCCTCCACTGTGAGACTCCCTCCCTCCACTGTGTGACTCACTCATTCCACTGAGACTTCCTCCCTCCACTGTGAGACTCCCTTCCTCCACTTTAGGCTCCCTCCCTCCACCCTGAGCCTCCCCTCCATCTGCTTTGAGACTCCCTCCCTCCACTGTAAGGCTCCCTCCACATTAGGCACCCTCCCTCTGCTGTGAGACTCCCTTCCTCCACTTCATGCTCCCTCCCTCCAATGTGAGACGCCCTCCCTCTTCTGTGAGACTCCCTCCCTCCAATGTGAGACTCACTAATTCCACTGAGACTCCCTCCCTCCACTGTGAGACTCCCTTCCTCCACTTTAGGCTCCCTCCCTCCACCCTGAGCCTCCCCTCCATCTGCTTTGAGACTCCCTCCCTCCACTTTAGAATCCCTCCTTCCACTGTAAGACTCCCTCCACTTTGAGACTCCATTCCTAAACTTTAGGCTCCCTCGTTCCACCGTGAACCTCCCTCCCTCGAACGTGAGCCTACCTCCCTCAGTTGTGAGATTCCCTCACCTCCACTGTGAGGCTCCCTCCACGATGAGACTCCCTCCCTCTATGGTGAGGATCCCTCCGTCTGCTGTCAGACACCCTCCCTCCATTTAAGACTCCCTTCCTCAATTTTAGGCTCCCTCCTTCCACTCTGAGCCTCCCTCCTTCAGCTGTGTGACTCCCTGCCTCCGCTGTGACTCCCTCCCTCCACTGAGTCTACCTCCACTGTGAGGCTCCCTGCACTGTGAGACTCCCTCCCTCCACTATGAGACTCCCTACCTCCACTGTGAGGCTCCCTCCACTTTCAGACTACTTTCACAGTAAATCTCCCTCCACTGTGAGTCTCCTTCCACTGTGAGAGTCCCTCCCTCCACTGTGAGGCTCCCTCCCTCCACT
The DNA here is from genome assembly GCF_963383615.2 of Lipophrys pholis. Classification (NCBI taxonomy): domain Eukaryota; kingdom Metazoa; phylum Chordata; class Actinopteri; order Blenniiformes; family Blenniidae; genus Lipophrys; species Lipophrys pholis. The sequence continues at coordinate 143,948 of NC_137644.1, read as the reverse complement.
GTGAATCTACCGCCCTCCCCTGAACGACTCCCTCCCTCCACTGTGAAACCCCCTCCCTCCACTGTAAGGCTCCCTCCACTATAAGGCTCCTTCCCTCTACTCTAAGACTCCCTTCCTTAAATTTAGGCTACCTCCTTCCACTGTGACCCTCCCTCCCTCCATTATGAGACTCCCTCCTTCCACTGTTTGACTCCCTCCCTCCACTCTGAGACTCCCTTCCCCCACTTTAGGCTCCCTCCCTCCACCTTGAGCCTCCCCTCCATCTGCTTTGAGACTCCCTCCCTCCACATTAGGCACCCTCCCTCTGCTGTGAGACTCCCTTCCTCCACTTCATGCTCCCTCCCTCCACTGTGAGGCTGCCTCCACTTTAGGCATCCTCCCTCTGCTGTGAGCCTACCTCCCTCTGCTGTGAGACTCCCTGCCTCCAGTGTGAGACACTCTCCCTCAACTCTGACACTCCCGTCCTCAACTATAGGCTCCCTCCCTCCACTGTGAGACTCCCTATCTCCGCTGTGAGATACCCTCCCTCCACAGTGATGCTCCTTTCCACTGTGAGACACCCTCCCTGCACTCTGAGACTCCCTTCCTCAACTTTAGGCTCCCTCCTTCCACTGGGAACCTCCCTCCCTCCACTGTGAGACTCCCTCCCTCCACTCTGAGACTCCCTTCGTCAACTTTAGGCTGCCTCCTTCCGCTGTGAGACTCCCTCCCACCACTGTGAGCCTCCCTCCCTCAACGGTGAGACTCCCTCCCTCCGGTATGACTCGCTCCCTCCACTGTGACTCTCCCTCCACTGTGAGACTCCCTCCCTCCACTCTGAGACTCCCTTCCTCCACTGTAAGGCTCCCTCCCTCCTTTGTGAGACTTCCTCCCTCCTCTATAGGATTCCCTCCTTCAACTGTGAGCCTCCCTCCCTCCGCTGTGATACTCCCTCCCTCCACTGTGAGCCTCCCTCCCTCCGCTGTGAGACTCCCTCCCTCCAATGTGAGACGCCCTCCCTCTTCTGTGAGACTCCCTCCCTCCACTGTGAGACTCACTCATTCCACTGAGAGTCCCTCCCTCCACTGTGAGACTCCCTTCCTCCACTTTAGGCTCCCTCCCTCCACCCTGAGCCTCCCCTCCATCTGCTTTGAGACTCCCTCCCTCCACTGTAAGGCTCCCTCCACATTAGGCACCCTCCCTCTGCTGTGAGACTCCCTCCCTCCACTGTGAGACTCCCTCCCTTTACTCTGAGACTCCCTTCCTCTACTTTAGAATCCCTCCTTCCACTGTAAGACTCCCTCCACTTTGAGACTCCATTCCTAAACTTTAGGCTCCCTCGTTCCACCGTGAACCTCCCTTCCTCGAACGTGAGCCTACCTCCCTCAGTTGTGAGATTCCCTCACCTCCACTGTGAGGCTCCCTCAACAATGAGACTCCCTCCCTCTATGGTGAGGATCCCTCCGTCTGCTGTCAGACACCCTCCCTCCACTATGAGACTCCCTACCTCCACTGTGAGGCTCCCTCCACTTTCAGACTACTTCCACAGTAAATCGCCCTCCACTGTGAGTCTCCTTCCACTGTGAGAGACCCTCCCTCCACTGTGAGGCTCCCTCCCTCCACTGTGTATCTACCGCCCTCCCCTGAACGACTCCCTCCCTCCACTGTGAAACCCCCTCCCTCCACTGTAAGGCTCCCTCCACTATAAGGATCCTTCCCTCTACTCTAAGACTCCCTTCCTTAAATTTAGGCTAACTCCTTCCACTGTGACCCTCCCTCCCTCCATTATGAGACTCCCTCCTTCCACTGTTTGACTCCCTCCCTCCACTCTGAGACTCCCTTCCCCCACTTTAGGCTCCCTCCCTCCACCTTGAGCCTCCCCTCCATCTGCTTTGAGACTCCCTCCCTCCACATTAGGCACCCTCCCTCTGCTGTGAGACTCCCTTCCTCCACTTCATGCTCCCTCCCTCCACTGTGAGGCTGCCTCCACTTTAGGCATCCTCCCTCTGCTGTGAGCCTACCTCCCTCTGCTTTGAGACTCCCTGCCTCCAGTGTGAGACACTCTCCCTCAACTCTGACACTCCCGTCCTCAACTATAGGCTCCCTCCCTCCACTGTGAGACTCCCTATCTCCGCTGTGAGATACCCTCCCTCCACAGTGATGCTCCTTTCCACTGTGAGACACCCTCCCTGCATTCTGAGACTCCCTTCCTCAACTTTAGGCTCCCTACACTGTGAGGCTCCTTTCCTCCACTGTGAGAGTCCCTCCCTCGACTGTGAGGCTCTCTCCACTTTGAGATTCGTTCCACTGTAAATATCCCTCCACTGTGAGGCTCCTTCCACTGTGCGACTCCCTCCCTCTACTGTGAAACAACCTCCCCCCACTGTAAGGCTCCCTGCCTCTACATTGAGACTCCCTTCCTCCACTATAGGATTCCCTCCCTCACAGTGAGGCTCCCTCAATGCACTGTTAGGCTCCCTCCACTGCAAGGCTCCCTCCACATTAAGACTCCCTCCGTCTGCTGTGAGACTCTCTCCCTCCACCGTGAGGCTCCCTCCACTATTAGGCTTCCTCCCTCCACTCTAAGACTCCCTTCCTTAACAATGAGCCTCCCTCCCTCCAGCGAGTCTCCCTGCCTCCACTCTGAGACTCCCTCCCTACAGCGAGAGTCTCCCTGCCTCCACTCTGAGACTCCCTCCCTCCAGCGAGAGACTCCCTGCCTCCACTGTGAGACTCCCTCCCTCTGCTGTGGGATTCCCTCCTTCAACTGTGAGCCTCCCTCCCTCCGCTGTGATACTCCCTCCCTCCAATGTGAGCCTCCCTCCCTCCGCTGTGAGACTCCCTCCCTTCTCTGTGAGACTCCCTCCCTCCACTCTGAGACTCCCTTCGTTTACTTTACGCTGCCTCCTTCCGCTGTGAGACTCCCTCCCACCACTGTGAGCCTCCCTCCCTCAACGGTGAGACTCCCTCCCTCCGGTATGACTCCCTCCCTCCACTGTGACTCTCCCTCCACTGTGAGACTCCCTCCCTCCACTGTGTGACTCACTCATTCCACTGAGACTCCCTCCCTCCACTGTGAGACTCCCTTCCTCCACTTTAGGCTCCCTCCCTCCACCCTGAGCCTCCCCTCCATCTGCTTTGAGACTCCCTCCCTCCACTGTAAGGCTCCCTCCCCATTAGGCACCCTCCCTCTGCTGTGAGACTCCCTTCCTCCACTTCATGCTCCCTCCCTCCAATGTGAGACGCCCTCCCTCTTCTGTGAGACTCCCTCCCTCCACTGTGAGCCTCCCCTTCTCTGCTGTGAGACACACTCCGTCCACTCTGAGAGTCCCGTCTTCAACTTTAGGCTCCCTCCCTCCACTATGAGACTCTATCCTTCCACTCTGAGACTCGCTTCCTCCACTGTAAGGCTCCCTCCCTCCACTGTAAGGCTCCCTCCCTCCTTTGTGAGACTTCCTCCCTCCTCTATAGGATTCCCTCCTTCAACTGTGAGCCTCCCTCCCTCCGCTGTGATACTCCCTCCCTCCACTGTGAGCCTCCCTCCCTCCGGTGTGAGACTCCCTCCCTCCAATGTGAGACGCCCTCCCTCTTCTGTGAGACTCCCTCCCTCCGCTGAGACTGCCTACACTGTGAGATTCCCTCCTTCCACTGTGAGGTTCCTTCCACTGTGCGACTCCATCCCTCTGCTGTGAGAATCCATCCCTCCGCTGTGAGACTCCCTCCGCTGTGAGGATGCCTCGACTGTGAAACTCCCTCCCTCCACTTTTATCCTCCCTCCCTACGCTGTAAGACTCCCTCCCTTCACTGTGAGTACCCTCCACTCTAAGGCTCCCTACCTATACTGTGAGACTCCCTCCCTACACTCTGGAAATACTTTGCTCCACTGGGAGACTCCCTCCCTACACTGTTCGACCCCCTTCCTCCACTGTGAGACTCCCTTCCTCCACTGTTGGCTCCCTCCCTCCACTGTGAGACTCCCTTCCTCTCCTGTGAGACTGCCTACACTGTGAGATTCCCACCCTCCACTGGGAGGCTCTATCCACTGTGAGGCTCCCTCCCTCCAATTTGATTCACCCTCCAAAGTGAGTTTCCCTCCCTCCACTGTGAGACTCCCTCAACTGTCAGACTCCCTCCCTCCACTGTGAGACTCCCTTCCTCCACTGTTGGCGCCCTCCCTCCAATGTGAGACTCCCTCCCTCAACTGTGAGTCTGAGGGAGGGAGTCGTACAGTGGAGGGATGGAGTCTCACAGTGGAGAGAGGGATCTTCACAGTTGAGCGAATGAGTCTCACAGTTGGAGAGAGTCTCACAATGGAACGAGGTAGTCTCACTGTGGAGTTAGTCTCACAGTGGAGGGAGTCTGACAGTGGAAGGAGTCCCACAAAGGAGGGAGTCTCACAATGGAGGGAGGGAGCTTAAAGTGTAGGGAGGGAGCCTCACAGTTGAGTGAGGGAAGCCTATATTGGAGGGAACGTGCCTTAGAGCGGAGGGAGCCTCCCTCCCTCCGCTGTGAGACTCCCTCCCTCCACTGTGAGACTCCCTCCCTCCACTCTGAGACTCCCTTCGTCAACGGTGAGACTCCCTCCCTCCGGTATGACTCGCTCCCTCCACTGTGACTCTCCCTCCACTGTGAGACTCCCTCCCTCCACTGTGTGACTCACTCATTCCACTGAGACTTCCTCCCTCCACTGTGAGACTCCCTTCCTCCACTTTAGGCTCCCTCCCTCCACCCTGAGCCTCCCCTCCATCTGCTTTGAGACTCCCTCCCTCCACTGTAAGGCTCCCTCCACATTAGGCACCCTCCCTCTGCTGTGAGACTCCCTTCCTCCACTTCATGCTCCCTCCCTCCAATGTGAGACGCCCTCCCTCTTCTGTGAGACTCCCTCCCTCCAATGTGAGACTCACTAATTCCACTGAGACTCCCTCCCTCCACTGTGAGACTCCCTTCCTCCACTTTAGGCTCCCTCCCTCCACCCTGAGCCTCCCCTCCATCTGCTTTGAGACTCCCTCCCTCCACTTTAGAATCCCTCCTTCCACTGTAAGACTCCCTCCACTTTGAGACTCCATTCCTAAACTTTAGGCTCCCTCGTTCCACCGTGAACCTCCCTCCCTCGAACGTGAGCCTACCTCCCTCAGTTGTGAGATTCCCTCACCTCCACTGTGAGGCTCCCTCCACGATGAGACTCCCTCCCTCTATGGTGAGGATCCCTCCGTCTGCTGTCAGACACCCTCCCTCCATTTAAGACTCCCTTCCTCAATTTTAGGCTCCCTCCTTCCACTCTGAGCCTCCCTCCTTCAGCTGTGTGACTCCCTGCCTCCGCTGTGACTCCCTCCCTCCACTGAGTCTACCTCCACTGTGAGGCTCCCTGCACTGTGAGACTCCCTCCCTCCACTATGAGACTCCCTACCTCCACTGTGAGGCTCCCTCCACTTTCAGACTACTTTCACAGTAAATCTCCCTCCACTGTGAGTCTCCTTCCACTGTGAGAGTCCCTCCCTCCACTGTGAGGCTCCCTCCCTCCACTGTGAATCTACCGCCCTCCCCTGAACGACTCCCTCCCTCCACTGTGAAACCCCCTCCCTCCACTGTAAGGCTCCCTCCACTATAAGGCTCCTTCCCTCTACTCTAAGACTCCCTTCCTTAAATTTAGGCTACCTCCTTCCACTGTGACCCTCCCTCCCTCCATTATGAGACTCCCTCCTTCCACTGTTTGACTCCCTCCCTCCACTCTGAGACTCCCTTCCCCCACTTTAGGCTCCCTCCCTCCACCTTGAGCCTCCCCTCCATCTGCTTTGAGACTCCCTCCCTCCACATTAGGCACCCTCCCTCTGCTGTGAGACTCCCTTCCTCCACTTCATGCTCCCTCCCTCCACTGTGAGGCTGCCTCCACTTTAGGCATCCTCCCTCTGCTGTGAGCCTACCTCCCTCTGCTGTGAGACTCCCTGCCTCCAGTGTGAGACACTCTCCCTCAACTCTGACACTCCCGTCCTCAACTATAGGCTCCCTCCCTCCACTGTGAGACTCCCTATCTCCGCTGTGAGATACCCTCCCTCCACAGTGATGCTCCTTTCCACTGTGAGACACCCTCCCTGCACTCTGAGACTCCCTTCCTCAACTTTAGGCTCCCTCCTTCCACTGGGAACCTCCCTCCCTCCACTGTGAGACTCCCTCCCTCCACTCTGAGACTCCCTTCGTCAACTTTAGGCTGCCTCCTTCCGCTGTGAGACTCCCTCCCACCACTGTGAGCCTCCCTCCCTCAATGGTGAGACTCCCTCCCTCCGGTATGACTCGCTCCCTCCACTGTGACTCTCCCTCCACTGTGAGACTCCCTCCCTCCACTCTGAGACTCCCTTCCTCCACTGTAAGGCTCCCTCCCTCCTTTGTGAGACTTCCTCCCTCCTCTATAGGATTCCCTCCTTCAACTGTGAGCCTCCCTCCCTCCGCTGTGATACTCCCTCCCTCCACTGTGAGCCTCCCTCCCTCCGCTGTGAGACTCCCTCCCTCCAATGTGAGACGCCCTCCCTCTTCTGTGAGACTCCCTCCCTCCACTGTGAGACTCACTCATTCCACTGAGAGTCCCTCCCTCCACTGTGAGACTCCCTTCCTCCACTTTAGGCTCCCTCCCTCCACCCTGAGCCTCCCCTCCATCTGCTTTGAGACTCCCTCCCTCCACTGTAAGGCTCCCTCCACATTAGGCACCCTCCCTCTGCTGTGAGACTCCCTCCCTCCACTGTGAGACTCCCTCCCTTTACTCTGAGACTCCCTTCCTCTACTTTAGAATCCCTCCTTCCACTGTAAGACTCCCTCCACTTTGAGACTCCATTCCTAAACTTTAGGCTCCCTCGTTCCACCGTGAACCTCCCTTCCTCGAACGTGAGCCTACCTCCCTCAGTTGTGAGATTCCCTCACCTCCACTGTGAGGCTCCCTCAACAATGAGACTCCCTCCCTCTATGGTGAGGATCCCTCCGTCTGCTGTCAGACACCCTCCCTCCACTATGAGACTCCCTACCTCCACTGTGAGGCTCCCTCCACTTTCAGACTACTTCCACAGTAAATCGCCCTCCACTGTGAGTCTCCTTCCACTGTGAGAGACCCTCCCTCCACTGTGAGGCTCCCTCCCTCCACTGTGTATCTACCGCCCTCCCCTGAACGACTCCCTCCCTCCACTGTGAAACCCCCTCCCTCCACTGTAAGGCTCCCTCCACTATAAGGATCCTTCCCTCTACTCTAAGACTCCCTTCCTTAAATTTAGGCTAACTCCTTCCACTGTGACCCTCCCTCCCTCCATTATGAGACTCCCTCCTTCCACTGTTTGACTCCCTCCCTCCACTCTGAGACTCCCTTCCCCCACTTTAGGCTCCCTCCCTCCACCTTGAGCCTCCCCTCCATCTGCTTTGAGACTCCCTCCCTCCACATTAGGCACCCTCCCTCTGCTGTGAGACTCCCTTCCTCCACTTCATGCTCCCTCCCTCCACTGTGAGGCTGCCTCCACTTTAGGCATCCTCCCTCTGCTGTGAGCCTACCTCCCTCTGCTTTGAGACTCCCTGCCTCCAGTGTGAGACACTCTCCCTCAACTCTGACACTCCCGTCCTCAACTATAGGCTCCCTCCCTCCACTGTGAGACTCCCTATCTCCGCTGTGAGATACCCTCCCTCCACAGTGATGCTCCTTTCCACTGTGAGACACCCTCCCTGCATTCTGAGACTCCCTTCCTCAACTTTAGGCTCCCTACACTGTGAGGCTCCTTTCCTCCACTGTGAGAGTCCCTCCCTCGACTGTGAGGCTCTCTCCACTTTGAGATTCGTTCCACTGTAAATATCCCTCCACTGTGAGGCTCCTTCCACTGTGCGACTCCCTCCCTCTACTGTGAAACAACCTCCCCCCACTGTAAGGCTCCCTGCCTCTACATTGAGACTCCCTTCCTCCACTATAGGATTCCCTCCCTCACAGTGAGGCTCCCTCAATGCACTGTTAGGCTCCCTCCACTGCAAGGCTCCCTCCACATTAAGACTCCCTCCGTCTGCTGTGAGACTCTCTCCCTCCACCGTGAGGCTCCCTCCACTATTAGGCTTCCTCCCTCCACTCTAAGACTCCCTTCCTTAACAATGAGCCTCCCTCCCTCCAGCGAGTCTCCCTGCCTCCACTCTGAGACTCCCTCCCTACAGCGAGAGTCTCCCTGCCTCCACTCTGAGACTCCCTCCCTCCAGCGAGAGACTCCCTGCCTCCACTGTGAGACTCCCTCCCTCTGCTGTGGGATTCCCTCCTTCAACTGTGAGCCTCCCTCCCTCCGCTGTGATACTCCCTCCCTCCAATGTGAGCCTCCCTCCCTCCGCTGTGAGACTCCCTCCCTTCTCTGTGAGACTCCCTCCCTCCACTCTGAGACTCCCTTCGTTTACTTTACGCTGCCTCCTTCCGCTGTGAGACTCCCTCCCACCACTGTGAGCCTCCCTCCCTCAACGGTGAGACTCCCTCCCTCCGGTATGACTCCCTCCCTCCACTGTGACTCTCCCTCCACTGTGAGACTCCCTCCCTCCACTGTGTGACTCACTCATTCCACTGAGACTCCCTCCCTCCACTGTGAGACTCCCTTCCTCCACTTTAGGCTCCCTCCCTCCACCCTGAGCCTCCCCTCCATCTGCTTTGAGACTCCCTCCCTCCACATTAGGCACCATCCCTCTGCTGTGAGAATCCATCCCTCCGCTGTGAGACTCCCTCCGCTGTGAGGATGCCTCGACTGTGAAACTCCCTCCCTCCACTTTTATCCTCCCTCCCTACGCTGTAAGACTCCCTCCCTTCACTGTGAGTACCCTCCACTCTAAGGCTCCCTACCTATACTGTGAGACTCCCTCCCTACACTCTGGAAATACTTTGCTCCACTGGGAGACTCCCTCCCTACACTGTTCGACCCCCTTCCTCCACTGTGAGACTCCCTTCCTCCACTGTTGGCGCCCTCCCTCCAATTTGATTCACCCTTCAAAGTGAGTTTCCCTCCCTCCACTGTGAGACTCCTTTTCCTCCACTGTTGGTGCCCTCCCTCCAATGTGAGACTCCCTCCCTCAACTGTGAGTCTGAGGGAGGGAGTCGTACAGTGGAGGGATGGAGTCTCACAGTGGAGAGAGGGATCTTCACAGTTGAGCGAATGAGTCTCACAGTTGGAGGGAGTCTCACAATGGAACGAGGTAGTCTCACTGTGGAGTTAGTCTCACAGTGGAGGGAGTCTCACAGTGGAAGGAGTCCCACAAAGGAGGGAGTCTCACAATGGAGGGAGGGAGCTTAAACTGTAGGGTGGGAGCCTCACAGTTGAGTGAGGGAAGCCTATATTGGAGGGAACGTGCCTTAGAGTGGAGGGAGACTCCCTCCCTCCACTGTGAGACTCCCTCCCTCCACTCTGAGACTCCCTTCGTCAACTTTAGGCTGCCTCCTTCCGCTGTGAGACTCCCTCCCACCACTGTGAGCTTCCCTCCCTCAACGGTGAGACTCCCTCCCTCCGGTATGACTCGCTCCCTCCACTGTGACTCTCCCTCCACTGTGAGACTCCCTCCCTCCACTGTGTGATTCACTCATTTCACTGAGACTCCTTCCCTCCACTGTGAGACTCCCTTCCTCCACTTTAGGCTCCCTCCCTCCACCCTGAGCCTCCCCTCCATCTGCTTTGAGACTCCCTCCCTCCACTGTAAGGCTCCCTCCACATTAGGCACCCTCCCTCTGCTGTGAGACTCCCTTCCTCCACTTCATGCTCCCTCCCTCCAATGTGAGACGCCCTCCCTCTTCTGTGAGACTCCCTCCCTCCACTGTGAGCCTCCCCTTCTCTGCTGTGAGACACACTCCGTCCACTCTGAGAGTTCCGTCTTCAACTTTAGGCTCCCTCCCTCCACTATGAGACTCTATCCTTCCACTCTGAGACTCCCTTCCTCCACTGTAAGGCTCCCTCCCTCCTTTGTGAGACGTCCTCCCTCTTCTGTGAGACTCCCTCCCTCCACTGTGAGACTCCCCTTCTCTGCTGTGAGACACACTCCGTCCACTCTGAGAGTTCCGTCTTCAACTTTAGGCTCTCTCCCTCCACTATGAGACTCTATCCTTCCACTCTGAGACTCCCTTCCTCCACTGTAAGGCTCCCTCCCTCCTTTGTGAGACTTCCTCCCTCCTCTATAGGATTCCCTCCTTCAACTGTGAGCCTCCCTCCCTCCGCTGTGATACTCCCTCCCTCCACTGTGAGCCTCCCTCCCTCCGCTGTGAGACTCCCTCCCTCCAATGTGAGACGCCCTCCCTCTTCTGTGAGACTCCCTCCCTCCACTGTGAGACTCACTCATTCCACTGAGAGTCCCTCCCTCCACTGTGAGACTCCCTTCCTCCACTTTAGGCTCCCTCCCTCCACCCTGAGCCTCCCCTCCATCTGCTTTGAGACTCCCTCCCTCCACTGTAAGGCTCCCTCCACATTAGGCACCCTCCCTCTGCTGTGAGACTCCCTCCCTCCACTGTGAGACTCCCTCCCTTTACTCTGAGACTCCCTTCCTCTACTTTAGAATCCCTCCTTCCACTGTAAGACTCCCTCCACTTTGAGACTCCATTCCTAAACTTTAGGCTCCCTCGTTCCACCGTGAACCTCCCTTCCTCGAACGTGAGCCTACCTCCCTCAGTTGTGAGATTCCCTCACCTCCACTGTGAGGCTCCCTCAACAATGAGACTCCCTCCCTCTATGGTGAGGATCCCTCCGTCTGCTGTCAGACACCCTCCCTCCATTTAAGACTCCCTTCCTCTATTTTAGACTCCCTCCTTCCACTCTGAGCCTCCCTCCTTCCGCTGTGTGACTCCCTGCCTCCGCTGTGACTCCCTCCCTCCACTGAGTCTACCTCCACTGTGAGGCTCCCTGCACTGTGAGACTCCCTCCCTCCACTATGAGACTCCCTACCTCCACTGTGAGGCTCCCTCCACTTTCAGACTACTTTCACAGTAAATCTCCCTCCACTGTGAGTCTCCTTCCACTGTGAGAGTCCCTCCCTCCACTGTGAGGCTCCCTCCCTCCACTGTGAATCTACCGCCCTCCCCTGAACGACTCCCTCCCTCCACTGTGAAACCCCCTCCCTCCACTGTAAGGCTCCCTCCACTATAAGGCTCCTTCCCTCTACTCTAAGACTCCCTTCCTTAAATTTAGGCTACCTCCTTCCACTGTGACCCTCCCTCCCTCCATTATGAGACTCCCTCCTTCCACTGTTTGACTCCCTCCCTCCACTCTGAGACTCCCTTCCCCCACTTTAGGCTCCCTCCCTCCACCTTGAGCCTCCCCTCCATCTGCTTTGAGACTCCCTCCCTCCACATTAGGCACCCTCCCTCTGCTGTGAGACTCCCTTCCTCCACTTCATGCTCCCTCCCTCCACTGTGAGGCTGCCTCCACTTTAGGCATCCTCCCTCTGCTGTGAGCCTACCTCCCTCTGCTGTGAGACTCCCTGCCTCCAGTGTGAGACACTCTCCCTCAACTCTGACACTCCCGTCCTCAACTATAGGCTCCCTCCCTCCACTGTGAGACTCCCTATCTCCGCTGTGAGATACCCTCCCTCCACAGTGATGCTCCTTTCCACTGTGAGACACCCTCCCTGCACTCTGAGACTCCCTTCCTCAACTTTAGGCTCCCTCCTTCCACTGGGAACCTCCCTCCCTCCACTGTGAGACTCCCTCCCTCCACTCTGAGACTCCCTTCGTCAACTTTAGGCTGCCTCCTTCCGCTGTGAGACTCCCTCCCACCACTGTGAGCCTCCCTCCCTCAACGGTGAGACTCCCTCCCTCCGGTATGACTCGCTCCCTCCACTGTGACTCTCCCTCCACTGTGAGACTCCCTCCCTCCACTCTGAGACTCCCTTCCTCCACTGTAAGGCTCCCTCCCTCCTTTGTGAGACTTCCTCCCTCCTCTATAGGATTCCCTCCTTCAACTGTGAGCCTCCCTCCCTCCGCTGTGATACTCCCTCCCTCCACTGTGAGCCTCCCTCCCTCCGCTGTGAGACTCCCTCCCTCCAATGTGAGACGCCCTCCCTCTTCTGTGAGACTCCCTCCCTCCACTGTGAGACTCACTCATTCCACTGAGAGTCCCTCCCTCCACTGTGAGACTCCCTTCCTCCACTTTAGGCTCCCTCCCTCCACCCTGAGCCTCCCCTCCATCTGCTTTGAGACTCCCTCCCTCCACTGTAAGGCTCCCTCCACATTAGGCACCCTCCCTCTGCTGTGAGACTCCCTCCCTCCACTGTGAGACTCCCTCCCTTTACTCTGAGACTCCCTTCCTCTACTTTAGAATCCCTCCTTCCACTGTAAGACTCCCTCCACTTTGAGACTCCATTCCTAAACTTTAGGCTCCCTCGTTCCACCGTGAACCTCCCTTCCTCGAACGTGAGCCTACCTCCCTCAGTTGTGAGATTCCCTCACCTCCACTGTGAGGCTCCCTCAACAATGAGACTCCCTCCCTCTATGGTGAGGATCCCTCCGTCTGCTGTCAGACACCCTCCCTCCACTATGAGACTCCCTACCTCCACTGTGAGGCTCCCTCCACTTTCAGACTACTTCCACAGTAAATCGCCCTCCACTGTGAGTCTCCTTCCACTGTGAGAGACCCTCCCTCCACTGTGAGGCTCCCTCCCTCCACTGTGTATCTACCGCCCTCCCCTGAACGACTCCCTCCCTCCACTGTGAAACCCCCTCCCTCCACTGTAAGGCTCCCTCCACTATAAGGATCCTTCCCTCTACTCTAAGACTCCCTTCCTTAAATTTAGGCTAACTCCTTCCACTGTGACCCTCCCTCCCTCCATTATGAGACTCCCTCCTTCCACTGTTTGACTCCCTCCCTCCACTCTGAGACTCCCTTCCCCCACTTTAGGCTCCCTCCCTCCACCTTGAGCCTCCCCTCCATCTGCTTTGAGACTCCCTCCCTCCACATTAGGCACCCTCCCTCTGCTGTGAGACTCCCTTCCTCCACTTCATGCTCCCTCCCTCCACTGTGAGGCTGCCTCCACTTTAGGCATCCTCCCTCTGCTGTGAGCCTACCTCCCTCTGCTTTGAGACTCCCTGCCTCCAGTGTGAGACACTCTCCCTCAACTCTGACACTCCCGTCCTCAACTATAGGCTCCCTCCCTCCACTGTGAGACTCCCTATCTCCGCTGTGAGATACCCTCCCTCCACAGTGATGCTCCTTTCCACTGTGAGACACCCTCCCTGCATTCTGAGACTCCCTTCCTCAACTTTAGGCTCCCTACACTGTGAGGCTCCTTTCCTCCACTGTGAGAGTCCCTCCCTCGACTGTGAGGCTCTCTCCACTTTGAGATTCGTTCCACTGTAAATATCCCTCCACTGTGAGGCTCCTTCCACTGTGCGACTCCCTCCCTCTACTGTGAAACAACCTCCCCCCACTGTAAGGCTCCCTGCCTCTACATTGAGACTCCCTTCCTCCACTATAGGATTCCCTCCCTCACAGTGAGGCTCCCTCAATGCACTGTTAGGCTCCCTCCACTGCAAGGCTCCCTCCACATTAAGACTCCCTCCGTCTGCTGTGAGACTCTCTCCCTCCACCGTGAGGCTCCCTCCACTATTAGGCTTCCTCCCTCCACTCTAAGACTCCCTTCCTTAACAATGAGCCTCCCTCCCTCCAGCGAGTCTCCCTGCCTCCACTCTGAGACTCCCTCCCTACAGCGAGAGTCTCCCTGCCTCCACTCTGAGACTCCCTCCCTCCAGCGAGAGACTCCCTGCCTCCACTGTGAGACTCCCTCCCTCTGCTGTGGGATTCCCTCCTTCAACTGTGAGCCTCCCTCCCTCCGCTGTGATACTCCCTCCCTCCAATGTGAGCCTCCCTCCCTCCGCTGTGAGACTCCCTCCCTTCTCTGTGAGACTCCCTCCCTCCACTCTGAGACTCCCTTCGTTTACTTTACGCTGCCTCCTTCCGCTGTGAGACTCCCTCCCACCACTGTGAGCCTCCCTCCCTCAACGGTGAGACTCCCTCCCTCCGGTATGACTCCCTCCCTCCACTGTGACTCTCCCTCCACTGTGAGACTCCCTCCCTCCACTGTGTGACTCACTCATTCCACTGAGACTCCCTCCCTCCACTGTGAGACTCCCTTCCTCCACTTTAGGCTCCCTCCCTCCACCCTGAGCCTCCCCTCCATCTGCTTTGAGACTCCCTCCCTCCACATTAGGCACCATCCCTCTGCTGTGAGAATCCATCCCTCCGCTGTGAGACTCCCTCCGCTGTGAGGATGCCTCGACTGTGAAACTCCCTCCCTCCACTTTTATCCTCCCTCCCTACGCTGTAAGACTCCCTCCCTTCACTGTGAGTACCCTCCACTCTAAGGCTCCCTACCTATACTGTGAGACTCCCTCCCTACACTCTGGAAATACTTTGCTCCACTGGGAGACTCCCTCCCTACACTGTTCGACCCCCTTCCTCCACTGTGAGACTCCCTTCCTCCACTGTTGGCGCCCTCCCTCCAATTTGATTCACCCTTCAAAGTGAGTTTCCCTCCCTCCACTGTGAGACTCCTTTTCCTCCACTGTTGGTGCCCTCCCTCCAATGTGAGACTCCCTCCCTCAACTGTGAGTCTGAGGGAGGGAGTCGTACAGTGGAGGGATGGAGTCTCACAGTGGAGAGAGGGATCTTCACAGTTGAGCGAATGAGTCTCACAGTTGGAGGGAGTCTCACAATGGAACGAGGTAGTCTCACTGTGGAGTTAGTCTCACAGTGGAGGGAGTCTCACAGTGGAAGGAGTCCCACAAAGGAGGGAGTCTCACAATGGAGGGAGGGAGCTTAAACTGTAGGGTGGGAGCCTCACAGTTGAGTGAGGGAAGCCTATATTGGAGGGAACGTGCCTTAGAGTGGAGGGAGACTCCCTCCCTCCACTGTGAGACTCCCTCCCTCCACTCTGAGACTCCCTTCGTCAACTTTAGGCTGCCTCCTTCCGCTGTGAGACTCCCTCCCACCACTGTGAGCTTCCCTCCCTCAACGGTGAGACTCCCTCCCTCCGGTATGACTCGCTCCCTCCACTGTGACTCTCCCTCCACTGTGAGACTCCCTCCCTCCACTGTGTGATTCACTCATTTCACTGAGACTCCTTCCCTCCACTGTGAGACTCCCTTCCTCCACTTTAGGCTCCCTCCCTCCACCCTGAGCCTCCCCTCCATCTGCTTTGAGACTCCCTCCCTCCACTGTAAGGCTCCCTCCACATTAGGCACCCTCCCTCTGCTGTGAGACTCCCTTCCTCCACTTCATGCTCCCTCCCTCCAATGTGAGACGCCCTCCCTCTTCTGTGAGACTCCCTCCCTCCACTGTGAGCCTCCCCTTCTCTGCTGTGAGACACACTCCGTCCACTCTGAGAGTTCCGTCTTCAACTTTAGGCTCCCTCCCTCCACTATGAGACTCTATCCTTCCACTCTGAGACTCCCTTCCTCCACTGTAAGGCTCCCTCCCTCCTTTGTGAGACGTCCTCCCTCTTCTGTGAGACTCCCTCCCTCCACTGTGAGCCTCCCCTTCTCTGCTGTGAGACACACTCCGTCCACTCTGAGAGTTCCGTCTTCAACTTTAGGCTCCCTCCCTCCACTATGAGACTCTATCCTTCCACTCTGAGACTCCCTTCCTCCACTGTAAGGCTCCCTCCCTCCTTTGTGAGACTTCCTCCCTCCTCTATAGGATTCCCTCCTTCAACTGTGAGCCTCCCTCCCTCCGCTGTGATACTCCCTCCCTCCACTGTGAGCCTCCCTCCCTCCGCTGTGAGACTCCCTCCCTCCAATGTGAGACGCCCTCCCTCTTCTGTGAGACTCCCTCCCTCCACTGTGAGACTCACTCATTCCACTGAGAGTCCCTCCCTCCACTGTGAGACTCCCTTCCTCCACTTTAGGCTCCCTCCCTCCACCCTGAGCCTCCCCTCCATCTGCTTTGAGACTCCCTCCCTCCACTGTAAGGCTCCCTCCACATTAGGCACCCTCCCTCTGCTGTGAGACTCCCTCCCTCCACTGTGAGACTCCCTCCCTTTACTCTGAGACTCCCTTCCTCTACTTTAGAATCCCTCCTTCCACTGTAAGACTCCCTCCACTTTGAGACTCCATTCCTAAACTTTAGGCTCCCTCGTTCCACCGTGAACCTCCCTTCCTCGAACGTGAGCCTACCTCCCTCAGTTGTGAGATTCCCTCACCTCCACTGTGAGGCTCCCTCAACAATGAGACTCCCTCCCTCTATGGTGAGGATCCCTCCGTCTGCTGTCAGACACCCTCCCTCCACTATGAGACTCCCTACCTCCACTGTGAGGCTCCCTCCACTTTCAGACTACTTCCACAGTAAATCGCCCTCCACTGTGAGTCTCCTTCCACTGTGAGAGACCCTCCCTCCACTGTGAGGCTCCCTCCCTCCACTGTGTATCTACCGCCCTCCCCTGAACGACTCCCTCCCTCCACTGTGAAACCCCCTCCCTCCACTGTAAGGCTCCCTCCACTATAAGGATCCTTCCCTCTACTCTAAGACTCCCTTCCTTAAATTTAGGCTAACTCCTTCCACTGTGACCCTCCCTCCCTCCATTATGAGACTCCCTCCTTCCACTGTTTGACTCCCTCCCTCCACTCTGAGACTCCCTTCCCCCACTTTAGGCTCCCTCCCTCCACCTTGAGCCTCCCCTCCATCTGCTTTGAGACTCCCTCCCTCCACATTAGGCACCCTCCCTCTGCTGTGAGACTCCCTTCCTCCACTTCATGCTCCCTCCCTCCACTGTGAGGCTGCCTCCACTTTAGGCATCCTCCCTCTGCTGTGAGCCTACCTCCCTCTGCTTTGAGACTCCCTGCCTCCAGTGTGAGACACTCTCCCTCAACTCTGACACTCCCGTCCTCAACTATAGGCTCCCTCCCTCCACTGTGAGACTCCCTATCTCCGCTGTGAGATACCCTCCCTCCACAGTGATGCTCCTTTCCACTGTGAGACACCCTCCCTGCATTCTGAGACTCCCTTCCTCAACTTTAGGCTCCCTACACTGTGAGGCTCCTTTCCTCCACTGTGAGAGTCCCTCCCTCGACTGTGAGGCTCTCTCCACTTTGAGATTCGTTCCACTGTAAATATCCCTCCACTGTGAGGCTCCTTCCACTGTGCGACTCCCTCCCTCTACTGTGAAACAACCTCCCCCCACTGTAAGGCTCCCTGCCTCTACATTGAGACTCCCTTCCTCCACTATAGGATTCCCTCCCTCACAGTGAGGCTCCCTCAATGCACTGTTAGGCTCCCTCCACTGCAAGGCTCCCTCCACATTAAGACTCCCTCCGTCTGCTGTGAGACTCTCTCCCTCCACCGTGAGGCTCCCTCCACTATTAGGCTTCCTCCCTCCACTCTAAGACTCCCTTCCTTAACAATGAGCCTCCCTCCCTCCAGCGAGTCTCCCTGCCTCCACTCTGAGACTCCCTCCCTACAGCGAGAGTCTCCCTGCCTCCACTCTGAGACTCCCTCCCTCCAGCGAGAGACTCCCTGCCTCCACTGTGAGACTCCCTCCCTCTGCTGTGGGATTCCCTCCTTCAACTGTGAGCCTCCCTCCCTCCGCTGTGATACTCCCTCCCTCCAATGTGAGCCTCCCTCCCTCCGCTGTGAGACTCCCTCCCTTCTCTGTGAGACTCCCTCCCTCCACTCTGAGACTCCCTTCGTTTACTTTACGCTGCCTCCTTCCGCTGTGAGACTCCCTCCCACCACTGTGAGCCTCCCTCCCTCAACGGTGAGACTCCCTCCCTCCGGTATGACTCCCTCCCTCCACTGTGACTCTCCCTCCACTGTGAGACTCCCTCCCTCCACTGTGTGACTCACTCATTCCACTGAGACTCCCTCCCTCCACTGTGAGACTCCCTTCCTCCACTTTAGGCTCCCTCCCTCCACCCTGAGCCTCCCCTCCATCTGCTTTGAGACTCCCTCCCTCCACATTAGGCACCATCCCTCTGCTGTGAGAATCCATCCCTCCGCTGTGAGACTCCCTCCGCTGTGAGGATGCCTCGACTGTGAAACTCCCTCCCTCCACTTTTATCCTCCCTCCCTACGCTGTAAGACTCCCTCCCTTCACTGTGAGTACCCTCCACTCTAAGGCTCCCTACCTATACTGTGAGACTCCCTCCCTACACTCTGGAAATACTTTGCTCCACTGGGAGACTCCCTCCCTACACTGTTCGACCCCCTTCCTCCACTGTGAGACTCCCTTCCTCCACTGTTGGCGCCCTCCCTCCAATTTGATTCACCCTTCAAAGTGAGTTTCCCTCCCTCCACTGTGAGACTCCTTTTCCTCCACTGTTGGTGCCCTCCCTCCAATGTGAGACTCCCTCCCTCAACTGTGAGTCTGAGGGAGGGAGTCGTACAGTGGAGGGATGGAGTCTCACAGTGGAGAGAGGGATCTTCACAGTTGAGCGAATGAGTCTCACAGTTGGAGGGAGTCTCACAATGGAACGAGGTAGTCTCACTGTGGAGTTAGTCTCACAGTGGAGGGAGTCTCACAGTGGAAGGAGTCCCACAAAGGAGGGAGTCTCACAATGGAGGGAGGGAGCTTAAACTGTAGGGTGGGAGCCTCACAGTTGAGTGAGGGAAGCCTATATTGGAGGGAACGTGCCTTAGAGTGGAGGGAGACTCCCTCCCTCCACTGTGAGACTCCCTCCCTCCACTCTGAGACTCCCTTCGTCAACTTTAGGCTGCCTCCTTCCGCTGTGAGACTCCCTCCCACCACTGTGAGCCTCCCTCCCTCAACGGTGAGACTCCCTCCCTCCGGTATGACTCGCTCCCTCCACTGTGACTCTCCCTCCACTGTGAGACTCCCTCCCTCCACTGTGTGATTCACTCATTTCACTGAGACTCCTTCCCTCCACTGTGAGACTCCCTTCCTCCACTTTAGGCTCCCTCCCTCCACCCTGAGCCTCCCCTCCATCTGCTTTGAGACTCCCTCCCTCCACTGTAAGGCTCCCTCCACATTAGGCACCCTCCCTCTGCTGTGAGACTCCCTTCCTCCACTTCATGCTCCCTCCCTCCAATGTGAGACGCCCTCCCTCTTCTGTGAGACTCCCTCCCTCCACTGTGAGCCTCCCCTTCTCTGCTGTGAGACACACTCCGTCCACTCTGAGAGTCCCGTCTTCAACTTTAGGCTCCCTCCCTCCACTATGAGACTCTATCCTTCAACTCTGAGACTCCCTTCCTCCACTGTAAGGCTCCCTCCCTCCACTGTAAGGCTCCCTCCCTCCTTTGTGAGACGTCCTCCCTCCTCTATAGGATTCCCTCCTTCAACTGTGAGCCTCCCTCCCTCCGCTGTGATACTCCCTCCCTCCACTGTGAGCCTCCCTCCCTCCGCTGTGAGACTCCCTCCCTCCAATGTGAGACGCCCTCCCTCTTCTGTGAGACTCCCTCCCTCCACTGTGAGACTCACTCATTCCACTGAGAGTCCCTCCCTCCACTGTGAGACTCCCTTCCTCCACTTTAGGCTCCCTCCCTCCACCCTGAGCCTCCCCTCCATCTGCTTTGAGACTCCCTCCCTCCACTGTAAGGCTCCCTCCACATTAGGCACCCTCCCTCTGCTGTGAGACTCCCTCCCTCCACTGTGAGACTCCCTCCCTTTACTCTGAGACTCCCTTCCTCTACTTTAGAATCCCTCCTTCCACTGTAAGACTCCCTCCACTTTGAGACTCCATTCCTAAACTTTAGGCTCCCTCGTTCCACCGTGAACCTCCCTTCCTCGAACGTGAGCCTACCTCCCTCAGTTGTGAGATTCCCTCACCTCCACTGTGAGGCTCCCTCAACAATGAGACTCCCTCCCTCTATGGTGAGGATCCCTCCGTCTGCTGTCAGACACCCTCCCTCCATTTAAGACTCCCTTCCTCTATTTTAGACTCCCTCCTTCCACTCTGAGCCTCCCTCCTTCCGCTGTGTGACTCCCTGCCTCCGCTGTGACTCCCTCTTTCCACTGAGTCTACCTCCACTGTGAGGCTCCCTGCACTGTGAGACTCCCTCCCTCCACTATGAGACTCCCTACCTCCACTGTGAGGCTCCCTCCACTTTCAGACTACTTCCACAGTAAATCGCCCTCCACTGTGAGTCTCCTTCCATTGTGAGAGACCCTCCCTCCACTGTGAGGCTCCCTCCCTCCACTGTGTATCTACCGCCCTCCCCTGAACGACTCCCTCCCTCCACTGTGAAACCCCCTCCCTCCACTGTAAGGCTCCCTCCACTATAAGGCTCCTTCCCTCTACTCTAAGACTCCCTTCCTTAAATTTAGGCTAACTCCTTCCACTGTGACCCTCCCTCCCTCCATTATGAAACTCCCTCCTTCCACTGTTTGACTCCCTCCCTCCACTTTAGGCTCCCTCCCTCCACCTTGAGTCTCCCCTCCATCTGCTTTGAGACTCCCTCCCTCCACATTAGGCACCCTCCCTCTGCTGTGAGACTCCCTTCCTCCACTTCATGCTCCCTCCCTCCACTGTGAGGCTGCCTCCACTTTAGGCATCCTCCCTCTGCTGTGAGCCTACCTCCCTCTGCTTTGAGACTCCCTGCCTCCAGTGTGAGACACTCTCCCTCAACTCTGACACTCCCGTCCTCAACTATAGGCTCCCTCCCTCCACTGTGAGACTCCCTATCTCCGCTGTGAGATACCCTCCCTCCACAGTGATGCTCCTTTCCACTGTGAGACACCCTCCCTGCATTCTGAGACTCCCTTCCTCAACTTTAGGCTCCCTCCTTCCACTGGGAACCTCCCTCCCTCCACTGTGAGACTCCCTCCCTCCACTCTGACACTTCCTTCCTCCAGTTTAGGCTCCCTACGCTGTGAGGCTCCTTTCCTCCACTGTGAGAGTCCCTCCCTCGACTGTGAGGCTCTCTCCACTTTGAGATTCGTTCCACTGTAAATATCCCTCCACTGTGAGGCTCCTTCCACTGTGCGATTCCCTCCCTCTACTGTGAAACAACCTCCCTCCACTGTAAGGCTCCCTGCCTCTACATTGAGACTCCCTTCCTCCACTATAGGATTCCCTCCCTCACAGTGAGGCTCCCTCAATGCACTGTTAGGCTCCCTCCACTGCAAGGCTCCCTCCACATTAAGACTCCCTCCGTCTGCTGTGAGACTCTCTCCCTCCACCGTGAGGCTCCCTCCACTATTAGGCTTCCTCCCTCCACTCTAAGACTCCCTTCCTTAACAATGAGCCTCCCTCCCTCCAGCGAGTCTCCCTGCCTCCACTCTGAGACTCCCTCCCTACAGCGAGAGTCTCCCTGCCTCCACTCTGAGACTCCCTCCCTCCAGCGAGAGACTCCCTGCCTCCACTGTGAGACTCCCTCCCTCTGCTGTGGGATTCCCTCCTTCAACTGTGAGCCTCCCTCCCTCCGCTGTGATACTCCCTCCCTCCAATGTGAGCCTCCCTCCCTCCGCTGTGAGACTCCCTCCCTTCTCTGTGAGACTCCCTCCCTCCACTCTGAGACTCCCTTCGTTTACTTTACGCTGCCTCCTTCCGCTGTGAGACTCCCTCCCACCACTGTGAGCCTCCCTCCCTCAACGGTGAGACTCCCTCCCTCCGGTATGACTCCCTCCCTCCACTGTGACTCTCCCTCCACTGTGAGACTCCCTCCCTCCACTGTGTGACTCACTCATTCCACTGAGACTCCCTCCCTCCACTGTGAGACTCCCTTCCTCCACTTTAGGCTCCCTCCCTCCACCCTGAGCCTCCCCTCCATCTGCTTTGAGACTCCCTCCCTCCACATTAGGCACCCTCCCTCTGCTGTGAGACTCCCTTCCTCCACTTCATGCTCCCTCCCTCCAATGTGAGACGCCCTCCCTCCTCTGTGAGCCTCCCCTTCTCTGCTGTGAGACACACTCCGTCCAAGCTGAGAGTCCCGTCTTCAACTTTAGGCTCCCTCCCTCCACTATGAGACTCCATCCTTCCACTCTGAGACTCCCTTCCTCCACTTCAGAATCCCTCCCTCCACTGTGAGACTCCCTCCCTCCACTGTAAGGCTCCCTCCCTCCACTGTAAGGCTCCCTCCCTACTTTGTGAGACTTCCTCCCTCCTCTATAGGATTCCCTCCTTCACAGTAAGGCTCCCTCGTTCCACCGTGAGACTCCCTCCCTCCGCTGTGACTGCCTACACTGTGAGATTCCCTCCTTCCACTGTGAGGTTCCTTCCACTGTGCGACTCCATCCCTCTGCTGTGAGAATCCATCCCTCCGCTGTGAGACTCCCTCCGCTGTGAGGATGCCTCGACTGTGAAACTCCCTCCCTCCACTTTTATCCTCCCTCCCTACGCTGTAAGACTCCCTCCCTTCACTGTGAGTACCCTCCACTCTAAGGCTCCCTCCCTCCACTGTGAGACTCCCTCCCTCCACTGTAAGGCTCCCTCCCTCCACTGTGAGACTCCCTTCCTCTCCTATGAGACTGCCTCCACTGTGAGACTCCCTCCCTCCACTGTGTGACTCACTCATTCCACTTAGACTCCCTCCCTCCACTGTGAGACTCCCTTCCTCCACTTCATGCTCCCTCCCTCCAATGTGAGACGCCCTCCCTCTTCTGTGAGACTCCCTCCCTCCACTGTGAGCCTCCCCTTCTCTGCTGTGAGACACACTCCGTCCACTCTAAGGCTCCCTCCCTCCACTGTGAGACTCCCTCCCTACACTCTGGAAATACTTTGCTCCACTGGGAGACTCCCTCCCTACACTGTTCAACCCCCTTCCTCCACTGTGAGACTCCCTTCCTCCACTGTTGGCTCCCTCCCTCCACTGTGAGATTCCCACCCTCCACTGGGAGGCTCTATCCACTGTGAGGCTCCCTTCCTCCAATTTGATTCACCCTTCAAAGTGAGTTTCCCTCCCTCTACTGTGAGACTCCCTCAACTGTCAGACTCCCTCCCTCCACTGTGAGACTCCCTTCCTCCACTGTTGGCGCCCTCCCTCCAATGTGAGACTCCATCCCTCAACTGTGAGTCTGAGGGAGGGAGTCGTACAGTGGAGAGAGGGATCTTCACAGTTGAGCGAATGAGTCTCACAGTTGAAGGGAGTCTCACAATGGAACGAGGTAGTCTCACTGTGGAGTTAGTCTCACAGTGGAGGGAGTCTGACAGTGGAAGGAGTCCCACAAAGGAGGGAGTCTCACAATGGAGGGAGGGAGCTTAAAGTGTAGGGAGGGAGCCTCACAATTGAGTGAGGGAAGCCTATATTGGAGGGAACGTGCCTTAGAGTGGAGGGAGCCTCCCTCCCTCCGCTGTGAGACTCCCTCCCTCCACTGTGAGACTCCCTCCCTGCACTCTGAGACTCCCTTCGTCAACTTTAGGCTGCCTCCTTCCACTGTGAGACTCCCTCCCACCACTGTGAGCCTCCCTCCCTCAACGGTGAGACTCCCTCCCTCCGGTATGACTCGCTCCCTCAACTGTGACTCTCCCTCCACTGTGAAACTCCCTCCCTCCACTGTGTGACTCATTCATTCCACTGAGACTCCCTCCCTCCACTGTGAGACTCCCTTCCTCCACTTTAGGCTCCCTCCCTCCACCCTGAGCCTCCCCTCCATCTGCTTTGAGACTCCCTCCCTCCACTGTAAGGCTCCCTGCACATTAGGCACCCTCCCTCTGCTGTGAGACTCCCTTCCTCCACTTCATGCGGGAGGGAGGGAGGGAGGGACCCTCCAATGTGAGACTCCCTCCCTCCTCTGTGAGCCTCCCCTTCTCTGCTGTGAGACACACTCCGTCCAAGCTGAGAGTACCGTCTTCAACTTTAGGCTCCCTCCCTCCACTATGAGACTCCATCCTTCCACTCTGAGACTCCCTTCCTCCACTTCAGAATCCCTCCCTCCACTCTGAGACTCCCTCCCTCCACTGTAAGGCTCCCTCCCTCCACTGTAAGGCTCCCTCCCTACTTTGTGAGACTTCCTCCCTCCTCTATAGGATTCCCTCCTTCACAGTAAGGCTCCCTCGTTCCACCGTGAGACTCCCTCCCTCCGCTGTGACTGCCTACACTGTGAGATTCCCTCCTTCCACTGTGAGGTTCCTTCCACTGTGCGACTCCATCCCTCTGCTGTGAGAATCCATCCCTCCGCTGTGAGACTCCCTCCGCTGTGAGGATGCCTCGACTGTGAAACTCCCTCCCTCCACTTTTATCCTCCCTCCCTACGCTGTAAGACTCCCTCCCTTCACTGTGAGTACCCTCCACTCTAAGGCTCCCTCCCTCCACTATGAGACTCCCTCCCTCCACTGTAAGGCTCCCTCCCTCCACTGTAAGGCTCCCTGCACATTAGGCACCCTCCCTCTGCTGTGAGACTCCCTTCCTCCACTTCATGCGGGAGGGAGGGAGGGAGGGACCCTCCAATGTGAGACTCCCTCCCTCCTCTGTGAGCCTCCCCTTCTCTGCTGTGAGACACACTCCGTCCAAGCTGAGAGTACCGTCTTCAACTTTAGGCTCCCTCCCTCCACTATGAGACTCCATCCTTCCACTCTGAGACTCCCTTCCTCCACTTCAGAATCCCTCCCTCCACTCTGAGACTCCCTCCCTCCACTGTAAGGCTCCCTCCCTCCACTGTAAGGCTCCCTCCCTACTTTGTGAGACTTCCTCCCTCCTCTATAGGATTCCCTCCTTCACAGTAAGGCTCCCTCGTTCCACCGTGAGACTCCCTCCCTCCGCTGTGACTGCCTACACTGTGAGATTCCCTCCTTCCACTGTGAGGTTCCTTCCACTGTGCGACTCCATCCCTCTGCTGTGAGAATCCATCCCTCCGCTGTGAGACTCCCTCCGCTGTGAGGATGCCTCGACTGTGAAACTCCCTCCCTCCACTTTTATCCTCCCTCCCTACGCTGTAAGACTCCCTCCCTTCACTGTGAGTACCCTCCACTCTAAGGCTCCCTCCCTCCACTATGAGGCTCCCTCCCTCCACTGTAAGGCTCCCTCCCTCCACTGTGAGACTCCCTTCCTCTCCTATGAGACTGCCTCCACTGTGAGACTCCCTCCCTCCACTGTGTGACTCACTCATTCCACTTAGACTCCCTCCCTCCACTGTGAGACTCCCTTCCTCCTCTTCATGCTCCCTCCCTCCAATGTGAGACGCCCTCCCTCTTCTGTGAGACTCCCTCCCTCCACTGTGAGCCTCCCCTTCTCTGCTGTGAGACACACTCCGTCCACTCTGAGAGTCCCGTCTTCAACTTTAGGCTCCCTCCCTCCACTATGAGACTCCATCCTTCCACTGTAAGGCTCCCACCCTCCACTGTAAGGCTCCCTCCCTCCTTTGTGAGACTTCCTCCCTCCTCTATAGGATTCCCTCCTTCACAGTAAGGCTCCCTCGTTCCACCGTGAGACTCCCTCCCTCCGCTGTGACTGCCTACACTGTGAGATTCCCTCCTTCCACTGTGAGGTTCCTTCCACTGTGCGACTCCATCCCTCTGCTGTGAGAATCCATCCCTCCGCTGTGAGACTCCCTCCGCTGTGAGGATGCCTCGACTGTGAAACTCCCTCCCTCCACTTTTATCCTCCCTCCCTACGCTGTAAGACTCCCTCCCTTCACTGTGAGTACCCTCCACTCTAAGGCTCCCTCCCTCCACTGTGAGACTCCCTCCCTACACTCTGGAAATACTTTGCTCCACTGGGAGACTCCCTCCCTACACTGTTCGACCCCCTTCCTCCACTGTGAGACTCCCTTCGTCAACTTTAGGCTGCCTCCTTTCGCTGTGAGACTCCCTCCCACCACTGTGAGCCTCCCTCCCTCAACGGTGAGACTCCCTCCCTGCGGTATGACTCGCTCCCTCAACTGTGACTCTCCCTCCACTGTGAAACTCCCTCCCTCCACTGTGTGACTCACTCATTCCACTGAGACTCCCTCCCTCCACTGTGAGACTCCCTTCCTCCACTTTAGGCTCCCTCCCTCCACCCTGAGCCTCCCCTCCATCTGCTTTGAGACTCCCTCCCTCCACCGTAAGGCTCCCTGCACATTAGGCACCCTCCCTCTGCTGTGAGACTCCCTTCCTCCACTTCATGCTTCCTCCCTCCAATGTGCGACTCCATCCCTCTGCTGTGAGAATCCATCCCTCCACTGTGAGGATGCCTCGACTGTGAAACTCCCTCCCTCCACTTTTATCCTCCCTCCCTACGCTGTAAGACTCCCTCCCTTCACCGTGAGTACCCCCCACTCCAAGGCTCCCTCCCTCCACTGTGAGACTCCCTCCCTACACTCTGGAAATACTTTGCTCCACTGGGAGACTCCCTCCCTACACTGTTCGACCCCCTTCCTCCACTGTGAGACTCCCTTCCTCCACTGTTGGCTCCCTCCCTCCACTGTGAGACTCCCTCCCTACACTCTGGAAATACTTTGCTCCACTGGGAGACTCCCTCCCTACACTGTTCGACCCCCTTCCTCCACTGTGAGACTCCCTTCCTCCACTGTTGGCTCCCTCCCTCCACTGTGAGACTCCCTTCCTCTCCTGTGAGACTGCCTACACTGTGAGATTCCCACCTTCCACTGGGAGGCTCTGTCCACTGTTAGGCTCCCTCCCTCCAATTTGATTCACCCTTCAAAGTGAGTTTCTATCCCTCCACTGTGAGACTCCCTTCCTCCACTGTTGGCGCCCTCCCTCCAATGTGAGACTCCCTCCCTCAACTGTTATTCTGAGGGAGGGAGTCGTACAGTGGAGGGATGGAGTCTCACAGTGGAGAGAGGGATCTTCACAGTTGAGCGAATGAGTCTCACAGTTGGAGGGAGTCTCACAATGGAACGAGGTAGTCTCACTGTGGAGTTAGTCTCACAGTGGAGGGAGTCTGACAGTGGAAGGAGTCCCAACAATTGAGGGAGGGAGCTTAAAGTGTAGGGAGGGAGCCTCACAGTTGAGTGAGGGAAGCCTATATTGGAGGGAACGTGCCTTAGAGTGGAGGGAGCCTCCCTCCCTCCGCTGTGAGACTCCCTCCCTCCACTGTGAGACTCCCTCCCTCCACTCTGAGACTCCCTTCGTCAACTTTAGGCTGCCTCCTTCCACTGTGAGACTCCCTCCCACCACTGTGAGCCTCCCTCCCTCAACGGTGAGGTTCCCTCACTCCGGTATGACTCGCTCCCTCCACTGTGACTCTCCCTCCACTCTGAGACTCCCTCCCTCCACTGTGTGATTCACTCATTCCACTGAGACTCCCTCCCTCCACTGTGAGACTCCCTTCCTCCACTTTAGGCTCCCTCCCTCCACCCTGAGCCTCCCCTCCATCTGCTTTGAGACTCCCTCCCTCCACTGTAAGGCTCCCTCCACATTAGGCACCCTCCCTCTGCTGTGAGACTCCCGTCCTCCACTTCATGCTCCCTCCCTCCAATGTGAGACGCCCTCCCTCTTCTGTGAGACTCCCTCCCTCCACTGTGAGCCTCCCCTTCTCTGCTGTGAGACACACTCCGTCCACTCTGAGAGTCCCGTCTTCAACTTTAGGCTCCCTCCCTCCACTATGAGACTCCATCCTTCCACTCTGAGACTCCCTTCCTCCACTTTAGAATCCCTCCCTCCACTGTGAGACTCCCTCCCTCACTGTAAGGCTCCCTCCCTCCTTTGTGAGACTTCCTCCCTCCTCTATAGGATTCCCTCCTTCAACTGTGAGCCTCCCTCCCTCCGCTGTGATACTCCCTCCCTCCGCTGTGAGACTCCCTCCCTCCACTGTGAGACTCCCTCCCTCCACTCTGAGACTCCCTTCGTCAACTTTAGGCTGCCTCCTTCCGCTGTGAGACTCCCTCCCTCCACTGTGAGCCTCCCTCCCTCAACGGTGAGGTTCCCTCACTCCGGTATGACTCGCTCCCTCCACTGTGACTCTCCTTCCACTGTGAGACTCCCTCCCTCCACTGTGAGACTCCCTCCCTCCACTCTTAGACTCCCTTCGTCAACTTTAGGCTGCCTCCTTCTGCTGTGAGACTCCCTCCCACCATTGTGAGACTCCCTCCCTCCACAGTGATGCTCCTTTCCACTGTGAGACACCCTCCCTGCACTCTGAGACTCCCCTCCTCAACTTTAGGCTCCCTCCCTCCACTGGAAACCTCCCTCCCTCCACAGTGAGACTCCCTCCTTCCACTCTGACACTTCCTTCCTCCAGTTTAGGCTCCCTACACTGTGATGCTCCTTTCCTCCACTGTGAGAGTCCCTCCCTCGACTGTGAGGCTCTCTCCACTTTGAGATTCGTTCCACTGTAAATATCCCTCCACTGTGAGGCTCCTTCCACTGTGCGATTCCCTCCCTCTACTGTGAAACAACCTCCCTCCACTGTAAGGCTCCCTGCCTCTACATTGAGACTCCCTCCCTCCACTATAGGATTCCCTCCCTCACAGTGAGGCTCCCTCAATGCACTGTTAGGCTCCCTCCACTGCAAGGCTCCCTCAACTTTGAGACTCCCTCCGTCTGCTGTGAGACTCTCTCCCTCCACTGTGAGGCTCCCTCCACTATTAGGCTTCCTCCCTCCACTCTAAGACTCCCTTCCTTAACAATGAGCCTCCCTCCCTCCAGCGAGAGTCTCCCTGTCTCCACTCTGAGACTCCCTCCCTACAGCGAGAGTCTCCCTGCCTCCACTCTGAGACTCCCTCCCTCCAGCGAGAGACTCCCTGCCTCCACTGTGAGACTCCCTCCCTCTGCTGTGGGATTCCCTCCTTCAACTGTGAGCCTCCCTCCCTCCGCTGTGAGACTCCCTCCCTCCACTCTGAGACTCCCTTCGTCAACTTTAGGCTGCCTCCTTCCGCTGTGAGACTCCATCCCACCACTGTGAGCCTCCCTCCCTCAACGGTGAGACTCCCTCCCTCCGGTATGACTCGCTCCCTCCACTGTGAGACTCCCTCCCTCCACTGTGAGACTCCCTCCCTCCACTGTGTGATTCACTCATTCCACTGAGACTCCCTCCCTCCACTGTGAGACTCCCTTCCTCCACTTTAGGCTCCCTCCCTCCACCCTGAGCCTCCCCTCCATCTGCTTTGAGACTCCCTTCCTCCACTGTTGGCTCCCTCCCTCCACTGTGAGACTCCCTTCCTCTCCTGTGAGACTGCCTACACTGTGAGATTCCCACCTTCCACTGGGAGGCTCTGTCCACTGTTAGGCTCCCTCCCTCCAATTTGATTCACCCTTCAAAGTGAGTTTCTATCCCTCCACTGTGAGACTCCCTTCCTCCACTTGTTGGCGCCCTCCCTCCAATGTGAGACTCCCTCCCTCAACTGTGATTCTGAGGGAGGGAGTCGTACAGTGGAGGGATGGAGTCTCACTGTGGAGTTAGTCTCACAGTGGAGGGAGTCTGACAGTGGAAGGAGTCCCAACAATTGAGGGAGGGAGCTTAAAGTGTAGGGAGGGAGCCTCACAGTTGAGTGAGGGAAGCCTATATTGGAGGGAACGTGCCTTAGAGTGGAGGGAGCCTCCCTCCCTCCGCTGTGAGACTCCCTCCCTCCACTGTGAGACTCCCTCCCTCCACTCTGAGACTCCCTTCGTCAACTTTAGGCTGCCTCCTTCCACTGTGAGACTCCCTCCCACCACTGTGAGCCTCCCTCCCTCAACGGTGAGACCCCCTCCCTCCGGTATTACTCACTCCCTCCACTGTGAGACTCCCTCCCTCCACTCTGAGACTCCCTTCCTCCACTTTAGGCTCCCTCCCTCCACCCTGAGCCTCCCCTCCATCTGCTTTGAGACTCCCTCCCTCCACTGTAAGGCTCCCTCCACATTAGGCACCCTCCCTCTGCTGTGAGACTCCCTTCCTCCACTTCATGCTCCCTCCCTCCAATGTGAGACGCCCTCCCTCTTCTGTGAGACTCCCTCCCTCCTCTGTGAGCCTCCCCTTCTCTGCTGTGAGACACACTCCGTCCACTCTGAGAGTCCCATCTTCAACTTTAGGCTCCCTCCCTCCACTATGAGACTTCATCCTTCCACTCTGAGAGTTCCGTCTTCAACTTTAGGCTCCCTCCCTCCACTATGAGACTCTATCCTTCCACTTTAGAATCCCTCCCTCCACTGTGAGACTCCCTCCCTCCACTGTAAGGCTCCCTCCCTCCACTGTAAGGCTCCCTCCCTCCTTTGTGAGACTTCCTCCCTCCTCTATAGGATTCCCTCCTTCAACTGTGAGCCTCCCTCCCTCCGCTGTGATACTCCCTCCCTCCACTGTGAGCCTCCCTCCCTCCGCTGTGAGACTCCCTCCCTCCACTGTGAGACTCCCTTCGTCAACTTTAGGCTGCCTCCTTCCGCTGTGAGACTCCCTCCCACCACTGTGAGCCTCCCTCCCTCAACGGTGAGACCCCCTCCCTCCGGTATGACTCGCTCCCTCCACTGTGACTCTCCCTCCACTGTGAGACTCCCCCCCTCCACTGTGTGACTCACTCATTCCACTGAGACTCCCTTCCTCCACTGTGAGACTCCCTTCCTCCACTGTTGGCGCCCTCCCTCCAATGTGAGACTCCCTCCCTCAACTGTGAGTCTGAGGGAGGGAGTCATACAGTGGAGGGATGGAGTCTCACAGTGGAGAGAGGGATCTTCACAGTTGAGCGAATGAGTCTCACAATGGAACGAGGTAGTCTCACTGTGGAGTTAGTCTCACAGTGGAGGGAGTCTGACAGTGGAAGGAGTCCCACAAAGGAGGGAGTCTCACAATGGAGGGAGGGAGCTTAAAGTGTAGGGAGGGAGCCTCACAGTTGAGTGAGGGAAGCCTATATTGGAGGGAACGTGCCTTAGAGTGGAGGGAGCCTCCCTCCCTCCGCTGTGAGACTTTCTCCCTCCACTGTGAGACTCCCTCCCTCCACTCTGAGACTCCCTTCGTCAACTTTAGGCTGCCTCCTTCCGCTGTGAGACTCCCTCCCACCACTGTGAGCCTCCCTCCCTCAACGGTGAGACTCCCTCCCCTCCGGTATGACCCGCTCCCTCCACTGTGACTCTCCCTCCACTGTGAGACTCCCTCCCTCCACTGTGTGACTCACTCATTCCACTGAGACTCCCTCCCTCCACTGTGAGACTCCCTTCCTCCACTTTAGGCTCCCTCCCTCCAGCCTGAGCCTCCCCTCCATCTGCTTTGAGACTCCCTCCCTCCACTGTAAGGCTCCC
This sequence comes from Lipophrys pholis, assembly GCF_963383615.2. Lineage (NCBI taxonomy): Eukaryota > Metazoa > Chordata > Actinopteri > Blenniiformes > Blenniidae > Lipophrys > Lipophrys pholis. The sequence goes on along the minus strand of NC_137644.1, from coordinate 112,975 downwards.
TCTACATTAGGCACCCCCCCCCCCCCTCTGCTGTGAGACTCCCTTCCTCCACTTCATGCTCCCTCCCTCCAATGTGAGACGCCCTCCCTCTTCTGTGAGACTCCCTCCCTCCACTGTGAGCCTCCCCTTCTCTGCTGTGAGACACACTCCGTCCACTCTGAGGAGGGAGGGAATCTCAAAGGGGAAGGAAGGGGGAATCACTTTAAAGGGAGCCTCAAAGTGGAGGGAGGGAGGCTCACAGTGGAGTGAGGGAGTCTCACATTGAAGAAGCCTCACATTGGAGGGAGGGAGTCTAACAGTGGAGGGAGGCTCACAGTGGAAGGAGCGAGGCTTACAGTATGAGGGACGGTGAGTCACAGTGGAGGGAGGGAGTCATAGCGGAGGGAGGGAGTCTCACAGCGGAGGGAGCCTCCCAGTGGAGGGAGTCTGACAGTAGAGGGAGTTTCACAGTGGAGGGAAGGGAGTCTTAAACTGGAGAGAGGGAGAATCACTGTGGAGGGAGGGTATCCTATAGTGCAGGGAGGAAGTCTGACAGCGGAGGGAGGGAGTCACAGCGGAGGCCGGGAGTCTCACAGGGGATTGAGGAAGATCACAGTGGAGGGAGCCTTGCAGTGGAAGGACTCTAAAAGTGGAGTGAAGTCTCACAGTGGAGGGAGTTTCATAGTGGAGTGAGGAAGTCTCATAGTGGATGGAGACACAGTGGAGGGAGGGTGTCACACTGGGGAGGGAGGGAGGCTCACAGTGGAGTGAGAGAGTCTCACAACTGAGGGAGGGAGTCTCACAGTGGAGGGAGCCTCACAGTGAAGGGAGGGATTCTTACTGTTGAGGGAGGGAGTCTTATCCTAGAGGGAGCCTCACAGTGGAGGGAGGGTTTCACACTGGGTAGAGAGGGAGGCTCAAAGTAGAACGAGGGAGCTTTACTGTGAGGGAAAGAGTCTCACAGCGGAGGGAGGGAGTCTCACAGTTGGAGGCAGGGAGTCGCACAGTGGACTGAGGGAGCCTCACAGTGGAGGGAAACTCACAGTGGAGGGAGGGAGTCTCACAGTGGAGGGAGGGAGGCTCAGATTGTAGGGAGGGGGCCTAATAGTGGAGGGATTCTTAATGTTGAGGGAGGGAGTCTTATAGTAGAGGGAGCCTCACAGTTGAGGGAGGGAGTCTCACAGTGAAGGGGGCCTCACTGTGGAGGTAGGGAGTTACAGTGCAGTGAGGGAGTCTCACATCATAGGGAAGGAGGCTCAAATTGGAGTAAGGGAGTCTCACAGCTGAGGGAGGGAGCCTCACAGTGGAGGGAGGGAGGCTCGGATTGGATCGAGGGAGCTTTACTGTGAGGGATTGAGTCTCACAGCGGAGGGAGGGAGTTCAAAGCGGAGGGAGGGAGTCTCACAGTGGAGGCAGGGAGTCGCACAGGGGAGGGAACCTAACATTGGCTGGAACCTCACAGTGGAGGCAGTCTCAAAGAGAAGGAAGGCTTTCTCACAGTGGAGGGAGGGAGTCTCACAGTGGAGTGAGGGTGTCACACTGGGGAGGGAGGGAGTCTGACAGTGGAGTGAGGAAGTTTCACAGTGGAGGGAGTCGTAGTGGAGGGAGGGAGTCTCACAGCGTAGGGAAGGAGGCTAGCAGTGGAGTGAGGGAGTCTCACGGGTGAGGGAGGGAGTCTCACAGTGGAGGGAGGGAGGCTCACAGTGGAGGGAGGGAATCCCACAGCAGAGGGAGTGAGTCTCAGAGTCGAAGGCCTTATAGTGGAGGGAATCTTAAAGTGGAGGGATGGAGTCTTATAGTGGAGGGAGTCTCAATATGACGGCAGTGGAGGGAAGGTGTTTCACAGTGGAGGGTGGGAGTCGCACAGGGGAGGGAGGGGAAACACAGTGGAGGGTATTTGGTTGATCAGTGAAAGTACGAGTTTGTTCTTTTGAAATGTAAACATTTTTCCAAAATCAAGCTCGGTTTCTCGTCTGGAGTAAGTTTTTGGCCAAAATAAAGAAAATGACAATTGCCGAGTAAATCCAATGAATAAGCAGTTTGAAACTGCCTGAAACTGTTCAAACTGATCAAACTGTGGTTGATCAGTGAAAGTACGACTTTGTTCTTGTGAAATATAAAAATGTTTCCAAAATCACGCTCAGTATCTCGTCTGGAGCACGTTTTAGGCAACAAGTGATGAAAATGACAATCACACGGTAAAGGCTCCCTCCTTCAAGTGTGAGCCTCCCTCCCTTCACTATGAGACTCCCTCCCTCCACTCTAAGGCTCCCATCCTCTACTATGAGACTCCCTCCCTCCACTGTAAGGCTCCCTCCACTATAAGGCTCCCTCCGTCAACTTTGAGACTCCCTCCCTCTACTCTGAGATTCCGTTCCTCCACTTAGAGGCTCCCTCCACATTGACACTCCCTTCCTCCAACTCTGAGACTCCCTCCCTCCGCTGTGACTGCCTACACTATGAGATTCCCTCCCTCCACTATGAGGCTCTATAAACTGTGAGGCTCCCTCACTCCGCTTGTGAGACTCTCTCCACTGATAGGTTCCTTCCACTGTGAGGTTCCTTCCACTGTGCGACTCTATCCCTCTGCTGTGAGAATCAAAGTGGTGGGATGGCGTCTCACAGTGGAGGGAGGGAGGCTCACAGTGGAGGGAAAGAGCCTAACGTGTAGGAATCCTCAGAGTGGAGGGCGGGAGTCTCACAGTGGAGGGAGGGAATCCCACAGCAGAGGGAGTGAGTCTCAGAGTCGAAGGCCTTATAGTGGAGGGAATCTTAAAGTGGAGGGATGGAGTCTTATAGTGGAGGGAGTCTCAATATGACGGCAGTGGAGGGAAGGTGTTTCACAGTGGAGGGTGGGAGTCGCACAGGGGAGGGAGGGGAAACACAGTGGAGGGTATTTGGTTGATCAGTGAAAGTACGAGTTAGTTCTTGTGAAATATAAACTTTTTTCCAAAATCAAGCTCGTTTTCTCTTCTGGAGCACGTTTTTGGCCACAAATGATGAAAATGACTATTATTGTAAATCCAATGAATAAACAAGTTGAAACTGCTTGAATATGCTGAATCAATATTGTATGTGGTTGATCAGTGAAAGTACGAGTTAGTTCTTGTGAAATATAAACTTTTTTCCTCAATCAAGCTCGGTTTCTCATCTGGAGCACGTTTTTGGCCACAAATGATGAAAATGACATTATTACTGTAAATCCAAGGAATAAACAAGTTGAAACTGCTCTAATATGCTGAATCAACAATGTATGTGGTTAAAAAGTGAAAGTACAAGTGTGTTTTCGTGATTATAAACATTTTTCCAAAATCAAGCTCGGTTTCTCGTCTGGAGCAAGTTTTTGGCCAAAATAATGAAAATGACAATAGCCGAGTAAATCCAATGAATAAGCAGTTTGAAACTGCTTGAACATGCTACTGCATATTGTATGTGGTTGATCAGTGAAAGTACGAGTTAGTTCTTGTGAAATATAAACTTTTTTCCAAAATCAAGCTCGGTTTCTCGTCTGGAGCAAGTTTTTGGCCACAAGTGATGAAAATGACAATATTACTGTAAATCCAATGAATAAACAAGTTGAAACTGCTTGAATATGCTGAATCAATATTGTAAGTGGTTGTTCAGTGAAAATACTAGTTAGTTCTTGGGAAATATAAACATTTTTCCAAAATCAAGCTCGGTTTCTCGTCTGGAGCACGTTTTTGGCCAAAATGATGAAAATGACAATATTACTGTAAATCCAATGAATAAACAAGTTGAAACTGCTCTAATATGCTGAATCAACATTGTATGTGGTTAAAAAGTGAAAGTACAAGTGTGTTTTCGTGATTATAAACATTTTTCTAAAATACCGCTCAGTATCTCGTCTGGAGCACGTTTTTGGCCACAAATGATGAAAATGACAATCGCAGAGTAAATCCAATGAATAAGCAGTTTGAAACTGCTTGAACATGCTACTGCATATTGTCTGTGGTTGATCAGTGAAAGTACGAGTTAGTTCTTGGGAACTATAAACATTTTTCCAAAATCAAGCTCGTTTTCTCGTCTGGAGCACGTTTTTGGCCACAAATGATGAAAATGACAATATTATTGTAAATCCAAGGAATAAACAAGTTGAAACTGCTTGAATATGCTGAATCAATATTGTAAGTGGTTGTTCAGTGAAAATACTAGTTAGTTCTTGGGAAATATAAACATTTTTCCAAAATACCGCTCAGTATCTCGTCTGGAGCACGTTTTTGGCCACAAATGATGAAAATGACAATCGCAGAGTAAATCCAATGAATAAGCAGTTTGAAACTGCTTGAACATGCTACTGCATATTGTCTGTGGTTGATCAGTGAAAGTACGAGTTAGTTCTTATGAAATATAAACTTTTTTCCAAAATCAAGCTCGGTTTCTCGTCTGGAGCAAGTTTTTGGCCACAAATGATGAAAATGACAATATTACTGTAAATCCAATGAATTAACAAGTTGAAACTGCTTGAATATGCTGAATCAATATTGTAAGTGGTTGTTCAGTGAAAGTACGAGTTTGTTCTGGGGAAATATAAACATTTTTCCAAAATTAAGCTCGGTTTCTCGTCTGGAGCACGTTTTTGGCCAAAATCGTGAAAATGACAATTGCCGAGTAAATCCAATGAATAAGCAGTTTGAAACTGCTTGAACATGCTACTGCATATTGTATGTATTAGGTTGATCAGTGAAAGTACGAGTTAGTTCTTGGGAAATATAAACATTTTTCCAAAATCAAGCTCGGTTTCTCGTCTGGACCACGTTTTTTGCCAAAATGATGAAAATGACAATATTACTGTAAATCCAAAGAATAAAGAAGTTTAAACTGCTTGAATATGCTGAATCAACATTGTATGTGGTTGAAAAGTGAAAGTACCAGTGTGTTTTCATGATTATAAACATTTTTCCAAAATCAAACTCAGTATCTCGTCTGGAGCACGTTTTTTGTCACAAATGATGAAAATGACAGTCGCAGAGTAAATCCAATGAATAAGCAGGTTGAACCTGCATGAACTGCATATTGTGTGTGGTTGATCAGTGAAAGTACGACTTTGTTCTTGTGAAATATGAAAATGTTTCCAAAATCACGCTCAGTATCTCGTCTGGAGCACGTTTTAAGCCACAAATGATGAAAATGACAATCACACGGTAAAGGCTCCCCCCTTCAAGTGTGAGCCTCCCTCCCTTCACTCTGAGACTCCCTCCCTCCACTCTAAGGCTCCCATCCTCTACTATGAGACTCCCTCCCTCCACTATAAGGCTCCCTCCGTCAACTTTGAGACTCCCTCCCTCTACTCTGAGATTCCGTTCCTCCACTTATAGAGGCTCCCTCCACATTGACACTCCCTTCCTCCAACTCTGAGACTCCCTCCCTCCGCTGTGACTGCCTACACTATGAGATTCCCTCCCTCCACTGATAGGTTCCTTCCACTGTGAGGTTCCTTCCACTGTGCGACTCTATCCCTCTGCTGTGAGAATCCTTCCCTCCACTTTTATACTCCCTCCCTACGCTTTAAGACTCCCTCCCTCTACTCTTGAAATACCTTGCTCCACTTGGAGACTCCCTCCCTCCACTGTTAGACTCCCTCCCTCCACTGTGAGGCTCAGTCCAAATCGAGACTCCCACCCTCCACTGTGAGACTCCCTTCCTCTCCTGTGAGACTGCTGAAACTATGAGATTCCCACCCTCCACTGGGAGGCTCTTTCCACTGTGAGGCTCCATCCCTCCACTTTCATTCACCCTTCAAATTGAGACTCCCTCCCTCCACTGTGTCTTAGGGTGGGATATGTACAATAGATGGAGCCTCACAGTGGATGGAGGGATCTTCACAGTAGAGCGAATGAGACTTACAGTTGGAGGGAGTCTCACAATGGAACTAGTTAGTCACTGTGGAGTTAGTCTCACAGTTGATGAGTCTCAGATTTGAGGGAGGGACCCTCACAATGCAGGTAGGGAATCTGACAGTGGAGGGAGTGAGTCTCACACAGTGGAGGGAGGGAGTCTCACATTGAAATAGCCTCACAGTGGAGGGAGGGAGTCGTAGAGCGGATGGAGGGAGTCTTACAACAGAGGGGGGGAGGCTCAGAGTAGAGGGAGGGAGCCTAAAGTGGAGGAATTTACTCTCAGATTGGAGGTAGGGAGATCACAGTGGAGGGAGGGAGTCATAGCGGAGGGAGGGAGTCTCACAGTGGAGGTAGGGAGTCTCAAACTCGAGAGAGGGAGAATCACTGTGGAGAGAGGGAGTCTCACAGTGAAGGGAGGGAGATCACAGTGGAGGGAGCCATACAGTGGAGGGAAGAAGTCTCACAGTGGAGGGAGACACATTGGTGGGAACTAGTTTCACATTGGAGTGAGGGAGTCTCACAGCTGAGTGAGGGAGTCTCACAGTTGAGGGAGCCTCACAGTAGAGGGAGGGAGCCTCACAGTGGAGGGAGGGCGTCTCACTGAGGAGGGAGGGAGTTCAAAGCGGAGGGAGGGAGTCTCACAGTGCAGGCACAGGGGAGGGAACCTAACATTGGATGGAACCTCACAGTGGAGGGAGGGAATCTCAGATTGGAGGGAGGGGGTCTTACAGGGGAGGCAGGGAGTCTCACAGCAGAGGGGGTGGGGGGTTTACAGTGGAGGGGGGGAGCCTAAAGTGGAGGAAGAGAGTCTCAGATTGGAGGTAGGGAGATCACAGTGGAGGGAGGGAGTCATAGCGGAGGGAGGGAGTCTCACAGTGGAGGGAGCCTCACAGTGGAGGGAGTTTCACAGTGGAGGGAGTGAGTCTCACAGTGAAGGGAGCCTAACAGTGGAGGGAGGGAATCTTAAACTGGAGAGATGGATAATCACTGTGGAGGGAGGATATCCTATCGTGCACGGAGGAAATCTCAGAGCGGAGGGAGGGAGTCACAGCGGAGGAAGGGAGTCTCACAGTGGAGGTAGGGAGTCTCAAACTCGAGAGAGGGAGAATCACTGTGGAGGGAGGGAGTCTCACAGTGAAGGGAGGGAGATCACAGTGGAGGGAGCCATACAGTGGAGGGAAGAAGTCTCACAGTGGAGGGAGACACATTGGTGGGAAGGAGTTTCACATTGGAGTGAGGGAGTCTCACAGCTGAGTGAGGGAGTCTCACAGTTGAGGGAGCCTCACAGTGGAGGGAGGGCATCTCACAGAGGAGGGAGGGAGTTCAAAGCGGAGGGAGGGAGTCTCACAGTGCAGGCACAGGGGAGGGAACCTAACATTGGATGGAACCTCACAGTGGAGGGAGGGAATCTCAGATTGGAGGGAGGGGGTCTTACAGGGGAGGCAGGGAGTCTCACAGCAGAGGGGGTGGGGGGTTTACAGTGGAGCGGGGGAGCCTAAATTGGAGGAAGAGAGTCTCAGAGTTGAGGGAGGGAGCCTAAAGTGGAGGGAGTCTCACAAAGGAGGGAATCTCACTATAGGGAGGGAGCCTAAGTGGAGGGAGGTTGCCTCACTGTGAGGCTCAGATTGTAGGGAGGGGGCCTAATAGTTGAGGGATTCTTGCTGTTGAGTGAGGGAGTCTTATTGTAGAGGGAGCCTCACAGTGGAGGGAGGGAGTCACAGTGCAGGGAGGGAGTCTCACAGTGGAGGGAGCATTACAGTGGAGGGAGGGAGTCTAACAGTGGAGGGAAGGAGGCTGACAGTGGAAGGAGGGAGCCTTTACAGTATGAGGGAGGGTGATTCACAATGGAGGGACTCTTACAGTTGAGGGAGGGAGTCTCACAGTGGAGGGAGCATTACAGTGGAGGGAGGGAGTCTAACAGGGGAGGGAGGGAGGCTGACAGTGGAAGGAGGGAGCCTTACAGTATGAGGGAGGGTGATTCACAGTGGAGGGACTCTTACAGTTGAGGGAGGGAGTCTTACAGTAGAGGGAGCCTCACAGTGGAGGGAATTTCACAGTGGAGGGAGGGAGTCTCACAGTGGAGGGAGCCTTAAAGTGGAGGGAGGGAGTCTTAAACTCGAGAGAGGGAGAATCACTGTGGAGGGAGGGTATCCTATAGTGCACGGATGAAATCTCACAGCGGAGGGAGGGAGTCAAAGTGGAGGCAGAGAGTCTCACAGTGAAGGGAGGGAGATCACAGTGGAGGGAGCCTTCCAGTGGAAGGACACTCAAAATGGAGGGAGGATCATATTGGAGTGAGGGAGACTTACAGTGGAGGGAGGAAATCTCAGAGTGGAGGGAGACTCACAGTGGAGGGAGGGAGTCATAGCGGAGGGTGGGAGTCTCACAGCGTAAGGAATGAGGCTCACAGTGGAGTGAGGGAGTCTCACAGCTGAGGAAGGGAGGCTCAGATTGGAGGGAGGGGGCGTAATAGTGGAGGGACACTTACAGTTGAGGGAGGGAGTCTGAAACTGGAGAGAGGGAGAATCACAGTGGAGGGATGGTATCCTATAGTGCACGGAGGAAGTCTCACAGCGAAGGGAGAGAGTCACAGGGAGTCTCACAGTGGATGGAGGGAGATCACAGTGGAGGGAGCCTAACAGTGGAACGACACTCAAAGTGGAGGGAGGCTCATAGTGGAGGGAGGGAGTCTCACAGTGGAGAGAGGAAGTCTCACAGTGGAGGGAGGAAGTCTCACAGTGGAGGGAGACTCACAGTGTAGGGAGGGAGTCATAGTGGAGGGAGGGAGTCTCACAGTGTAGGGAAGGAGCCTCACAGTTGAGGGAGGGAGGCTCAGATTTGGAGGGAGGGGGCCTAATAGTGGAGGGACTCTTACAGTTGAGGGAGGGAGTCTTATAGTAGAGGGAGTCTTACAGTGGAGAGAGGGACTCTGAAATTGGGGAGAGGGAGAATCACAATGGAGGGAGGGTATCCTATCGTGCACGGAAGAAGTCTCACAGCGGAGGGAGGGAGTCACAGCGGAGGCAGGGAGTCTCACAGTGGAAGGAGGGAGATCACATTTGAGGGAGCCTTGCAGTGGAAGGACTCTAAAAGTGGAGTGAAGTCTCACATTGAAGGGAGTTTCACAGTGGAGGGAGGACGTCTCATAGCGGATGGAGACACAGTGGAGGGAGGGAGTCTCACAGTGTAGGGAGCCTCACAGTGGAGGGAGGGAGGCTCAGATTGGAGGGAGGGGGCCTAATAGTGGAGGACTCTTACAGTAGAGGGAGGGGAGTCTTATAGTAGAGGGAGCATCACAGTGGAGGCAGGGTGTCACACTGGGTAGGAAGGGAGGCTCAGATTAGAGGGAGGGGGCCTAATAGTGGAGGGACTCTTACAATTCAGGGAGGGAGTCTTATAGTAGAGGGAGTCTTACAGTGGGAGGGAGGGACTCTGAAACTGGAGAGAGGGAGAATCACAATGGAGGGAGGGTGTTACACTGGGGAGGGAGGCTCAAAGTGTAGTGAGGGAGTCTCACAGTGGAAGGAGCCTCACAGTGGAGGTTGTCTCACAGTGGAGGGAGGGAGTTCAAAGCGGAGGGAGGGAGTCTCACAGGGAAGGCAGGGAGTCGCACAGGGGAAGGAACCTAATAGTGGAGGGATTCTTACTTGTTCAGGGAGGGAGTCTTATAGTAGAGGTAAACATTTTTCCAAAATCAAGCATAGTATCTCTTCTGGAGCACGTTTTTTTCTCACAAATGATGAAAATTAAAATCGAAGACTAAATACAATGAATAAACAAGTTGAAACTGCTGGGACATGCTACTGCATATTGTTTGTGGTTGATCAGTGAAAGTACGAGTTTGTTCTTGTGACATATAAACATTTTTCCAAAATCATGCTCGGTTTCTCATCTGGAGCACGTTTTTGGCCAAAATGATGAAAATGACAATCGCTGAGTAAATCCAATGATTAAGCAGTTTGAAACTGTTTGAACATGCTACTGCTTATTGTCTGTGGTTGATCAGTGAAAGTACGAGTTAGTTCTTGTGAAATATAAACTTTTTTCCTAAATCAAGCTCGTTTTCTCGTCTGGAGCACGTTTTTTGGCCACAAATGATGAAAATGACAATATTATTGTAAATCCAATGAATAAACAAGTTGAAACTGCTTGAATATGCCTAATCAACATTGTATGTGGTGAAAGTACGAGTTAGTTCTTGTGAAATATAAACCTTTTTCCAAAATCAAGCTCGGTTTCTCGTCTGGAGCACGTTTTTGGCCAAAATAATGAAAATGACAATATTACTGTAACTCCAATGAATAAATAAGTTGAAACTGCTTGAACATGCTGCTGCATGTTGTATGTGGTTGATCAGTGAAAGTACGAGTTAGTTCTTCGGAAATATAAACATTTTTCCAAAATCAAGCTCGGTTTCTCGTCTGGAGCACGTTTTTGGCCAAAATAATGAAAATGACAATATTACTGTAAATCCAATGCATAAATAAGTTGAAACTGCTTGAACATGCTGCTGCATGTTGTATGTGGTTGATCAGTGAAAGTACGAGTTAGTTCTTGTGATATATAAACTTTTTTCCAAAATCAAGCTCGGTTTCTCGTCTGGAGCACGTTTTTGGCCAAATTAATGAAAATGACAATTGTCGAGTAAATCCAATAAATAAGCAGTTTGAAACTGCTTGAACATGCTACTGCATATTGTATGTGGTTGATCAGTGAAAGTACGAGTTAGTACTTGTGAAATATAAACTTTTTTCCAAAATCAAGCTCGTTTTCTCGTCTGGAGCACGTTTTTGGCCACAAATGATGAAAATGACAATATTATATTAAATCCAATGAATAAACAAGTTGAAACTGCTTGAATATCATGAATCAATATTGTATGTGGTTGATCAGTGAAAGTACGAGTTAGTTCTTGTGAAATATAAACTTTTTTCCTAAATCAAGCTCGGTTTCTCATCTGGAGCACGTTTTGGGCCACAAATGATGAAAATGACAATATTACTGTAAATCCAATGAATAAACAAGTTGAAACTGCTCTAATATGCTGAATCAACATTGTATATGGTTGAAAAGTGAAAGTACAAGTGTGTTTTCGTGATTATAAACATTTTTCCAAAATACCGCTCAGTATCTCGTCTGGAGCAAGTTTTTGGCCACAAATGATGAAAATGACAATATTACTGTAAATCCAATGAATAAACAAGTTGAAACTAATTGAACATGCTGAATCAATATTGTAAGTGGTTGATCAGTGAAATTACGAGTTAGTTCTTGTGAAAAATAAACTTTTTTCCAAAATCAAGCTCGGTTTCTCATCTGCAGCACGTTTTTGGCCACAAATGATGAAAAGGACAATATTACTGTGAATCCAATGAATAAACAAGTTGAAACTGCTCTAATATGCTGAATCAACATTGTATGTGGTTGAAAAGTGAAAGTACAAGTGTGTTTTCGTGATTATAAACATTTTTCCAAAATCAAGCTCGGTTTCTCGTCTGGAGCACGTTTTTGGCCAAAATAATGAAAATGACAATTGTCGAGTAAATCCAATGAATAAGCAGTTTGAAACTGCTTGAAATTGCTACTGCATATTGTATGTGGTTGATCAGTGAAAGTTCGAGTTAGTTCTTGTGAAATATAAACTTTTTTCCAAAATCAAGCTCGTTTTCTCGTCTGGAGCACGTTTTTGGCCACAAATGATGAAAATGACAATATTATTGTAAATCCAATGAAGAAACAAGTTGAAACTGCTTGAATGCCTAATCAACATTGTATGTGGTGAAAGTACGAGTTAGTTCTTGTGAAATATAAACTTTTTTCCAAAATCAAGCTCGTTTTCTCTTCTGGAGCACGTTTTTGGCCAAAATAATGAAAATGACAATATTACTGTAAATCCAATGAAAAAGCAGTTTGAAACTTCTTGAACATGCTACTGCATGTTGTATGTGGTGATCAGTGAAAGTACGAGTTAGTTCTTGTGAAATATAAACTTTTTTCCAAAATCAAGCTCGGTTTCTCGTCTGGAGCACGTTTTTGGCCAAAATAATGAAAATGACAATTGTCGAGTAAATCCAATGCAAAAGCAGTTTGAAACTGCTTGAACATGCTACTGCATATTGTATGTGGTTGATCAGTGAAAGTACGAGTTGGTTCTTGGGAAATATAAACTTTTTTCCTAAATCAAGCTCGGTTTCTCATCTGGAGCACGTTTTTGGCCAAAATGATGACAATGACAATATTACTGTAAATCCAATGAATAAACAAGTTGAAACTGCTCTAATATGCTGAATCAAAATTGTATGTGGTTGAAAAGTGAAAGTACAAGTGTGTTTTCGTGATTATAAACATTTTTCCAAAATACCGCTCAGTATCTCGTCTGGAGCACGTTTTTGGCCACCAATGATGAAAATGACAATCGCAGAGTAAATCCAATGAATAAGCAGTTAGAAACTGCTTGAAATTGCTACTGCATATTGTAAGTGGTTGATCAGTGAAAGTTCGAGTTAGTTCTTGTGAAATATAAACTTTTTTCCAAAATCAAGCTCGGTTTCTCGTCTGGAGCACGTTTTTGGCCACAAATGATGAAAATGACAATATTATTGTAAATCCAATGAAGAAACAAGTTGAAACTGCTTGAATGCCTAATCAACATTGTATGTGGTGAAAGTACGAGTTAGTTCTTGTGAAATATAAACTTTTTTCCAAAATCAAGCTCGTTTTCTCTTCTGGAGCACGTTTTTGGCCAAAATAATGAAAATGACAATATTACTGTAAATCCAATGAAAAAGCAGTTTGAAACTTTTTGAACATGCTACTGCATATTGTATGTGGTTGATCAGTGAAAGTACGAGTTGGTTCTTGGGAAATATAAACTTTTTTCCTAAATCAAGCTCGGTTTCTCATCTGGAGCACGTTTTTGGCCAAAATGATGACAATGACAATAGTACTGTATATCCAATGAATAAACAAGTTGAAACTGCTTGAACATGCTGCTGCATGTTGTATGTGGTGATCAGTGAAAGTACGAGTTAGTTCTTGTGAAATATAAACTTTTTTCCAAAATCAAGCTCGGTTTCTCGTCTGGAGCACGTTTTTGGCCAAAACCGTGAAAATGACAATTGCCAAGTAAATCCAATGAATAAGCAGTTTGAAACTGCTTGAACATGCTACTGCATATTGTATGTATTAGGTTGATCAGTGAAAGTACGAGTTAGTTCTTTGGAAATATAAACTTTTTTTCAAAATCAAGCTCGGTTTCTCGTCTGGACCACGTTTTTTGCCAAAATGATGAAAATGACAATATTACTGTAAATCCAATGAATAAACAGGTTGAAACTGCTTGAATATGCTGAATCAATATTGTATGTGGTTGATCAGTGAAAGTACGAGTTTGTTCTGGTGAAATATAAACATTTTTCCAAAATCAAGCTCGGTTTCTCGTCTGGAGCACGTTTTTTGTCACAAATGATGAAAATGACGATCGCAGAGTAAATCAATGAATAAGCAGGTTGAAACTGCATGAACTGCATATTGTGTGTGGTTGATCAGTGAAAGTACGACTTTGTTCTTTTGAAATATGAAAATGTTTCCAAAATCACGCTCAGTATCTCGTCTGGAGCACGTTTTAGGCCACAAATGATGAAAATGACAATCACACGGTAAAGGCTCCCCCCTTCAAGTGTGAGCCTCCCTCCCTTCACTCTGAGACTCCCTCCCTCCACTCTAAGGCTCCCATCCTCTACTATGAGACTCCCTACTTCCACTATAAGGCTCCCTCCGTCAACTTTGAGACTCCCTCCCTCTACTCTGAGATTCCGTTCCTCCACTTATAGAGGCTCCCTCCACATTGACACTCCCTTCCTCCAACTCTGAGACTCCCTCCCTCCGCTGTGACTGCCTACACTATGAGATTCCCTCCCTCCACTGATAGGTTCCTTCCACTGTGAGGTTCCTTCCACTGTGCGACTCTATCCCTCTGCTGTGAGAATCCTTCCCTCCACTTTTATACTCCCTCCCTACGCTTTAAGACTCCCTCCCTCTACTCTTGAAATACCTTGCTCCACTTGGAGACTCCCTCCCTCCACTGTTAGACTCCCTCCCTCCACTGTGAGGCTCAGTCCAAATTGAGACTCCCACCCTCCACTGTGAGACTCCCTTCCTCTCCTGTGAGACTGCTGAAACTATGAGATTCCCACCCTCCACTGGGAGGCTCTTTCCACTGTGAGGCTCCATCCCTCCACTTTCATTCACCCTTCAAATTGAGACTCCCTCCCTCCACTGTGTCTTAGGGTGGGATATGTACAATAGATGGAGCCTCACAGTGGATGGAGGGATCTTCACAGTAGAGCGAATGAGACTTACAGTTGGAGGGAGTCTCACAATGGAACTAGTTAGTCACTGTGGAGTTAGTCTCACAGTTGATGAGTCTCAGATTTGAGGGAGGGACCCTCACAATGCAGGTAGGGAATCTGACAGTGGAGGGAGTGAGTCTCACACAGTGGAGGGAGGGAGTCTCACATTGAAATAGCCTCACAGTGGAGGGAGGGAGTCGTAGAGCGGATGGAGGGAGTCTTACAACAGAGGGGGGGAGGCTCAGAGTAGAGGGAGGGAGCCTAAAGTGGAGGAATTTACTCTCAGATTGGAGGTAGGGAGATCACAGTGGAGGGAGGGAGTCATAGCGGAGGGAGGGAGTCTCACAGTGGAGGTAGGGAGTCTCAAACTCGAGAGAGGGAGAATCACTGTGGAGAGAGGGAGTCTCACAGTGAAGGGAGGGAGATCACAGTGGAGGGAGCCATACAGTGGAGGGAAGAAGTCTCACAGTGGAGGGAGACACATTGGTGGGAACTAGTTTCACATTGGAGTGAGGGAGTCTCACAGCTGAGTGAGGGAGTCTCACAGTTGAGGGAGCCTCACAGTAGAGGGAGGGAGCCTCACAGTGGAGGGAGGGCGTCTCACAGAGGAGGGAGGGAGTTCAAAGCGGAGGGAGGGAGTCTCACAGTGCAGGCACAGGGGAGGGAACCTAACATTGGATGGAACCTCACAGTGGAGGGAGGGAATCTCAGATTGGAGGGAGGGGGTCTTACAGGGGAGGCAGGGAGTCTCACAGCAGAGGGGGTGGGGGGTTTACAGTGGAGGGGGGAGCCTAAAGTGGAGGAAGAGAGTCTCAGATTGGAGGTAGGGAGATCACAGTGGAGGGAGGGAGTCATAGCGGAGGGAGGGAGTCTCACAGTGGAGGGAGCCTCACAGTGGAGGGAGTTTCACAGTGGAGGGAGTGAGTCTCACAGTGAAGGGAGCCTAACAGTGGAGGGAGGGAATCTTAAACTGGAGAGATGGATAATCACTGTGGAGGGAGGATATCCTATCGTGCACGGAGGAAATCTCAGAGCGGAGGGAGGGAGTCACAGCGGAGGAAGGGAGTCTCACAGTGGAGGTAGGGAGTCTCAAACTCGAGAGAGGGAGAATCACTGTGGAGGGAGGGAGTCTCACAGTGAAGGGAGGGAGATCACAGTGGAGGGAGCCATACAGTGGAGGGAAGAAGTCTCACAGTGGAGGGAGACACATTGGTGGGAAGGAGTTTCACATTGGAGTGAGGGAGTCTCACAGCTGAGTGAGGGAGTCTCACAGTTGAGGGAGCCTCACAGTGGAGGGAGGGCATCTCACAGAGGAGGGAGGGAGTTCAAAGCGGAGGGAGGGAGTCTCACAGTGCAGGCACAGGGGAGGGAACCTAACATTGGATGGAACCTCACAGTGGAGGGAGGGAATCTCAGATTGGAGGGAGGGGGTCTTACAGGGGAGGCAGGGAGTCTCACAGCAGAGGGGGTGGGGGGTTTACAGTGGAGCGGGGGAGCCTAAATTGGAGGAAGAGAGTCTCAGAGTTGAGGGAGGGAGCCTAAAGTGGAGGGAGTCTCACAAAGGAGGGAATCTCACTATAGGGAGGGAGCCTAAGTGGAGGGAGGTTGCCTCACTGTGAGGCTCAGATTGTAGGGAGGGGGCCTAATAGTTGAGGGATTCTTGCTGTTGAGTGAGGGAGTCTTATTGTAGAGGGAGCCTCACAGTGGAGGGAGGGAGTCACAGTGCAGGGAGGGAGTCTCACAGTGGAGGGAGCATTACAGTGGAGGGAGGGAGTCTAACAGTGGAGGGAAGGAGGCTGACAGTGGAAGGAGGGAGCCTTTACAGTATGAGGGAGGGTGATTCACAATGGAGGGACTCTTACAGTTGAGGGAGGGAGTCTCACAGTGGAGGGAGCATTACAGTGGAGGGAGGGAGTCTAACAGGGGAGGGAGGGAGGCTGACAGTGGAAGGAGGGAGCCTTACAGTATGAGGGAGGGTGATTCACAGTGGAGGGACTCTTACAGTTGAGGGAGGGAGTCTTACAGTAGAGGGAGCCTCACAGTGGAGGGAATTTCACAGTGGAGGGAGGGAGTCTCACAGTGGAGGGAGCCTTAAAGTGGAGGGAGGGAGTCTTAAACTCGAGAGAGGGAGAATCACTGTGGAGGGAGGGTATCCTATAGTGCACGGATGAAATCTCACAGCGGAGGGAGGGAGTCAAAGTGGAGGCAGAGAGTCTCACAGTGAAGGGAGGGAGATCACAGTGGAGGGAGCCTTCCAGTGGAAGGACACTCAAAATGGAGGGAGGATCATATTGGAGTGAGGGAGACTTACAGTGGAGGGAGGAAATCTCAGAGTGGAGGGAGACTCACAGTGGAGGGAGGGAGTCATAGCGGAGGGTGGGAGTCTCACAGCGTAAGGAATGAGGCTCACAGTGGAGTGAGGGAGTCTCACAGCTGAGGAAGGGAGGCTCAGATTGGAGGGAGGGGGCGTAATAGTGGAGGGACACTTACAGTTGAGGGAGGGAGTCTGAAACTGGAGAGAGGGAGAATCACAGTGGAGGGATGGTATCCTATAGTGCACGGAGGAAGTCTCACAGCGAAGGGAGAGAGTCACAGGGAGTCTCACAGTGGATGGAGGGAGATCACAGTGGAGGGAGCCTAACAGTGGAACGACACTCAAAGTGGAGGGAGGCTCATAGTGGAGGGAGGGAGTCTCACAGTGGAGAGAGGAAGTCTCACAGTGGAGGGAGGAAGTCTCACAGTGGAGGGAGACTCACAGTGTAGGGAGGGAGTCATAGTGGAGGGAGGGAGTCTCACAGTGTAGGGAAGGAGCCTCACAGTTGAGGGAGGGAGGCTCAGATTTGGAGGGAGGGGGCCTAATAGTGGAGGGACTCTTACAGTTGAGGGAGGGAGTCTTATAGTAGAGGGAGTCTTACAGTGGAGAGAGGGACTCTGAAATTGGGGAGAGGGAGAATCACAATGGAGGGAGGGTATCCTATCGTGCACGGAAGAAGTCTCACAGCGGAGGGAGGGAGTCACAGCGGAGGCAGGGAGTCTCACAGTGGAAGGAGGGAGATCACATTTGAGGGAGCCTTGCAGTGGAAGGACTCTAAAAGTGGAGTGAAGTCTCACATTGAAGGGAGTTTCACAGTGGAGGGAGGACGTCTCATAGCGGATGGAGACACAGTGGAGGGAGGGAGTCTCACAGTGTAGGGAGCCTCACAGTGGAGGGAGGGAGGCTCAGATTGGAGGGAGGGGGCCTAATAGTGGAGGACTCTTACAGTAGAGGGAGGGGAGTCTTATAGTAGAGGGAGCATCACAGTGGAGGCAGGGTGTCACACTGGGTAGGAAGGGAGGCTCAGATTAGAGGGAGGGGGCCTAATAGTGGAGGGACTCTTACAATTCAGGGAGGGAGTCTTATAGTAGAGGGAGTCTTACAGTGGGAGGGAGGGACTCTGAAACTGGAGAGAGGGAGAATCACAATGGAGGGAGGGTGTTACACTGGGGAGGGAGGCTCAAAGTGTAGTGAGGGAGTCTCACAGTGGAAGGAGCCTCACAGTGGAGGTTGTCTCACAGTGGAGGGAGGGAGTTCAAAGCGGAGGGAGGGAGTCTCACAGTGAAGGCAGGGAGTCGCACAGGGGAAGGAACCTAATAGTGGAGGGATTCTTACTTGTTCAGGGAGGGAGTCTTATAGTAGAGGTAAACATTTTTCCAAAATCAAGCATAGTATCTCTTCTGGAGCACGTTTTTTTCTCACAAATGATGAAAATTAAAATCGAAGACTAAATACAATGAATAAACAAGTTGAAACTGCTGGGACATGCTACTGCATATTGTTTGTGGTTGATCAGTGAAAGTACGAGTTTGTTCTTGTGACATATAAACATTTTTCCAAAATCATGCTCGGTTTCTCATCTGGAGCACGTTTTTGGCCAAAATGATGAAAATGACAATCGCTGAGTAAATCCAATGATTAAGCAGTTTGAAACTGTTTGAACATGCTACTGCTTATTGTCTGTGGTTGATCAGTGAAAGTACGAGTTAGTTCTTGTGAAATATAAACTTTTTTCCTAAATCAAGCTCGTTTTCTCGTCTGGAGCACGTTTTTTGGCCACAAATGATGAAAATGACAATATTATTGTAAATCCAATGAATAAACAAGTTGAAACTGCTTGAATATGCCTAATCAACATTGTATGTGGTGAAAGTACGAGTTAGTTCTTGTGAAATATAAACCTTTTTCCAAAATCAAGCTCGGTTTCTCGTCTGGAGCACGTTTTTGGCCAAAATAATGAAAATGACAATATTACTGTAACTCCAATGAATAAATAAGTTGAAACTGCTTGAACATGCTGCTGCATGTTGTATGTGGTTGATCAGTGAAAGTACGAGTTAGTTCTTCGGAAATATAAACATTTTTCCAAAATCAAGCTCGGTTTCTCGTCTGGAGCACGTTTTTGGCCAAAATAATGAAAATGACAATATTACTGTAAATCCAATGCATAAATAAGTTGAAACTGCTTGAACATGCTGCTGCATGTTGTATGTGGTTGATCAGTGAAAGTACGAGTTAGTTCTTGTGATATATAAACTTTTTTCCAAAATCAAGCTCGGTTTCTCGTCTGGAGCACGTTTTTGGCCAAATTAATGAAAATGACAATTGTCGAGTAAATCCAATAAATAAGCAGTTTGAAACTGCTTGAACATGCTACTGCATATTGTATGTGGTTGATCAGTGAAAGTACGAGTTAGTACTTGTGAAATATAAACTTTTTTCCAAAATCAAGCTCGTTTTCTCGTCTGGAGCACGTTTTTGGCCACAAATGATGAAAATGACAATATTATATTAAATCCAATGAATAAACAAGTTGAAACTGCTTGAATATCATGAATCAATATTGTATGTGGTTGATCAGTGAAAGTACGAGTTAGTTCTTGTGAAATATAAACTTTTTTCCTAAATCAAGCTCGGTTTCTCATCTGGAGCACGTTTTGGGCCACAAATGATGAAAATGACAATATTACTGTAAATCCAATGAATAAACAAGTTGAAACTGCTCTAATATGCTGAATCAACATTGTATATGGTTGAAAAGTGAAAGTACAAGTGTGTTTTCGTGATTATAAACATTTTTCCAAAATACCGCTCAGTATCTCGTCTGGAGCAAGTTTTTGGCCACAAATGATGAAAATGACAATATTACTGTAAATCCAATGAATAAACAAGTTGAAACTAATTGAATATGCTGAATCAATATTGTAAGTGGTTGATCAGTGAAATTACGAGTTAGTTCTTGTGAAAAATAAACTTTTTTCCAAAATCAAGCTCGGTTTCTCATCTGCAGCACGTTTTTGGCCACAAATGATGAAAAGGACAATATTACTGTGAATCCAATGAATAAACAAGTTGAAACTGCTCTAATATGCTGAATCAACATTGTATGTGGTTGAAAAGTGAAAGTACAAGTGTGTTTTCGTGATTATAAACATTTTTCCAAAATCAAGCTCGGTTTCTCGTCTGGAGCACGTTTTTGGCCAAAATAATGAAAATGACAATTGTCGAGTAAATCCAATGAATAAGCAGTTTGAAACTGCTTGAAATTGCTACTGCATATTGTATGTGGTTGATCAGTGAAAGTTCGAGTTAGTTCTTGTGAAATATAAACTTTTTTCCAAAATCAAGCTCGTTTTCTCGTCTGGAGCACGTTTTTGGCCACAAATGATGAAAATGACAATATTATTGTAAATCCAATGAAGAAACAAGTTGAAACTGCTTGAATGCCTAATCAACATTGTATGTGGTGAAAGTACGAGTTAGTTCTTGTGAAATATAAACTTTTTTCCAAAATCAAGCTCGTTTTCTCTTCTGGAGCACGTTTTTGGCCAAAATAATGAAAATGACAATATTACTGTAAATCCAATGAAAAAGCAGTTTGAAACTTTTTGAACATGCTACTGCATATTGTATGTGGTTGATCAGTGAAAGTACGAGTTGGTTCTTGGGAAATATAAACTTTTTTCCTAAATCAAGCTCGGTTTCTCATCTGGAGCACGTTTTTGGCCAAAATGATGAGAATGACAATAGTACTGTATATCCAATGAATAAACAAGTTGAAACTGCTTGAACATGCTGCTGCATGTTGTATGTGGTGATCAGTGAAAGTACGAGTTAGTTCTTGTGAAATATAAACTTTTTTCCAAAATCAAGCTCGGTTTCTCGTCTTGGAGCACGTTTTTGGCCAAAATAATGAAAATGACAATTGTCGAGTAAATCCAATGCAAAAGCAGTTTGAAACTGCTTGAACATGCTACTGCATATTGTATGTGGTTGATCAGTGAAAGTACGAGTTAGTTCTTGTGAAATATAAACTTTTTTCCTAAATCAAGCTCGGTTTCTCATCTGGAGCACGTTTTGGGCCACAAATGATGAAAATGAATATATTACTGTAAATCCAATGAATAAACAAGTTGAAACTGCTCTAATATGCTGAATCAACATTGTATATGGTTGAAAAGTGAAAGTACAAGTGTGTTTTCGTGATTATAAACATTTTTCCAAAATACCGCTCAGTATCTCGTCTGGAGCACGTTTTTGGCCACAAATGATGAAAATGACAATTGTCGAGTAAATCCACTGAAAAGGCAGTTTGAAACTGCTTGAACATGCTGCTGCATATTGTATGTGGTTGATCAGTGAAAGTACGAGTTAGTTCTTGGGAAATATAAACATTTTTCCAAAATCAAGCTCGTTTTCTCGTCTGGAGCACGTTTTTGGCCACAAATGATGAAAATGACAATATTATATTAAATCCAATGAATAAACAAGTTGAAACTGCTTGAATATCATGAATCAATATTGTATGTGGTTGATCAGTGAAAGTACGAGTTAGTTCTTGTGAAATATAAACTTTTTTCCTAAATCAAGCTCGGTTTCTCATCTGGAGCACGTTTTGGGCCACAAATGATGAAAATGACAATATTACTGTAAATCCAATGAATAAACAAGTTGAAACTGCTCTAATATGCTGAATCAACATTGTATATGGTTGAAAAGTGAAAGTACAAGTGTGTTTTCGTGATTATAAACATTTTTCCAAAATACCGCTCAGTATCTCGTCTGGAGCACGTTTTTGGCCACAAATGATGAGAATGACAATCGCAGAGTAAATCCAATGAATAAGCAGTTAGAAACTGCTTGAACATGCTACTGCATATTGTAAGTGATTGATCAGTGAAAGTACGAGTTAAGTTCTTGTGAAATATAAACTTTTCCAAAATCAAGCTCGGTTTCTCGTCTGGAGCACGTTTTTGGCCAAAATAATGAAAATGACAATTGTCGAGTAAATCCAATGCAAAAGCAGTTTGAAACTGCTTGAAATTGCTACTGCATATTGTATGTGGTTGATCAGTGAAAGTTCGAGTTAGTTCTTGTGAAATATAAACTTTTTTCCTAAATCAAGCTCGTTTTCTCGTCTGGAGCACGTTTTTGGCCACAAATGATGAAAATGACAATATTATTGTAAGTCCAATGAAGAAACAAGTTGAAACTGCTTGAATGCCTAATCAACATTGTATGTGGTGAAAGTACGAGTTAGTTCTTGTGAAATATAAACTTTTGTCCAAAATCAAGCTCGTTTTCTCGTCTGGAGCACGTTTTTGGCCAAAATAATGAAAATGACAATTGTCGAGTAAATCCAATGAATAAGCAGTTTGAAACTGCTTGAAATTGCTACTGCATATTGTATGTGGTTGATCAGTGAAAGTACGAGTTAGTTCTTGTGAAATATAAACTTTTTTCCAAAATCAAGCTCGTTCTCTCGTCTGGAGCACGTTTTTGGCCACAAATGATGAAAATGACAATTTTATTGTAAATCCAATGAAGAAACAAGTTGAAACTGCTTGAATGCCTAATCAACATTGTATGTGGTGAAAGTACGAGTTAGTTCTTGTGAAATATAAACTTTTTTCCAAAATCAAGCTCGTTTTCTCTTCTGGAGCACGTTTTTGGCCAAAATAATGAAAATGACAATATTACCGTAAATCCAATGAAAAAGCAGTTTGAAACTGCTTGAACATGCTACTGCATATTGTATTGTGGTTGATCAGTGAAAGTACGAGTTGGTTCTTGGGAAATATAAACTTTTTTCCTAAATCAAGCTCGGTTTCTCATCTGGAGCACGTTTTTGGCCAAAATGATGACAATGACAATAGTACTGTATATCCAATGAATAAACAAGTTGAAACTGCTTGAACATGCTGCTGCATGTTGTATGTGGTGATCAGTGAAAGTACGAGTTAGTTCTTGTGAAATATAAACTTTTTTCCAAAATCAAGCTCGGTTTCTCATCTGGAGCACGTTTTTGGCCAAAATGATGAAAATGACAATCGCTGAGTAAATCCAATGATTAAGCAGTTTGAAACTGCTTGAACATGCTACTGCTTATTGTCTGTGGTTGATCAGTGAAAGTACGAGTTAGTTCTTGTGAAATATAAACTTTTTTCCAAAATCAAGCTCGGTTTCTCGTCTGGAGCACGTTTTTGGCCACAAGTGATGAAAATGACAATATTACTGTAAATCCAATGAATAAACAAGTTGAAACTGCTTGAATATGCTGAATCAATATTGTAAGTGGTTGTTCAGTGAAAGTACGAGTTAGTTCTTGGGAAATATAAACATTTTACCAAAATCATGCTCGGTTTCTCATCTGGAGCACGTTTTTGGCCTAAATGATAAAAATGACAATCGCTGAGTAAATCCAATGATTAAGCAGTTTGAAACTGTTTGAACATGCTACTGCTTATTGTCTGTGGTTGATCAGTGAAAGTACGAGTTAGTTCTTGGGAAATATAAACATTTTTCCAAAATCATGCTCGTTTTCTCGTCTGGAGCACGTTTTTGGCCAAAATGATGAAAATGACAATCGCTGAGTAAATCCAATGATTAAGCAGTTTGAAACTGTTTGAACATGCTACTGCTTATTGTCTGTGGTTGATCAGTGAAAGTACGAGTTAGTTCTTGTGAAATATAAACTTCTTTCCAAAATCAAGCTCGGTTTCTCGTCTGGAGCACGTTTTTGGTCAAAATAATGAAATTGACAATTGTCGAGTAAATCCAATGAATAAAGCAGTTTGAAACTGCTTGAACATGCTACTGCATATTGTATGTGGTTGATCAGTGAAAGTACGAGTTAGTTCTGGTGAAATATAAACTTTTTTCCAAAATCAAGCTCGTTTTCTCGTCTGGAGCACGTTTTTGGCCACAAATGATGAAAATGACAATTTTATTGTAAATCCAATGAAGAAACAAGTTGAAACTGCTTGAATGCCTAATCAACATTGTATGTGGTGAAAGTACGAGTTAGTTCTTGTGAAATATAAACTTTTTTCAAAAAATAAAGCTCGTTTTCTCTTCTGGAGCACGTTTTTGGCCAAAATAATGAAAATGACAATATTACTGTAAATCCAATGAAAAAGCAGTTTGAAATTGCTTGAACATGCTACTGCATATTGTATGTGGTTGATCAGTGAAAGTACGAGTTGGTTCTTGGGAAATATAAACTTTTTTCCTAAATCAAGCTCGGTTTCTCATCTGGAGCACGTTTTTGGCCAAAATGATGACAATGACAATAGTACTGTATATCCAATGAATAAACAAGTTGAAACTGCTTGAACATGCTGCTGCATGTTGTATGTGGTGATCAGTGAAAGTACGAGTTAGTTCTTGTGAAATATAAACTTTTTTCCAAAATCAAGCTCGGTTTCTCGTCTTGGAGCACGTTTTTGGCCAAAATAATGAAAATGACAATTGTCGAGTAAATCCAATGCAAAAGCAGTTTGAAACTGCTTGAACATGCTACTGCATATTGTATGTGGTTGATCAGTGAAAGTACGAGTTAGTTCTTGTGAAATATAAACCTTTTTCCTAAATCAAGCTTGGTTTCTCATCTGGAGCACGTTTTTGGCCACAAATGATGAAAATGACAATATTACTGTAAATCCAATGAATAAACAAGTTGAAACTGCTTGAATATGCTGAATCAATATTGTAAGTGGTTGATCAGTGAAATTACGAGTTAGTTCTTGTGAAAAATAAACTTTTTTCCAAAATCAAGCTCGGTTTCTCATCTGGAGCACGTTTTTGGCCACAAATGATGAAAATGACAATATTACTGTAAATCCAATGAATAAACAAGTTGAAACTGCTCTAATATGCTGAATCAACATTGTATGTGGTTGAAAAGTGAAAGTACAAGTGTGTTTTCGTGATTATAAACATTTTTCCAAAATACCGCTCAGTATCTCGTCTGGAGCACGTTTTTGGCCACAAATGATGAAAATGACAATATTACTGTAAATCCAATGAATAAACAAGTTGAAACTGCTTGAATGCCTAATCAACATTGTATGTGGTGAAAGTACGAGTTAGTTCTTATGAAATATAAACTTTTTTCCAAAATCAAGCTCGGTTTCTCATCTGGAGCACGTTTTTGGCCACAAATGATGAAAATGACAATATTACTGTAAATCCAATGAATAAACAAGTTGAAACTGCTCTAATATGCTGAATCAATATTGTAAGTGGTTGTTCAGTGAAAGTACGAGTTAGTTCTTGTGAAATATAAACTTTTTTCAAAAATCAAGCTCGGTTTCTCGTCTGGAGCACGTTTTTGGCCACAAGTGATGAAAATGACAATATTACTGTAAATCCAATGAATAAACAAGTTGAAACTGCTTGAATATGCTACTGCTTATTGTCTGTGGTTGATCCGTGAAAGTACGAGTTAGTTCTTGTGAAATATAAACTTCTTTCCAAAATCAAGCTCGGTTTCTCGTCTGGAGCACGTTTTTGGTCAAAATAATGAAAATGACAATTGTCGAGTAAATCCAATGAATAAAGCAGTTTGAAACTGCTTGAACATGCTACTGCATATTGTATGTGGTTGATCAGTGAAAGTACGAGTTAGTTCTGGTGAAATATAAACTTTTTTCCAAAATCAAGCTCGTTTTCTCGTCTGGAGCACGTTTTTGGCCACAAATGATGAAAATGACAATTTTATTGTAAATCCAATGAAGAAACAAGTTGAAACTGCTTGAATGCCTAATCAACATTGTATGTGGTGAAAGTACGAGTTAGTTCTTGTGAAATATAAACCTTTTTCCAAAATCAAGCTCGGTTTCTCGTCTGGAGCACGTTTTTGGCCAAAATAATGAAAATGACAATATTACTGTAACTCCAATGAATAAATAAGTTGAAACTGCTTGAACATGCTGCTGCATGTTGTATGTGGTTGATAAGTGAAAGTACGAGTTAGTTCTTGGGAAATATAAACCTTTTTCCAAAATCAAGCTCGGTTTCTCGTCTGGAGCACGTTTTTGGCCAAAATAATGAAAATGACAATATTACTGTAAATCCAATGAAAAAGCAGTTTGAAACTGCTTGAACATGCTACTGCATATTGTATGTGGTTGATCAGTGAAAGTACGAGTTGGTTCTTGGGAAATATAAACTTTTTTCCTAAATCAAGCTCGGTTTCTCATCTGGAGCATGTTTTTGGCCAAAATGATGACAATGACAATAGTACTGTATATCCAATGAATAAACAAGTTGAAACTGCTTGAACATGCTGCTGCATGTTGTATGTGGTGATCAGTGAAAGTACGAGTTAGTTCTTGTGAAATATAAACTTTTTTCCAAAATCAAGCTCGGTTTCTCGTCTGGAGCACGTTTTTGGCCAAAATAATGAAAATGACAATTGTCGAGTAGATCCAATGAAAAAGCAGTTTGAAACTTCTTGAACATGCTGCTGCATATTGTATGTGGTTGATCAGTGAAAGTACGAGTTAGTTCTTGTGAAATATAAACATTTTTCCAAAATCAAGCTCGGTTTCTCGTCTGGAGCACGTTTTTGGCCAAAATGATGAAAATGACAATATTACTGTAAATCCAATGAATAAACAAGTTGAAACTGCTTGAATATATTGAATCAATATTGTAAGTGGTTGTTCAGTGAAAGTACGAGTTTGTTCTGGGGAAATATAAACATTTTTCCAAAATCAAGCTCGGTTTCTCGTCTGGAGCAAGTTTTTTGCTAAAGTGATGAAAATGACAATATTACTGTAAATCCAATGAATAAACAAGTTGAAACTGCTTGAATATGCTGAATCAATATTGTAAGTGGTTGTTCAGTGAAAGTACGAGTTAGTTCTTGGGAAATATAAACATTTTTCCAAAATCAAGCTCGGTTTCTCGTCTGGAGCACGTTTTTGGCCAAAATGATGAAAATGACAATATTACTGTAAATCCAATGAATAAACAAGTTGAAACTGCTTGAATATATTGAATCAATATTGTAAGTGGTTGTTCAGTGAAAGTACGAGTTAGTTCTTGGGAAATATAAACATTTTTCCAAAATTAAGCTCGGTTTCTCGTCTGGAGCACGTTTTTTGCCAAAATCGTGAAAATGACAATTGCCGAGTAAATCCAATGAATAAAGCAGTTTGAAACTGCTTGAACATGCTACTGCATATTGTATGTATTAGGTTGATCAGTGAAAGTACGAGTTAGTTCTTTGGAAATATAAACTTTTTTCCAAAATCAAGCTCGGTTTCTCGTCTGGACCACGTTTTTTGCCAAAATGATGAAAATGACAATATTACTGTAAATCCAATGAATAAACAAGTTGAAACTGCTCTAATATGCTGAATCAACATTGTATATGGTTGAAAAGTGAAAGTACAAGTGTGTTTTCGTGATTATAAACATTTTTCCAAAATACCGCTCAGTATCTCGTCTGGAGCAAGTTTTTGGCCACAAATGATGAAAATGACAATATTACTGTAAATCCAATGAATAAACAAGTTGAAACTGCTTGAATATGCTGAATCAATATTGTAAGTGGTTGATCAGTGAAAGTACGAGTTAGTTCTTGTGAAATATAAACTTTTTTCCAAAATCAAGCTCGGTTTCTCGTCTGGAGCACGTTTTTGGCCACAAGTGATGAAAATGACAATATTACTGTAAATCCAATGAATAAACAAGTTGAAACTGCTTGAATATGCTGAATCAATATTGTAAGTGGTTGTTCAGTGAAAGTACGAGTTAGTTCTTGGGAAATATAAACATTTTTCCAAAATCATGCTCAGTTTATCATCTGGAGCACGTTTTTGGCCAAAATGATGAAAATGACAATATTACTGTAAATCCAATGAATAAACAAGTTGAAACTGCTTGAATATATTGAATCAATATTGTAAGTGGTTGTTCAGTGAAAGTACGAGTTTGTTCTGGGGAAATATAAACATTTTTCCAAAATTAAGCTCGGTTTCTCGTCTGGAGCACGTTTTTGGCCAAAATCGTGAAAATGACAATTGCCGAGTAAATCCAATGAATAAGCAGTTTGAAACTGTTTGAACATGCTACTGCTTATTGTCTGTGGTTGATCAGTGAAAGTACGAGTTAGTTCTTGTGAAATATAAACTTTTTTCCAAAATCAAGCTCGGTTTC
Source organism: Lipophrys pholis (assembly GCF_963383615.2). Lineage (NCBI taxonomy): Eukaryota > Metazoa > Chordata > Actinopteri > Blenniiformes > Blenniidae > Lipophrys > Lipophrys pholis. The sequence goes on along the minus strand of NC_137644.1, from coordinate 85,304 downwards.
TGATCTGGAGCACGTTTTTGGCCACAAATGATGAAAATGACAATCGCTGAGTAAATCCAATGATTAAGCAGTTTGAAACTGTTTGAACATGCTACTGCTTATTGTCTGTGGTTGATCAGTGAAAGTACGAGTTAGTTCTTGTGAAATATAAACTTTTTTCCAAAATCAAGCTCGGTTTCTGATCCGGAGCACGTTTTTGGCCACAAATGATGAAAATGACAATATTACTGTAAATCCAATGAATAAACAAGTTGAAACTGCTCTAATATGCTGAATCGAAATTGTATGTGGTTGAAAAGTGAAAGTACAAGTGTGTTTTCGTGATTATAAACATTTTTCCAAAATACCGCTCAGTATCTCGTCTGGAGCACGTTTTTGGCCACAAATGATGAAAATGACAATATTGCTATAAATCCAATGAATAAACAAGTTGAAACTTCTTGACTATGCTGAATCAATATTGTATGTGGTTGATCAGTGAAAGTACGAGTTTGTTCTGGGGAAATATAAATATTTTTCCAAAATCAAGCTCGGTTTCTCGTCTGGAGCAAGTTTTTGGCCAAAATAATGAAAATGACAATAGCCGAGTAAATCCAATGAATAAACAAGTTGAAACTTTTTGAATATATTGAATCAATATTGTATGTGGTTGTTCAGTTAAAGTACGAGTTAGTTCTTGGGAAATATAAACTTTTTTCCAAAATCAAGCTCGGTTTCTCGTCTGGAGCACGTTTTTGGCCAAAATGATGAAAATGACAATATTACTGTAAATCCAATGAATAAACAAGTTGAAACTGCTTGAATATATTGAATCAATATTGTAAGTGGTTGTTCAGTGAAAGTACGAGTTTGTTCTGGGGAAATATAAACATTTTTCCAAAATTAAGCTCGGTTTCTCGTCTGGAGCACGTTTTTGGCCAAAATCGTGAAAATGACAATTGCCGAGTAAATCCAATGAATAAGCAGTTTGAAACTGTTTGAACATGCTACTGCTTATTGTCTGTGGTTGATCAGTGAAAGTACGAGTTAGTTCTTGGGAAATATAAACTTTTTTCCAAAATCAAGCTCGGTTTCTGATCTGGAGCACGTTTTTGGCCACAAATGATGGAAATGACAATATTACTGTAAATCCAATGAATAAACAAGTTGAAACTGCTCTAATATGCTGAATCAAAATTGTATGTGGTTGAAAAGTGAAAGTACAAGTGTGTTTTCGTGATTATAAACATTTTTCCAAAATACCGCTCAGTATCTCGTCTGGAGCACGTTTTTGGCCACAAATGATGAAAATGACAATATTGCTATAAATCCAATGAATAAACAAGTTGAAACTTCTTGACTATGCTGAATCAATATTGTATGTGGTTGATCAGTGAAAGTACGAGTTTGTTCTGGGGAAATATAAACATTTTTCCAAAATCAAGCTCGGTTTCTCGTCTGGAGCAAGTTTTTGGCCAAAATAATGAAAATGACAATAGCCGAGTAAATCCAACGAATAAACAAGTTGAAACTTTTTGAATATATTGAATCAATATTGTATGTGGTTGTTCAGTGAAAGTACGAGTTAGTTCTTGGGAAATATAAACATTTTTCCAAAATCAAGCTCGGTTTCTCGTCTGGAGCACGTTTTTGGCCAAAATGATGAAAATGACAATATTACTGTAAATCCAATGAATAAACAAGTTGAAACTGCTTGAATATATTGAATCAATATTGTAAGTGGTTGTTCAGTGAAAGTACGAGTTTGTTCTGGGGAAATATAAACATTTTTCCAAAATTAAGCTCGGTTTCTCGTCTGGAGCACGTTTTTGGCCAAAATCGTGAAAATGACAATTGCCGAGTAAATCCAATGAATAAGCAGTTTGAAACTGCTTGAACATGCTACTGCATAATGTATGTATTAGGTTGATCAGTGAAAGTACGAGTTAGTTCTTTGGAAATATAAACTTTTTTCCAAAATCAAGCTCGGTTTCTCGTCTGGACCAAGTTTTTTGCAAAAATGATGAAAATGACAATATTACTGTAAATCCAATGAATAAACAAGTTGAAACTGCTCTAATATGCTGAATCAACATTGTATGTGGTTGATCAGTGAAAGTACGAGTTTGTTCTGGTGAAATATAAACATTTTTCCAAAATCAAGCTCGGTTTCTCGTATGGAGCACGTTTTTGGCCAGATTGAAGAAAATGACAATATTACTGTAAATCCATAGAATAAAGAAGTTTAAACTGCTTGAATATGCTGAATCAACATTGTATGTGGTTGAAGTACCAGTGTGTATTCGTGATTATAAACATTTTTCCAAAATCAAACTCAGTATCTCGTCTGGAGCACGTTTTTTGTCACAAATGATGAAAATGACAATCGCAAAGTAAATCCAATGAATAAGCAGGTTGAAACTGCATGAACTGCATATTGTGTGTGGTTGATCAGTGAAAGTACGACTTTGTTCTTGTGAAATATGAAAATGTTTCCAAAATCACGCTCAGTATCTCGTCTGGAGCACGTTTTAGGCCACAAATGATGAAAATGACAATCACACGGTAAAGGCTCCCCCCTTCAAGTGTGAGCCTCCCTCCCTTCACTCTGAGACTCCCTCCCTCCACTCTAAGGCTCCCATCCTCTACTATGAGACTCCCTACTTCCACTATAAGGCTCCCTCCGTCAACTTTGAGACTCCCTCCCTCTACTCTGAGATTCCGTTCCTCCACTTATAGAGGCTCCCTCCACATTTACACTCCCTTCCTCCAACTCTGAGACTCCCTCCCTCCGCTGTGACTGCCTACACTATGAGATTCCCTCCCTCCACTGATAGGTTCCTTCCACTGTGAGGTTCCTTCCACTGTGCGACTCTATCCCTCTGCTGTGAGAATCCTTCCCTCCACTTTTATACTCCCTCCCTACGCTTTAAGACTCCCTCCCTCTACTCTTGAAATACCTTGCTCCACTTGGAGACTCCCTCCCTCCACTGTTAGACTCCCTCCCTCCACTGTGAGGCTCAGTCCAAATCGAGACTCCCACCCTCCACTGTGAGACTCCCTTCCTCTCCTGTGAGACTGCTGAAACTATGAGATTCCCACCCTCCACTGGGAGGCTCTTTCCACTGTGAGGCTCCATCCCTCCACTTTCATTCACCCTTCAAATTGAGACTCCCTCCCTCCACTGTGTCTTAGGGTGGGATATGTACAATAGATGGAGCCTCACAGTGGATGGAGGGATCTTCACAGTAGAGCGAATGAGACTTACAGTTGGAGGGAGTCTCACAATGGAACTAGTTAGTCACTGTGGAGTTAGTCTCACAGTTGATGAGTCTCAGATTTGAGGGAGGGACCCTCACAATGCAGGTAGGGAATCTGACAGTGGAGGGAGTGAGTCTCACACAGTGGAGGGAGGGAGTCTCACATTGAAATAGCCTCACAGTGGAGGGAGGGAGTCGTAGAGCGGATGGAGGGAGTCTTACAACAGAGGGGGGGAGGCTCAGAGTAGAGGGAGGGAGCCTAAAGTGGAGGAATTTACTCTCAGATTGGAGGTAGGGAGATCACAGTGGAGGGAGGGAGTCATAGCGGAGGGAGGGAGTTTCACAGTGGAGGTAGGGAGTCTCAAACTCGAGAGAGGGAGAATCACTGTGGAGGGAGGGAGTCTCACAGTGAAGGGGGTGGGGGGTTTACAGTGGAGGGGGGGAGCCTAAAGTGGAGGAAGAGAGTCTCAGATTGGAGGTAGGGAGATCACAGTGGAGGGAGGGAGTCATAGCGGAGGGAGGGAGTCTCACAGTGGAGGGAGCCTCACATTGGAGGGAGTTTCACAGTGGAGGGAGTGAGTCTCAGTGAAGGGAGCCTAACAGTGGAGGGAGGGAATCTTAAACTGGAGAGATGGATAATCACTGTGGAGGGAGGATATCCTATCGTGCACGGAGGAAGTCTCAGAGCGGAGGGAGGGAGTCACAGCGGAGGAAGGGAGTCTCACAGTGGAGGTAGGGAGTCTCAAACTCGAGAGAGGGAGAATCACTGTGGAGGGAGGGAGTCTCACAGTGAAGGGAGGGAGATCACAGTGGAGGGAGCCATACAGTGGAGGGAAGAAGTCTCACAGTGGAGGGAGACACATTGGTGGGAAGGAGTTTCACATTGGAGTGAGGGAGTCTCACAGCTGAGTGAGGGAGTCTCACAGTTGAGGGAGCCTCACAGTAGAGGGAGGGAGCCTCACAGTGGAGGGAGGGCGTCTCACAGAGGAGGGAGGGAGTTCAAAGCGGAGGGAGGGAGTCTCACAGTGCAGGCACAGGGGAGGGAACCTAACATTGGATGGAACCTCACAGTGGAGGGAGGGAATCTCAGATTGGAGGGAGGGGGTCTTACAGGGGAGGCAGGGAGTCTCACAGCAGAGGGGGTGGGGGGTTTACAGTGGAGGGGGGAGCCTAAAGTGGAGGAAGAGAGTCTCAGAGTTGAGGGAGGGAGCCTAAAGTGGAGGGAGTCTCACAAAGGAGGGAATCTCACTATAGGGAGGGAGCCTAAGTGGAGGGAGGTTGCCTCACTGTGAGGCTCAGATTGTAGGGAGGGGGCCTAATAGTTGAGGGATTCTTGCTGTTGAGTGAGGGAGTCTTATAGTAGAGGGAGCCTCACAGTGGAGGGAGGGAGTCACAGTGCAGGGAGGGAGTCTCACAGTGGAGGGAGCATTACAGTGGAGGGAGGGAGTCTAACAGTGGAGGGAAGGAGGCTGACAGTGGAAGGAGGGAGCCTTTACAGTATGAGGGAGGGTGATTCACAATGGAGGGACTCTTACAGTTGAGGGAGGGAGTCTCACAGTGGAGGGAGCATTACAGTGGAGGGAGGGAGTCTAACAGGGGAGGGAGGGAGGCTAACAGTGGAAGGAGGGAGCCTTACAGTATGAGGGAGGGTGATTCACAGTGGAGGGAGGGAGTCTAACAGGGGAGGGAGGGAGGCTGACAGTGGAAGGAGGGAGCCTTACAGTATGAGGGAGGGAGATTCACAGTGGAGGGACTCTTACAGTTGAGGGAGGGAGTCTTACAGTAGAGGGAGCCTCACAGTGGAGGGAATTTCACAGTGGAGGGAGGGAGTCTCACAGTGGAGGGAGCCTTAAAGTGGAGGGAGGGAGTCTTAAACTCGAGAGAGGGAGAATCACTGTGGAGGGAGGGTATCCTATAGTGCACGGATGAAATCTCACAGCGGAGGGAGGGAGTCAAAGTGGAGGCAGAGAGTCTCACAGTGAAGGGAGGGAGATCACAGTGGAGGGAGCCTTCCAGTGGAAGGACACTCAAAATGGAGGGAGGATCATATTGGAGTGAGGGAGACTTACAGTGGAGGGAGGGAGTCATAGCGGAGGGTGGGAGTCTCACAGCGTAAGGAATGAGGCTCACAGTGGAGTGAGGGAGTCTCATAGCTGAGGAAGGGAGGCTCAGATTGGAGGGAGGGGGCGTAATAGTGGAGGGACACTTACAGTTGAGGGAGGGAGTCTGAAACTGGTGAGAGGGAGAATCACAGTGGAGGGATGGTATCCTATAGTGCACGGAGGACGTCTCACAGCGAAGGGAGAGAGTCACAGGGAGTCTCACAGTGGATGGAGGGAGATCACAGTGGAGGGAGCCTAACAGTGGAACGACACTCAAAGTGGAGGGAGGCTCATAGTGGAGGGAGGGAGTCTCACAGTGGAGGGAGGAAGTCTCACAGTGGAGGGAGACTCACAGTGTAGGGAGGGAGTCATAGTGGAGGGAGGGAGACTCACAGTGTAGGGAAGGAGCCTCACAGTTGAGGGAGGGAGGCTCAGATTTGGAGGGAGGGGGCCTAATAGTGGAGGGACTCTTACAGTTGAGGGAGGGAGTCTTATAGTAGAGGGAGTCTTACAGTGGAGAGAGGGACTCTGAAACTGGAGAGAGGGAGAATCACAATGGAGGGAGGGTATCCTATCGTGCACGGAAGAAGTCTCACAGCGGAGGGAGGGAGTCACAGCGGAGGCAGGGAGTCTCACAGTGGAAGGAGGGAGATCACATTTGAGGGAGCCTTGCAGTGGAAGGACTCTAAAAGTGGAGTGAAGTCTCACATTGAAGGGAGTTTCACAGTGGAGGGAGGACGTCTCATAGCGGATGGAGACACAGTGGAGGGAGGGAGTCTCACAGCGTAGGGAAGGAGGCTCAGATTGGAGGGAGGGGGCCTAATAGTGGAGGACTCTTACAGTTGAGGGAGGGGAGTCTTATAGTAGAGGGAGCATCACAGTGGAGGCAGGGTGTCACACTGGGTAGGAAGGGAGGCTCAGATTAGAGGGAGGGGGCCTAATAGTGGAGGGACTCTTACAATTCAGGGAGGGAGTCTTATAGTAGAGGGAGTCTTACAGTGGGAGGGAGGGACTCTGAAACTGGAGAGAGGGAGAATCACAATGGAGGGAGGGTGTTACACTGGGGAGGGAGGCTCAAAGTGTAGTGAGGGAGTCTCACAGTGGAAGGAGCCTCACAGTGGAGGTTGTCTCACAGTGGAGGGAGGGAGTTCAAAGCGGAGGGAGGGAGTCTCACAGTGAAGGCAGGGAGTCGCACAGGGGAAGGAACCTAATAGTGGAGGGATTCTTACTTGTTCAGGGAGGGAGTCTTATAGTAGAGGTAAACATTTTTCCAAAATCAAGCATAGTATCTCTTCTGGAGCACGTTTTTTTCTCACAAATGATGAAAATTAAAATCGAAGACTAAATACAATGAATAAACAAGTTGAAACTGCTGGGACATGCTACTGCATATTGTTTGTGGTTGATCAGTGAAAGTACGAGTTTGTTCTTGTGACATATAAACATTTTTCCAAAATCATGCTCGGTTTCTCATCTGGAGCACGTTTTTGGCCAAAATGATGAAAATGACAATCGCTGAGTAAATCCAATGATTAAGCAGTTTGAAACTGTTTGAACATGCTACTGCTTATTGTCTGTGGTTGATCAGTGAAAGTACGAGTTAGTTCTTGTGAAATATAAACTTCTTTCCAAAATCAAGCTCGGTTTCTCGTCTGGAGCACGTTTTTGGCCAAAATAATGAAAATGACAATTGTCGAGTAAATCCAATGAATAAGCAGTTTGAAACTGCTTGAACATGCTACTGCTTATTGTCTGTGGTTGATCAGTGAAATTACGAGTTAGTTCTTGTGAAAAATAAACTTTTTTCCAAAATCAAGCTCGGTTTCTCATCTGGAGCACGTTTTTGGCCACAAATGATGAAAATGACAATATTACTGTAAATCCAATGAATAAACAAGTTGAAACTGCTCTAATATGCTGAATCAACATTGTATGTGGTTGAAAAGTGAAAGTACAAGTGTGTTTTCGTGATTATAAACATTTTTCCAAAATACCGCTCAGTATCTCGTCTGGAGCACGTTTTTGGCCACAAATGATGAAAATGACAATCGCAGAGTAAATCCAATGAATAAGCAGTTAGAAACTGCTTGAACATGCTACTGCATATTGTCTGTGGTTGATCAGTGAAAGTACGAGTTAGTTCTTGGGAAATATAAACATTTTTCCAAAATCAAGCTCGGTTTCTCGTCTGGAGCACGTTTTTGGCCAAAATGATGAAAATGACAATATTACTGTAAATCCAATGAATAAACAAGTTGAAACTGCTTGAATATATTGAATCAATATTGTAAGTGGTTGTTCAGTTAAAGTACGAGTTAGTTCTTGGGAAATATAAACATTTTTCCAAAATCAAGCTCGGTTTCTCGTCTGGAGCACGTTTTTGGCCAAAATAATGAAAATGACTATATTACTGTAAATCCAATGAAAAAGCAGTTTGAAACTGCTTGAACATGCTACTGCATATTTTATGTGGTTGATCAGTGAAAGTACGAGTTAGTTCTTTGGAAATATAAACTTTTTTCCAAAATCAAGCTCGGTTTCTCGTCTGGAGCACGTTTTTGGCCAAAATAATGAAAATGACAATTGTCGAGTAAATCCAATGAATAAGCAGTTTGAAACTGCTTGAACATGCTACTGCATATTGTATGTGGTTGATCAGTGAAAGTACGAGTTAGTTCTTGTGAAATATAAACGTTTTTCCAAAATCAAGCTCGGTTTCTCATCTGGAGCACGTTTTTGGCCACAAATGATGAAAATGACAATATTACTGTAAATCCAATGAATAAACAAGTTGAAACTGCTCTAATATGCTGAATCAACTTTGTATGTGGTTGAAAAGTGAAAGTACAAGTGTGTTTTCGTGATTATAAACATTTTTCCAAAATACCGCTCAGTATTTCGTCTGGAGCACGTTTTTGGCCACAAATGATGAAAATGACAATCGCAGAGAAAATCCAATGAATAAGCAGTTAGAAACTGCTTGAACATGCTACTGCATATTGTCTGTGGTTGATCAGTGAAAGTACGAGTTAGTTCTTGGGAAATATAAACATTTTTCCAAAATCAAGCTCGGTTTCTCGTCTGGAGCACGTTTTTTGCCAAAATGATGAAAATGACAATATTACTGTAAATCCAATGAATAAACAAGTTGAAACTGCTTGAATATATTGAATCAATATTGTAAGTGGTTGTTCAGTGAAAGTACGAGTTAGTTCTTGGGAAATATAAACATTTTTCCAAAATCAAGCTCGGTTTCTCGTCTGGAGCACGTTTTTGGCCAAAATAATGAAATGACAATATTACTGTAAATCCAATGAATAAATAAGTTGAAACTGCTTGAACATATGCTGCTGCATGTTGTATGTGGTTGATCAGTGAAAGTACGAGTTAGTTCTTGGGAAATATAAACTTTTTTCCAAAATCAAGCTCGGTTTCGCGTCTGGAGCAAGTTTTTGGCCAAAATAATGAAAATGACTATATTACTGTAAATCCAATGAAAAAGCAGTTTGAAACTGCTTGAACATGCTACTGCATATTGTACATACAATATGCAGTAGCATGTTCAAGCAGTTGATCAGTGAAAGTACGAGTTGGTTCTATGGAAATATAAACTTTTTCCTAAATCAAGCTCGGTTTCTCATCTGGAGCACGTTTTTGGCCAAAATGATGACAATGACAATAGTACTGTATATCCAATGAATAAACAAGTTGAAACTGTTTGAACATGCTGCTGCATGTTGTATGTGGTTGATCAGTGAAAGTACGAGTTAGTTCTTGTGAAATATAAACTTTTTTCCAAAATCAAGCTCGGTTTCTCATCTGGAGCACGTTTTTGGCCACAAATGATGAAAATGACAATATTACTGTAAATCCAATGAATAAACAAGTTGAAACTGCTTGAATATATTGAATCAATATTGTAAGTGGTTGTTCAGTGAAAGTACGAGTTAGTTCTTGGGAAATATAAACATTTTTCCAAAATCAAGCTCGGTTTCTCGTCTGGAGCACGTTTTTGGCCAAAATAATGAAAATGACAATAGTACTGTATATCCAATGAATAAACAAGTTGAAACTGCTTGAACATGCTGCTGCATGTTGTATGTGGTTGATCAGTGAAAGTACGAGTTAGTTCTTGGGAAATATAAACATTTTTCCAAAATCAAGATCGGTTTCTCGTCTGGAGCACGTTTTTGGCCAAAATGATGAAAATGATAATATTGCTATAAATCCAATGAATAAACAAGTTGAAACTTCTTGACTATGCTGAATCAATATTGTATGTGGTTGATCAGTGAAAGTACGAGTTAAGTTCTTGTGAAATATAAACTTTTCCAAAATCAAGCTCGGTTTCTCGTCTGGAGCACGTTTTTGGCCAAAATAATGAAAATGACAATTGTCGAGTAAATCCAATGAATAAGCAGTTTGAAACTGCTTGAACATGCTACTGCATATTGTATGTGGTTGATCAGTGAAAGTACGAGTTGGTTCTTGGGAAATATAAACTTTTTTCCTAAATCAAGCTCGGTTTCTCATCCGGAGCACGTTTTTGGCCAAAATGATGACAATGACAATAGTACTGTATATCCAATGAATAAACAAGTTGAAACTGCTTGAACATGCTACTGCATATTGTCTGTGGTTGATCAGTGAAAGTACGAGTTAGTTCTTGGGAAATATAAACATTTTTCCAAAATCAAGCTCGGTTTCTCGTCTGGAGCACGTTTTTGGCCAAAATGATGAAAATGACAATATTACTGTAAATCCAATGAAAAACAAGTTGAAACTGCTTGAATATATTGAATCAATATTGTAAGTGGTTGTTCAGTGAAAGTACGAGTTAGTTCTTGGGAAATATAAACATTTTTCCAAAATCAAGCTCGGTTTCTCGTCTGGAGCACGTTTTTGGCCAAAATAATGAAATGACAATATTACTGTAAATCCAATGAATAAATAAGTTGAAACTGCTTGAACATATGCTGCTGCATGTTGTATGTGGTTGATCAGTGAAAGTACGAGTTAGTTCTTGGGAAATATAAACTTTTTTCCAAAATCAAGCTCGGTTTCTCGTCTGGAGCAAGTTTTTGGCCAAAATAATGAAAATGACTATATTACTGTAAATCCAATGAAAAAGCAGTTTGAAACTGCTTGAACATGCTACTGCATATTGTACATACAATATGCAGTAGCATGTTCAAGCAGTTGATCAGTGAAAGTACGAGTTGGTTCTATGGAAATATAAACTTTTTCCTAAATCAAGCTCGGTTTCTCATCTGGAGCACGTTTTTGGCCAAAATGATGACAATGACAATAGTACTGTATATCCAATGAATAAACAAGTTGAAACTGTTTGAACATGCTGCTGCATGTTGTATGTGGTTGATCAGTGAAAGTACGAGTTAGTTCTTGTGAAATATAAACTTTTTTCCAAAATCAAGCTCGGTTTCTCATCTGGAGCACGTTTTTGGCCACAAATGATGAAAATGACAATATTACTGTAAATCCAATGAATAAACAAGTTGAAACTGCTTGAATATATTGAATCAATATTGTAAGTGGTTGTTCAGTGAAAGTACGAGTTAGTTCTTGGGAAATATAAACATTTTTCCAAAATCAAGCTCGGTTTCTCGTCTGGAGCACGTTTTTGGCCAAAATAATGAAAATGACAATAGTACTGTATATCCAATGAATAAACAAGTTGAAACTGCTTGAACATGCTGCTGCATGTTGTATGTGGTTGATCAGTGAAAGTACGAGTTAGTTCTTGGGAAATATAAACATTTTTCCAAAATCAAGATCGGTTTCTCGTCTGGAGCACGTTTTTGGCCAAAATGATGAAAATGATAATATTGCTATAAATCCAATGAATAAACAAGTTGAAACTTCTTGACTATGCTGAATCAATATTGTATGTGGTTGATCAGTGAAAGTACGAGTTAAGTTCTTGTGAAATATAAACTTTTCCAAAATCAAGCTCGGTTTCTCGTCTGGAGCACGTTTTTGGCCAAAATAATGAAAATGACAATTGTCGAGTAAATCCAATGAATAAGCAGTTTGAAACTGCTTGAACATGCTACTGCATATTGTATGTGGTTGATCAGTGAAAGTACGAGTTGGTTCTTGGGAAATATAAACTTTTTTCCAAAATCAAGCTCGGTTTCTCATCCGGAGCACGTTTTTGGCCAAAATGATGACAATGACAATAGTACTGTATATCCAATGAATAAACAAGTTGAAACTGTTTGAACATGCTACTGCTTATTGTCTGTGGTTGATCAGTGAAAGTACGAGTTAGTTCTTGTGAAATATAAACTTCTTTCCAAAATCAAGCTCGGTTTCTCGTCTGGAGCACGTTTTTGGTCAAAATAATGAAAATGACAATTGTCGAGTAAATCCAATGAATAAAGCAGTTTGAAACTGCTTGAACATGCTACTGCATATTGTATGTGGTTGATCAGTGAAAGTACGAGTTAGTTCTGGTGAAATATAAACTTTTTTCCAAAATCAAGCTCGTTTTCTCGTCTGGAGCACGTTTTTGGCCACAAATGATGAAAATGACAATTTTATTGTAAATCCAATGAAGAAACAAGTTGAAACTGCTTGAATGCCTAATCAACATTGTATGTGGTGAAAGTACGAGTTAGTTCTTGTGAAATATAAACCTTTTTCCAAAATCAAGCTCGGTTTCTCGTCTGGAGCACGTTTTTGGCCAAAATAATGAAAATGACAATATTACTGTAACTCCAATGAATAAATAAGTTGAAACTGCTTGAACATGCTGCTGCATGTTGTATGTGGTTGATAAGTTAAAGTACGAGTTAGTTCTTGGGAAATATAAACCTTTTTCCAAAATCAAGCTCGGTTTCTCGTCTGGAGCACGTTTTTGGCCAAAATAATGAAAATGACAATATTACTGTAAATCCAATGAAAAAGCAGTTTGAAACTGCTTGAACATGCTACTGCATATTGTATGTGGTTGATCAGTGAAAGTACGAGTTGGTTCTTGGGAAATATAAACTTTTTTCCTAAATCAAGCTCGGTTTCTCATCTGGAGCATGTTTTTGGCCAAAATGATGACAATGACAATAGTACTGTATATCCAATGAATAAACAAGTTGAAACTGCTTGAACATGCTGCTGCATGTTGTATGTGGTGATCAGTGAAAGTACGAGTTAGTTCTTGTGAAATATAAACTTTTTTCCTCAATCAAGCTCGGTTTCTCGTCTGGAGCACGTTTTTGGCCAAAATAATGAAAATGACAATTGTCGAGTAGATCCAATGAAAAAGCAGTTTGAAACTTCTTGAACATGCTGCTGCATATTGTATGTGGTTGATCAGTGAAAGTACGAGTTAGTTCTTGTGAAATATAAACATTTTTCCAAAATCAAGCTCGGTTTCTCGTCTGGAGCACGTTTTTGGCCAAAATGATGAAAATGACAATATTACTGTAAATCCAATGAATAAACAAGTTGAAACTGCTTGAATATATTGAATCAATATTGTAAGTGGTTGTTCAGTGAAAGTACGAGTTTGTTCTGGGGAAATATAAACATTTTTCCAAAATCAAGCTCGGTTTCTCGTCTGGAGCAAGTTTTTTGCTAAAGTGATGAAAATGACAATATTACTGTAAATCCAATGAATAAACAAGTTGAAACTGCTTGAATATGCTGAATCAATATTGTAAGTGGTTGTTCAGTGAAAGTACGAGTTAGTTCTTGGGAAATATAAACATTTTTCCAAAATCAAGCTCGGTTTCTCGTCTGGAGCACGTTTTTGGCCAAAATGATGAAAATGACAATATTACTGTAAATCCAATGAATAAACAAGTTGAAACTGCTTGAATATATTGAATCAATATTGTAAGTGGTTGTTCAGTGAAAGTACGAGTTAGTTCTTGGGAAATATAAACATTTTTCCAAAATTAAGCTCGGTTTCTCGTCTGGAGCACGTTTTTTGCCAAAATCGTGAAAATGACAATTGCCGAGTAAATCCAATGAATAAAGCAGTTTGAAACTACTTGAACATGCTACTGCATATTGTATGTATTAGGTTGATCAGTGAAAGTACGAGTTAGTTCTTTGGAAATATAAACTTTTATCCAAAATCAAGCTCGGTTTCTCGTCTGGACCACGTTTTTTGCCAAAATGATGAAAATGACAATATTACTGTAAATCCAATGAATAAACAAGTTGAAACTGCTCTAATATGCTGAATCAACATTGTATATGGTTGAAAAGTGAAAGTACAAGTGTGTTTTCGTGATTATAAACATTTTTCCAAAATACCGCTCAGTATCTCGTCTGGAGCAAGTTTTTGGCCACAAATGATGAAAATGACAATATTACTGTAAATCCAATGAATAAACAAGTTGAAACTGCTTGAATATGCTGAATCAATATTGTAAGTGGTTGATCAGTGAAAGTACGAGTTAGTTCTTGTGAAATATAAACTTTTTTCCAAAATCAAGCTCGGTTTCTCGTCTGGAGCACGTTTTTGGCTACAAGTGATGAAAATGACAATATTACTGTAAATCCAATGAATAAACAAGTTGAAACTGCTTGAATATGCTGAATCAATATTGTAAGTGGTTGTTCAGTGAAAGTACGAGTTAGTTCTTGGGAAATATAAACATTTTTCCAAAATCATGCTCAGTTTCTCATCTGGAGCACGTTTTTGGCCAAAATGATGAAAATGACAATATTACTGTAAATCCAATGAATAAACAAGTTGAAACTGCTTGAATATATTGAATCAATATTGTAAGTGGTTGTTCAGTGAAAGTACGAGTTTGTTCTGGGGAAATATAAACATTTTTCCAAAATTAAGCTCGGTTTCTCGTCTGGAGCACGTTTTTGGCCAAAATCGTGAAAATGACAATTGCCGAGTAAATCCAATGAATAAGCAGTTTGAAACTGTTTGAACATGCTACTGCTTATTGTCTGTGGTTGATCAGTGAAAGTACGAGTTAGTTCTTGTGAAATATAAACTTTTTTCCAAAATCAAGCTCGGTTTCTGATCTGGAGCACGTTTTTGGCCACAAATGATGAAAATGACAATCGCTGAGTAAATCCAATGATTAAGCAGTTTGAAACTGTTTGAACATTCTACTGCTTATTGTCTGTGGTTGATCAGTGAAAGTACGAGTTAGTTCTTGTGAAATATAAACTTTTTTCCAAAATCAAGCTCGGTTTCTGATCTGGAGCACGTTTTTGGCCACAAATGATGAAAATGACAATATTACTGTAAATCCAATGAATAAACAAGTTGAAACTGCTCTAATATGCTGAATCGAAATTGTATGTGGTTGAAAAGTGAAAGTACAAGTGTGTTTTCGTGATTATAAACATTTTTCCAAAATACCGCTCAGTATCTCGTCTGGAGCACGTTTTTGGCCACAAATGATGAAAATGACAATATTGCTATAAATCCAATGAATAAACAAGTTGAAACTTCTTGACTATGCTGAATCAATATTGTATGTGGTTGATCAGTGAAAGTACGAGTTTGTTCTGGGGAAATATAAATATTTTTCCAAAATCAAGCTCGGTTTCTCGTCTGGAGCAAGTTTTTGGCCAAAATAATGAAAATGACAATAGCCGAGTAAATCCAATGAATAAACAAGTTGAAACTTTTTGAATATATTGAATCAATATTGTATGTGGTTGTTCAGTTAAAGTACGAGTTAGTTCTTGGGAAATATAAACTTTTTTCCAAAATCAAGCTCGGTTTCTCGTCTGGAGCACGTTTTTGGCCAAAATGATGAAAATGACAATATTACTGTAAATCCAATGAATAAACAAGTTGAAACTGCTTGAATATATTGAATCAATATTGTAAGTGGTTGTTCAGTGAAAGTACGAGTTTGTTCTGGGGAAATATAAACATTTTTCCAAAATTAAGCTCGGTTTCTCGTCTGGAGCACGTTTTTGGCCAAAATCGTGAAAATGACAATTGCCGAGTAAATCCAATGAATAAGCAGTTTGAAACTGTTTGAACATGCTACTGCTTATTGTCTGTGGTTGATCAGTGAAAGTACGAGTTAGTTCTTGGGAAATATAAACTTTTTTCCAAAATCAAGCTCGGTTTCTGATCTGGAGCACGTTTTTGGCCACAAATGATGGAAATGACAATATTACTGTAAATCCAATGAATAAACAAGTTGAAACTGCTCTAATATGCTGAATCAAAATTGTATGTGGTTGAAAAGTGAAAGTACAAGTGTGTTTTCGTGATTATAAACATTTTTCCAAAATACCGCTCAGTATCTCGTCTGGAGCACGTTTTTGGCCACAAATGATGAAAATGACAATATTGCTATAAATCCAATGAATAAACAAGTTGAAACTTCTTGACTATGCTGAATCAATATTGTATGTGGTTGATCAGTGAAAGTACGAGTTTGTTCTGGGGAAATATAAACATTTTTCCAAAATCAAGCTCGGTTTCTCGTCTGGAGCAAGTTTTTGGCCAAAATAATGAAAATGACAATAGCCGAGTAAATCCAACGAATAAACAAGTTGAAACTTTTTGAATATATTGAATCAATATTGTATGTGGTTGTTCAGTGAAAGTACGAGTTAGTTCTTGGGAAATATAAACATTTTTCCAAAATCAAGCTCGGTTTCTCGTCTGGAGCACGTTTTTGGCCAAAATGATGAAAATGACAATATTACTGTAAATCCAATGAATAAACAAGTTGAAACTGCTTGAATATATTGAATCAATATTGTAAGTGGTTGTTCAGTGAAAGTACGAGTTTGTTCTGGGGAAATATAAACATTTTTCCAAAATTAAGCTCGGTTTCTCGTCTGGAGCACGTTTTTGGCCAAAATCGTGAAAATGACAATTGCCGAGTAAATCCAATGAATAAGCAGTTTGAAACTGCTTGAACATGCTACTGCATAATGTATGTATTAGGTTGATCAGTGAAAGTAGGAGTTAGTTCTTTGGAAATATAAACTTTTTTCCAAAATCAAGCTCGGTTTCTCGTCTGGACCAAGTTTTTTGCAAAAATGATGAAAATGACAATATTACTGTAAATCCAATGAATAAACAAGTTGAAACTGCTCTAATATGCTGAATCAACATTGTATGTGGTTGATCAGTGAAAGTACGAGTTTGTTCTGGTGAAATATAAACATTTTTCCAAAATCAAGCTCGGTTTCTCGTATGGAGCACGTTTTTGGCCAGATTGAAGAAAATGACAATATTACTGTAAATCCATAGAATAAAGAAGTTTAAACTGCTTGAATATGCTGAATCAACATTGTATGTGGTTGAAGTACCAGTGTGTATTCGTGATTATAAACATTTTTCCAAAATCAAACTCAGTATCTCGTCTGGAGCACGTTTTTTGTCACAAATGATGAAAATGACAATCGCAAAGTAAATCCAATGAATAAGCAGGTTGAAACTGCATGAACTGCATATTGTGTGTGGTTGATCAGTGAAAGTACGACTTTGTTCTTGTGAAATATGAAAATGTTTCCAAAATCACGCTCAGTATCTCGTCTGGAGCACGTTTTAGGCCACAAATGATGAAAATGACAATCACACGGTAAAGGCTCCCCCCTTCAAGTGTGAGCCTCCCTCCCTTCACTCTGAGACTCCCTCCCTCCACTCTAAGGCTCCCATCCTCTACTATGAGACTCCCTACTTCCACTATAAGGCTCCCTCCGTCAACTTTGAGACTCCCTCCCTCTACTCTGAGATTCCGTTCCTCCACTTATAGAGGCTCCCTCCACATTGACACTCCCTTCCTCCAACTCTGAGACTCCCTCCCTCCGCTGTGACTGCCTACACTATGAGATTCCCTCCCTCCACTGATAGGTTCCTTCCACTGTGAGGTTCCTTCCACTGTGCGACTCTATCCCTCTGCTGTGAGAATCCTTCCCTCCACTTTTATACTCCCTCCCTACGCTTTAAGACTCCCTCCCTCTACTCTTGAAATACCTTGCTCCACTTGGAGACTCCCTCCCTCCACTGTTAGACTCCCTCCCTCCACTGTGAGGCTCAGTCCAAATCGAGACTCCCACCCTCCACTGTGAGACTCCCTTCCTCTCCTGTGAGACTGCTGAAACTATGAGATTCCCACCCTCCACTGGGAGGCTCTTTCCACTGTGAGGCTCCATCCCTCCACTTTCATTCACCCTTCAAATTGAGACTCCCTCCCTCCACTGTGTCTTAGGGTGGGATATGTACAATAGATGGAGCCTCACAGTGGATGGAGGGATCTTCACAGTAGAGCGAATGAGACTTACAGTTGGAGGGAGTCTCACAATGGAACTAGTTAGTCACTGTGGAGTTAGTCTCACAGTTGATGAGTCTCAGATTTGAGGGAGGGACCCTCACAATGCAGGTAGGGAATCTGACAGTGGAGGGAGTGAGTCTCACACAGTGGAGGGAGGGAGTCTCACATTGAAATAGCCTCACAGTGGAGGGAGGGAGTCGTAGAGCGGATGGAGGGAGTCTTACAACAGAGGGGGGGAGGCTCAGAGTAGAGGGAGGGAGCCTAAAGTGGAGGAATTTACTCTCAGATTGGAGGTAGGGAGATCACAGTGGAGGGAGGGAGTCATAGCGGAGGGAGGGAGTTTCACAGTGGAGGTAGGGAGTCTCAAACTCGAGAGAGGGAGAATCACTGTGGAGGGAGGGAGTCTCACAGTGAAGGGGGTGGGGGGTTTACAGTGGAGGGGGGGAGCCTAAAGTGGAGGAAGAGAGTCTCAGATTGGAGGTAGGGAGATCACAGTGGAGGGAGGGAGTCATAGCGGAGGGAGGGAGTCTCACAGTGGAGGGAGCCTCACATTGGAGGGAGTTTCACAGTGGAGGGAGTGAGTCTCAGTGAAGGGAGCCTAACAGTGGAGGGAGGGAATCTTAAACTGGAGAGATGGATAATCACTGTGGAGGGAGGATATCCTATCGTGCACGGAGGAAGTCTCAGAGCGGAGAGAGGGAGTCACAGCGGAGGAAGGGAGTCTCACAGTGGAGGTAGGGAGTCTCAAACTCGAGAGAGGGAGAATCACTGTGGAGGGAGGGAGTCTCACAGTGAAGGGAGGGAGATCACAGTGGAGGGAGCCATACAGTGGAGGGAAGAAGTCTCACAGTGGAGGGAGACACATTGGTGGGAAGGAGTTTCACATTGGAGTGAGGGAGTCTCACAGCTGAGTGAGGGAGTCTCACAGTTGAGGGAGCCTCACAGTAGAGGGAGGGAGCCTCACAGTGGAGGGAGGGCGTCTCACAGAGGAGGGAGGGAGTTCAAAGCGGAGGGAGGGAGTCTCACAGTGCAGGCACAGGGGAGGGAACCTAACATTGGATGGAACCTCACAGTGGAGGGAGGGAATCTCAGATTGGAGGGAGGGGGTCTTACAGGGGAGGCAGGGAGTCTCACAGCAGAGGGGGTGGGGGGTTTACAGTGGAGGGGGGAGCCTAAAGTGGAGGAAGAGAGTCTCAGAGTTGAGGGAGGGAGCCTAAAGTGGAGGGAGTCTCACAAAGGAGGGAATCTCACTATAGGGAGGGAGCCTAAGTGGAGGGAGGTTGCCTCACTGTGAGGCTCAGATTGTAGGGAGGGGGCCTAATAGTTGAGGGATTCTTGCTGTTGAGTGAGGGAGTCTTATAGTAGAGGGAGCCTCACAGTGGAGGGAGGGAGTCACAGTGCAGGGAGGGAGTCTCACAGTGGAGGGAGCATTACAGTGGAGGGAGGGAGTCTAACAGTGGAGGGAAGGAGGCTGACAGTGGAAGGAGGGAGCCTTTACAGTATGAGGGAGGGTGATTCACAATGGAGGGACTCTTACAGTTGAGGGAGGGAGTCTCACAGTGGAGGGAGCATTACAGTGGAGGGAGGGAGTCTAACAGGGGAGGGAGGGAGGCTAACAGTGGAAGGAGGGAGCCTTACAGTATGAGGGAGGGTGATTCACAGTGGAGGGAGGGAGTCTAACAGGGGAGGGAGGGAGGCTGACAGTGGAAGGAGGGAGCCTTACAGTATGAGGGAGGGAGATTCACAGTGGAGGGACTCTTACAGTTGAGGGAGGGAGTCTTACAGTAGAGGGAGCCTCACAGTGGAGGGAATTTCACAGTGGAGGGAGGGAGTCTCACAGTGGAGGGAGCCTTAAAGTGGAGGGAGGGAGTCTTAAACTCGAGAGAGGGAGAATCACTGTGGAGGGAGGGTATCCTATAGTGCACGGATGAAATCTCACAGCGGAGGGAGGGAGTCAAAGTGGAGGCAGAGAGTCTCACAGTGAAGGGAGGGAGATCACAGTGGAGGGAGCCTTCCAGTGGAAGGACACTCAAAATGGAGGGAGGATCATATTGGAGTGAGGGAGACTTACAGTGGAGGGAGGGAGTCATAGCGGAGGGTGGGAGTCTCACAGCGTAAGGAATGAGGCTCACAGTGGAGTGAGGGAGTCTCATAGCTGAGGAAGGGAGGCTCAGATTGGAGGGAGGGGGCGTAATAGTGGAGGGACACTTACAGTTGAGGGAGGGAGTCTGAAACTGGTGAGAGGGAGAATCACAGTGGAGGGATGGTATCCTATAGTGCACGGAGGACGTCTCACAGCGAAGGGAGAGAGTCACAGGGAGTCTCACAGTGGATGGAGGGAGATCACAGTGGAGGGAGCCTAACAGTGGAACGACACTCAAAGTGGAGGGAGGCTCATAGTGGAGGGAGGGAGTCTCACAGTGGAGGGAGGAAGTCTCACAGTGGAGGGAGACTCACAGTGTAGGGAGGGAGTCATAGTGGAGGGAGGGAGACTCACAGTGTAGGGAAGGAGCCTCACAGTTGAGGGAGGGAGGCTCAGATTTGGAGGGAGGGGGCCTAATAGTGGAGGGACTCTTACAGTTGAGGGAGGGAGTCTTATAGTAGAGGGAGTCTTACAGTGGAGAGAGGGACTCTGAAACTGGAGAGAGGGAGAATCACAATGGAGGGAGGGTATCCTATCGTGCACGGAAGAAGTCTCACAGCGGAGGGAGGGAGTCACAGCGGAGGCAGGGAGTCTCACAGTGGAAGGAGGGAGATCACATTTGAGGGAGCCTTGCAGTGGAAGGACTCTAAAAGTGGAGTGAAGTCTCACATTGAAGGGAGTTTCACAGTGGAGGGAGGACGTCTCATAGCGGATGGAGACACAGTGGAGGGAGGGAGTCTCACAGTGTAGGGAGCCTCACAGTGGAGGGAGGGAGGCTCAGATTGGAGGGAGGGGGCCTAATAGTGGAGGACTCTTACAGTAGAGGGAGGGGAGTCTTATAGTAGAGGGAGCATCACAGTGGAGGCAGGGTGTCACACTGGGTAGGAAGGGAGGCTCAGATTAGAGGGAGGGGGCCTAATAGTGGAGGGACTCTTACAATTCAGGGAGGGAGTCTTATAGTAGAGGGAGTCTTACAGTGGGAGGGAGGGACTCTGAAACTGGAGAGAGGGAGAATCACAATGGAGGGAGGGTGTTACACTGGGGAGGGAGGCTCAAAGTGTAGTGAGGGAGTCTCACAGTGGAAGGAGCCTCACAGTGGAGGTTGTCTCACAGTGGAGGGAGGGAGTTCAAAGCGGAGGGAGGGAGTCTCACAGTGAAGGCAGGGAGTCGCACAGGGGAAGGAACCTAATAGTGGAGGGATTCTTACTTGTTCAGGGAGGGAGTCTTATAGTAGAGGTAAACATTTTTCCAAAATCAAGCATAGTATCTCTTCTGGAGCACGTTTTTTTCTCACAAATGATGAAAATTAAAATCGAAGACTAAATACAATGAATAAACAAGTTGAAACTGCTGGGACATGCTACTGCATATTGTTTGTGGTTGATCAGTGAAAGTACGAGTTTGTTCTTGTGACATATAAACATTTTTCCAAAATCATGCTCGGTTTCTCATCTGGAGCACGTTTTTGGCCAAAATGATGAAAATGACAATCGCTGAGTAAATCCAATGATTAAGCAGTTTGAAACTGTTTGAACATGCTACTGCTTATTGTCTGTGGTTGATCAGTGAAAGTACGAGTTAGTTCTTGTGAAATATAAACTTCTTTCCAAAATCAAGCTCGGTTTCTCGTCTGGAGCACGTTTTTGGCCAAAATAATGAAAATGACAATTGTCGAGTAAATCCAATGAATAAGCAGTTTGAAACTGCTTGAACATGCTACTGCTTATTGTCTGTGGTTGATCAGTGAAAGTACGAGTTAGTTCTTGTGAAATATAAACTTTTTTCCTAAATCAAGCTCGTTTTCTCGTCTGGAGCACGTTTTTAGCCACAAATGATGAAAATGACAATATTACTGTAAATCCAATGCATAAATAAGTTGAAACTGCTTGAACATGCTGCTGCATGTTGTATGTGGTTGATCAGTGAAAGTACGAGTTAGTTCTTGTGATATATAAACTTTTTTCCAAACTCAAGCTCGGTTTCTCGTCTGGAGCACGTTTTTGGCCAAATTAATGAAAATGACAATTGTCGAGTAAATCCAATAAATAAGCAGTTTGAAACTGCTTGAACATGCTACTGCATATTGTATGTGGTTGATCAGTGAAAGTACGAGTTAGTTCTTGTGAAATATAAACTTTTTTCCAAAATAAAGCTCGGTTTCTCATCTGGAGCACGTTTTTGGCCACAAATGATGAAAATGACAATATTACTGTAAATCCAATGAATAAACAAGTTGAAACTGCTCTAATATGCTGAATCAACATTGTATGTGGTTGAAAAGTGAAAGTACAAGTGTGTTTTCGTGATTATAAACATTTTTCCAAAATACCGCTCAGTATCTAGTCTGGAGCAAGTTTTTGGCCACAAATGATGAAAATGACAATATCACTGTAAATCCAATGAATAAACAAGTTGAAACTGCTTGAATATGCCTAATCAACAATGTATGTGGTGAAAGTACGAGTTAGTTCTTGTGAAATATAAACCTTTTTCCAAAATCAAGCTCGTTTTCTCTTCTGGAGCACGTTTTTGGCCAAAATAATGAAAATGACAATATTACTGTAAATCCAATGAAAAAGCAGTTTGAAACTGCTTGAACATGCTACTGCATATTGTACATACAATATGCAGTAGCATGTTCAAGCAGTTGATCAGTGAAAGTACGAGTTGGTTCTTGGGAAATATAAACATTTTTCCAAAATCAAGCTCGGTTTCTCATCTGGAGCACGTTTTTGGCCAAAATGATGACAATGACAATAGTACTGTAAATCCAATGAATAAACAAGTTGAAACTGTTTGAACATGCTGCTGCATGTTGTATGTGGTTGATCAGTGAAAGTACGAGTTAGTTCTTGTGAAATATAAACTTTTTTCCAAAATCAAGCTCGGTTTCTCATCTGGAGCACGTTTTTGGCCACAAATGATGAAAATGACAATATTACTGTAAATCCAATGAATAAACAAGTTGAAACTACTTGAATATATTGAATCAATATTGTAAGTGGTTGTTCAGTGAAAGTACGAGTTAGTTCTTGGGAAATATAAACATTTTTCCAAAATCAAGCTCGGTTTCTCGTCTGGAGCACGTTTTTGGCCAAAATAATGAAAATGACAATAGTACTGTATATCCAATGAATAAACAAGTTGAAACTGCTTGAACATGCTGCTGCATGTTGTATGTGGTTGATCAGTGAAAGTACGAGTTAGTTCTTGGGAAATATAAACATTTTTCCAAAATCAAGATCGGTTTCTCGTCTGGAGCACGTTTTTGGCCAAAATGATGAAAATGATAATATTGCTATAAATCCAATGAATAAACAAGTTGAAACTTCTTGACTATGCTGAATCAATATTGTATGTGGTTGATCAGTGAAAGTACGAGTTAAGTTCTTGTGAAATATAAACTTTTCCAAAATCAAGCTCGGTTTCTCGTCTGGAGCACGTTTTTGGCCAAAATAATGAAAATGACAATTGTCGAGTAAATCCAATGAATAAGCAGTTTGAAACTGCTTGAACATGCTACTGCATATTGTATGTGGTTGATCAGTGAAAGTACGAGTTGGTTCTTGGGAAATATAAACTTTTTTCCTAAATCAAGCTCGGTTTCTCATCCGGAGCACGTTTTTGGCCAAAATGATGACAATGACAATAGTACTGTATATCCAATGAATAAACAAGTTGAAACTGCTTGAACATGCTACTGCATATTGTCTGTGGTTGATCAGTGAAAGTACGAGTTAGTTCTTGGGAAATATAAACATTTTTCCAAAATCAAGCTCGGTTTCTCGTCTGGAGCACGTTTTTGGCCAAAATGATGAAAATGACAATATTACTGTAAATCCAATGAAAAACAAGTTGAAACTGCTTGAATATATTGAATCAATATTGTAAGTGGTTGTTCAGTGAAAGTACGAGTTAGTTCTTGGGAAATATAAACATTTTTCCAAAATCAAGCTCGGTTTCTCGTCTGGAGCACGTTTTTGGCCAAAATAATGAAATGACAATATTACTGTAAATCCAATGAATAAATAAGTTGAAACTGCTTGAACATATGCTGCTGCATGTTGTATGTGGTTGATCAGTGAAAGTACGAGTTAGTTCTTGTGAAATATAAACTTTTCGAAAATCAAGCTCGGTTTCTCGTCTGGAGCACGTTTTTGGCCAAAATAATGAAAATGACAATTGTCGAGTAAATCCAATGAAAAAGCAGTTTGAAACTGCTTGAACATGCTACTGCATATTGTATGTGGTTGATCAGTGAAAGTACGAGTTAGTTCTTGTGAAATATAAACGTTTTTCCAAAATCAAGCTCGGTTTCTCATCTGGAGCACGTTTTTGGCCACAAATGATGAAAATGACAATATTACTGTAAATCCAATGAATAAACAAGTTGAAACTGCTCTAATATGCTGAATCAACATTGTATGTGGTTGAAAAGTGAAAGTACAAGTGTGTTTTCGTGATTATAAACATTTTTCCAAAATACCGCTCAGTATTTCGTCTGGAGCACGTTTTTGGCCACAAATGATGAAAATGACAATCGCAGAGTAAATCCAATGAATAAGCAGTTAGAAACTGCTTGAACATGCTACTGCATATTGTCTGTGGTTGATCAGTGAAAGTACGAGTTAGTTCTTGGGAAATATAAACATTTTTCCAAAATCAAGCTCGGTTTCTCGTCTGGAGCACGTTTTTGGCCAAAATGATGAAAATGACAATATTACTGTAAATCCAATGAATAAACAAGTTGAAACTGCTTGAATATATTGAATCAATATTGTAAGTGGTTGTTCAGTGAAAGTACGAGTTAGTTCTTGGGAAATATAAACATTTTTCCAAAATCAAGCTCGGTTTCTCGTCTGGAGCACGTTTTTGGCCAAAATAATGAAATGACAATATTACTGTAAATCCAATGAATAAATAAGTTGAAACTGCTTGAACATATGCTGCTGCATGTTGTATGTGGTTGATCAGTGAAAGTACGAGTTAGTTCTTGGGAAATATAAACTTTTTTCCAAAATCAAGCTCGGTTTCTCGTCTGGAGCAAGTTTTTGGCCAAAATAATGAAAATGACTATATTACTGTAAATCCAATGAAAAAGCAGTTTGAAACTGCTTGAACATGCTACTGCATATTGTACATACAATATGCAGTAGCATGTTCAAGCAGTTGATCAGTGAAAGTACGAGTTGGTTCTTGGGAAATATAAACTTTTTCCTAAATCAAGCTCGGTTTCTCATCTGGAGCACGTTTTTGGCCAAAATGATGACAATGACAATAGTACTGTATATCCAATGAATAAACAAGTTGAAACTGTTTGAACATGCTGCTGCATGTTGTATGTGGTTGATCAGTGAAAGTACGAGTTAGTTCTTGTGAAATATAAACTTTTTTCCAAAATCAAGCTCGGTTTCTCATCTGGAGCACGTTTTTGGCCACAAATGATGAAAATGACAATATTACTGTAAATCCAATGAATAAACAAGTTGAAACTGCTTGAATATATTGAATCAATATTGTAAGTGGTTGTTCAGTGAAAGTACGAGTTAGTTCTTGGGAAATATAAACATTTTTCCAAAATCAAGCTCGGTTTCTCGTCTGGAGCACGTTTTTGGCCAAAATAATGAAAATGACAATAGTACTGTATATCCAATGAATAAACAAGTTGAAACTGCTTGAACATGCTGCTGCATGTTGTATGTGGTTGATCAGTGAAAGTACGAGTTAGTTCTTGTGAAATATAAACTTTTTTCCAAAATCAAGCTCGGTTTCTCGTCTGGAGCACGTTTTTTGCCAAAATGATGAAAATGACAATATTACTGTAAATCCAATGAATAAACAAGTTGAAACTGCTTGAATATATTGAATCAATATTGTAAATGGTTGTTCAGTGAAAGTACGAGTTAGTTCTTGGGAAATATAAACATTTTTCCAAAATCAAGCTCGGTTTCTCGTCTGGAGCAAGTTTTTGGCCAAAATAATGAAAATGACTATATTACTGTAAATCCAATGAAAAAGCAGTTTGAAACTGCTTGAACATGCTACTGCATATTGTACATACAATATGCAGTAGCATGTTCAAGCAGTTGATCAGTGAAAGTACGAGTTGGTTCTGGGGAAATATAAACTTTTTCCTAAATCAAGCTCGGTTTCTCATCTGGAGCACGTTTTTGGCCAAAATGATGAAAATGACAATATTACTGTAAATCCAATGAATAAACAAGTTGAAACTGCTTGAATATATTGAATCAATATTGTAAGTGGTTGTTCAGTTAAAGTACGAGTTAGTTCTTGGGAAATATAAACATTTTTCCAAAATCAAGCTCGGTTTCTCGTCTGGAGCACGTTTTTGGCCAAAATAATGAAAATGACTATATTACTGTAAATCCAATGAAAAAGCAGTTTGAAACTGCTTGAACATGCTACTGCATATTGTATGTGGTTGATCAGTGAAAGTACGAGTTAGTTCTTTGGAAATATAAACTTTTTTCCAAAATCAAGCTCGGTTTCTCGTCTGGAGCACGTTTTTGGCCAAAATAATGAAAATGACAATTGTCGAGTAAATCCAATGAATAAGCAGTTTGAAACTGCTTGAACATGCTACTGCATATTGTATGTGGTTGATCAGTGAAAGTACGAGTTAGTTCTTGTGAAATATAAACGTTTTTCCAAAATCAAGCTCGGTTTCTCATCTGGAGCACGTTTTTGGCCACAAATGATGAAAATGACAATATTACTGTAAATCCAATGAATAAACAAGTTGAAACTGCTCTAATATGCTGAATCAACTTTGTATGTGGTTGAAAAGTGAAAGTACAAGTGTGTTTTCGTGATTATAAACATTTTTCCAAAATACCGCTCAGTATTTCGTCTGGAGCACGTTTTTGGCCACAAATGATGAAAATGACAATCGCAGAGTAAATCCAATGAATAAGCAGTTAGAAACTGCTTGAACATGCTACTGCATATTGTCTGTGGTTGATCAGTGAAAGTACGAGTTAGTTCTTGGGAAATATAAACATTTTTCCAAAATCAAGCTCGGTTTCTCGTCTGGAGCACGTTTTTTGCCAAAATGATGAAAATGACAATATTACTGTAAATCCAATGAATAAACAAGTTGAAACTGCTTGAATATATTGAATCAATATTGTAAATGGTTGTTCAGTGAAAGTACGAGTTAGTTCTTGGGAAATATAAACATTTTTCCAAAATCAAGCTCGGTTTCTCGTCTGGAGCAAGTTTTTGGCCAAAATAATGAAAATGACTATATTACTGTAAATCCAATGAAAAAGCAGTTTGAAACTGCTTGAACATGCTACTGCATATTGTACATACAATATGCAGTAGCATGTTCAAGCAGTTGATCAGTGAAAGTACGAGTTGGTTCTGGGGAAATATAAACTTTTTCCTAAATCAAGCTCGGTTTCTCATCTGGAGCACGTTTTTGGCCAAAATGATGACAATGACAATAGTACTGTATATCCAATGAATAAACAAGTTGAAACTGTTTGAACATGCTGCTGCATGTTGTATGTGGTTGATCAGTGAAAGTACGAGTTAGTTCTTGTGAAATATAAACGTTTTTCCAAAATCAAGCTCGGTTTCTCATCTGGAGCACGTTTTTGGCCACAAATGATGAAAATGACAATATTACTGTAAATCCAATGAATAAACAAGTTGAAACTGCTTGAATATATTGAATCAATATTGTAAGTGGTTGTTCAGTTAAAGTACGAGTTAGTTCTTGGGAAATATAAACATTTTTCCAAAATCAAGCTCGGTTTCTCGTCTGGAGCACGTTTTTGGCCAAAATAATGAAAATGACTATATTACTGTAAATCCAATGAAAAAGCAGTTTGAAACTGCTTGAACATGCTGCTGCATATTGTATGTGGTTGATCAGTGAAAGTACGAGTTAGTTCTTTGGAAATATAAACTTTTTTCCAAAATCAAGCTCGGTTTCTCGTCTGGAGCACGTTTTTGGCCAAAATAATGAAAATGACAATTGTCGAGTAAATCCAATGAATAAGCAGTTTGAAACTGCTTGAACATGCTACTGCATATTGTATGTGGTTGATCAGTGAAAGTACGAGTTAGTTCTTGTGAAATATAAACGTTTTTCCAAAATCAAGCTCGGTTTCTCATCTGGAGCACGTTTTTGGCCACAAATGATGAAAATGACAATATTACTGTAAATCCAATGAATAAACAAGTTGAAACTGCTCTAATATGCTGAATCAACTTTGTATGTGGTTGAAAAGTGAAAGTACAAGTGTGTTTTCGTGATTATAAACATTTTTCCAAAATACCGCTCAGTATTTCGTCTGGAGCACGTTTTTGGCCACAAATGATGAAAATGACAATCGCAGAGTAAATCCAATGAATAAGCAGTTAGAAACTGCTTGAACATGCTACTGCATATTGTCTGTGGTTGATCAGTGAAAGTACGAGTTAGTTCTTGGGAAATATAAACATTTTTCCAAAATCAAGCTCGGTTTCTCGTCTGGAGCACGTTTTTTGCCAAAATGATGAAAATGACAATATTACTGTAAATCCAATGAATAAACAAGTTGAAACTGCTTGAATATATTGAATCAATATTGTAAATGGTTGTTCAGTGAAAGTACGAGTTAGTTCTTGGGAAATATAAACATTTTTCCAAAATCAAGCTCGGTTTCTCGTCTGGAGCAAGTTTTTGGCCAAAATAATGAAAATGACTATATTACTGTAAATCCAATGAAAAAGCAGTTTGAAACTGCTTGAACATGCTACTGCATATTGTACATACAATATGCAGTAGCATGTTCAAGCAGTTGATCAGTGAAAGTACGAGTTGGTTCTGGGGAAATATAAACTTTTTCCTAAATCAAGCTCGGTTTCTCATCTGGAGCACGTTTTTGGCCAAAATGATGACAATGACAATAGTACTGTATATCCAATGAATAAACAAGTTGAAACTGTTTGAACATGCTGCTGCATGTTGTATGTGGTTGATCAGTGAAAGTACGAGTTAGTTCTTGTGAAATATAAACGTTTTTCCAAAATCAAGCTCGGTTTCTCATCTGGAGCACGTTTTTGGCCACAAATGATGAAAATGACAATATTACTGTAAATCCAATGAATAAACAAGTTGAAACTGCTTGAATATATTGAATCAATATTGTAAGTGGTTGTTCAGTTAAAGTACGAGTTAGTTCTTGGGAAATATAAACATTTTTCCAAAATCAAGCTCGGTTTCTCGTCTGGAGCACGTTTTTGGCCAAAATAATGAAAATGACTATATTACTGTAAATCCAATGAAAAAGCAGTTTGAAACTGCTTGAACATGCTACTGCATATTGTATGTGGTTGATCAGTGAAAGTACGAGTTAGTTCTTTGGAAATATAAACTTTTTTCCAAAATCAAGCTCGGTTTCTCGTCTGGAGCACGTTTTTGGCCAAAATAATGAAAATGACAATTGTCGAGTAAATCCAATGAATAAGCAGTTTGAAACTGCTTGAACATGCTACTGCATATTGTATGTGGTTGATCAGTGAAAGTACGAGTTAGTTCTTGTGAAATATAAACGTTTTTCCAAAATCAAGCTCGGTTTCTCATCTGGAGCACGTTTTTGGCCACAAATGATGAAAATGACAATATTACTGTAAATCCAATGAATAAACAAGTTGAAACTGCTCTAATATGCTGAATCAACTTTGTATGTGGTTGAAAAGTGAAAGTACAAGTGTGTTTTCGTGATTATAAACATTTTTCCAAAATACCGCTCAGTATTTCGTCTGGAGCACGTTTTTGGCCACAAATGATGAAAATGACAATCGCAGAGTAAATCCAATGAATAAGCAGTTAGAAACTGCTTGAACATGCTACTGCATATTGTCTGTGGTTGATCAGTGAAAGTACGAGTTAGTTCTTGGGAAATATAAACATTTTTCCAAAATCAAGCTCGGTTTCTCGTCTGGAGCACGTTTTTTGCCAAAATGATGAAAATGACAATATTACTGTAAATCCAATGAATAAACAAGTTGAAACTGCTTGAATATATTGAATCAATATTGTAAATGGTTGTTCAGTGAAAGTACGAGTTAGTTCTTGGGAAATATAAACATTTTTCCAAAATCAAGCTCGGTTTCTCGTCTGGAGCAAGTTTTTGGCCAAAATAATGAAAATGACTATATTACTGTAAATCCAATGAAAAAGCAGTTTGAAACTGCTTGAACATGCTACTGCATATTGTACATACAATATGCAGTAGCATGTTCAAGCAGTTGATCAGTGAAAGTACGAGTTGGTTCTGGGGAAATATAAACTTTTTCCTAAATCAAGCTCGGTTTCTCATCTGGAGCACGTTTTTGGCCAAAATGATGACAATGACAATAGTACTGTATATCCAATGAATAAACAAGTTGAAACTGTTTGAACATGCTGCTGCATGTTGTATGTGGTTGATCAGTGAAAGTACGAGTTAGTTCTTGTGAAATATAAACGTTTTTCCAAAATCAAGCTCGGTTTCTCATCTGGAGCACGTTTTTGGCCACAAATGATGAAAATGACAATATTACTGTAAATCCAATGAATAAACAAGTTGAAACTGCTTGAATATATTGAATCAATATTGTAAGTGGTTGTTCAGTGAAAGTACGAGTTAGTTCTTGGGAAATATAAACATTTTTCCAAAATCAAGCTCGGTTTCTCGTCTGGAGCACGTTTTTGGCCAAAATAATGAAAATGACAATAGTACTGTATATCCAATGAATAAACAAGTTGAAACTGCTTGAACATGCTGCTGCATGTTGTATGTGGTTGATCAGTGAAAGTACGAGTTAGTTCTTGTGAAATATA
The DNA here is from genome assembly GCF_963383615.2 of Lipophrys pholis. Classification (NCBI taxonomy): domain Eukaryota; kingdom Metazoa; phylum Chordata; class Actinopteri; order Blenniiformes; family Blenniidae; genus Lipophrys; species Lipophrys pholis. Next base: position 54,732 of record NC_137644.1, on the reverse strand, counting down.
AACTTTTTTCCAAAATCAAGCTCGGTTTCTCGTCTGGAGCACGTTTTTGGCCAAAATGATGAAAATGACAATATTACTGTAAATCCAATGAATAAACAAGTTGAAACTGCTTGAATATATTGAATCAATATTGTAAGTGGTTGTTCAGTGAAAGTACGAGTTAGTTCTTGGGAAATATAAACATTTTTCCAAAATCAAGCTCGGTTTCTCGTCTGGAGCACGTTTTTGGCCAAAATAATGAAAATGACAATTGTCGAGTAAATCCAATGAATAAGCAGTTTGAAACTGCTTGAACATGCTACTGCATATTGTATGTGGTTGATCAGTGAAAGTACGAGTTAGTTCTTGGGAAATATAAACATTTTTCCAAAATCAAGCTCGGTTTCTCGTCTGGAGCACGTTTTTGGCCAAAATGATGAAAATGACAATATTACTGTAAATCCAATGAAAAACAAGTTGAAACTGCTTGAATATATTGAATCAATATTGTAAGTGGTTGTTCAGTGAAAGTACGAGTTAGTTCTTGGGAAATATAAACATTTTTCCAAAATCAAGCTCGGTTTCTCGTCTGGAGCACGTTTTTGGCCAAAATGATGAAAATGACAATATTACTGTAAATCCAATGAATAAACAAGTTGAAACTGCTTGAATATATTGAATCAATATTGTAAGTGGTTGTTCAGTGAAAGTACGAGTTAGTTCTTGGGAAATATAAACATTTTTCCAAAATTAAGCTCGGTTTCTCGTCTGGAGCACGTTTTTTGCCAAAATCGTGAAAATGACAATTGCCGAGTAAATCCAATGAATAAAGCAGTTTGAAACTGCTTGAACATGCTACTGCATATTGTATGTATTAGGTTGATCAGTGAAAGTACGAGTTAGTTCTTTGGAAATATAAACTTTTATCCAAAATCAAGCTCGGTTTCTCGTCTGGACCACGTTTTTTGCCAAAATGATGAAAATGACAATATTACTGTAAATCCAATGAATAAACAAGTTGAAACTGCTCTAATATGCTGAATCAACATTGTATATGGTTGAAAAGTGAAAGTACAAGTGTGTTTTCGTGATTATAAACATTTTTCCAAAATACCGCTCAGTATCTCGTCTGGAGCAAGTTTTTGGCCACAAATGATGAAAATGACAATATTACTGTAAATCCAATGAATAAACAAGTTGAAACTGCTTGAATATGCTGAATCAATATTGTAAGTGGTTGATCAGTGAAAGTACGAGTTAGTTCTTGTGAAATATAAACTTTTTTCCAAAATCAAGCTCGGTTTCTCGTCTGGAGCACGTTTTTGGCTACAAGTGATGAAAATGACAATATTACTGTAAATCCAATGAATAAATAAGTTGAAACTGCTTGAACATATGCTGCTGCATGTTGTATGTGGTTGATCAGTGAAAGTACGAGTTAGTTCTTGTGAAATATAAACTTTTCGAAAATCAAGCTCGGTTTCTCGTCTGGAGCACGTTTTTGGCCAAAATAATGAAAATGACAATTGTCGAGTAAATCCAATGAAAAAGCAGTTTGAAACTGCTTGAACATGCTACTGCATATTGTATGTGGTTGATCAGTGAAAGTACGAGTTAGTTCTTGTGAAATATAAACGATTTTCCAAAATCAAGCTCGGTTTCTCGTCTGGAGCACGTTTTTGGCCAAAATAATGAAAATGACAATTGTCGAGTAAATCCAATGAAAAAGCAGTTTGAAACTGCTTGAACATGCTACTGCATATTGTATGTGGTTGATCAGTGAAAGTACGAGTTAGTTCTTGTGAAATATAAACGTTTTTCCAAAATCAAGCTCGGTTTCTCATCTGGAGCACGTTTTTGGCCACAAATGATGAAAATGACAATATTACTGTAAATCCAATGAATAAACAAGTTGAAACTGCTCTAATATGCTGAATCAACATTGTATGTGGTTGAAAAGTGAAAGTACAAGTGTGTTTTCGTGATTATAAACATTTTTCCAAAATACCGCTGAGTATCTCGTCTGGAGCACGTTTTTGGCCACAAATGATGAAAATGACAATCGCAGAGTAAATCCAATGAATAAGCAGTTAGAAACTGCTTGAACATGCTACTGCATATTGTCTGTGGTTGATCAGTGAAAGTACGAGTTAGTTCTTGGGAAATATAAACATTTTTCCAAAATCAAGCTCGGTTTCTCGTCTGGAGCACGTTTTTGGCCAAAATGATGAAAATGACAATATTACTGTAAATCCAATGAATAAACAAGTTGAAACTGCTTGAATATATTGAATCAATATTGTAAGTGGTTGTTCAGTGAAAGTACGAGTTAGTTCTTGGGAAATATAAACATTTTTCCAAAATCAAGCTCGGTTTCTCGTCTGGAGCACGTTTTTGGCCAAAATAATGAAAATGACTATATTACTGTAAATCCAATGAAAAAGCAGTTTGAAACTGCTTGAACATGCTACTGCATATTGTATGTGGTTGATCAGTGAAAGTACGAGTTAGTTCTTTGGAAATATAAACTTTTTTCCAAAATCAAGCTCGGTTTCTCGTCTGGAGCACGTTTTTGGCCAAAATAATGAAAATGACAATTGTCGAGTAAATCCAATGAATAAGCAGTTTGAAACTGCTTGAACATGCTACTGCATATTGTATGTGGTTGATCAGTGAAAGTACGAGTTAGTTCTTGTGAAATATAAACGTTTTTCCAAAATCAAGCTCGGTTTCTCATCTGGAGCACGTTTTTGGCCACAAATGATGAAAATGACAATATTACTGTAAATCCAATGAATAAACAAGTTGAAACTGCTCTAATATGCTGAATCAACTTTGTATGTGGTTGAAAAGTGAAAGTACAAGTGTGTTTTCGTGATTATAAACATTTTTCCAAAATACCGCTCAGTATTTCGTCTGGAGCACGTTTTTGGCCACAAATGATGAAAATGACAATCGCAGAGTAAATCCAATGAATAAGCAGTTAGAAACTGCTTGAACATGCTACTGCATATTGTCTGTGGTTGATCAGTGAAAGTACGAGTTAGTTCTTGGGAAATATAAACATTTTTCCAAAATCAAGCTCGGTTTCTCGTCTGGAGCACGTTTTTTGCCAAAATGATGAAAATGACAATATTACTGTAAATCCAATGAATAAACAAGTTGAAACTGCTTGAATATATTGAATCAATATTGTAAATGGTTGTTCAGTGAAAGTACGAGTTAGTTCTTGGGAAATATAAACATTTTTCCAAAATCAAGCTCGGTTTCTCGTCTGGAGCAAGTTTTTGGCCAAAATAATGAAAATGACTATATTACTGTAAATCCAATGAAAAAGCAGTTTGAAACTGCTTGAACATGCTACTGCATATTGTACATACAATATGCAGTAGCATGTTCAAGCAGTTGATCAGTGAAAGTACGAGTTGGTTCTTGGGAAATATAAACTTTTTCCTAAATCAAGCTCGGTTTCTCATCTGGAGCACGTTTTTGGCCAAAATGATGACAATGACAATAGTACTGTATATCCAATGAATAAACAAGTTCAAACTGTTTGAACATGCTGCTGCATGTTGTATGTGGTTGATCAGTGAAAGTACGAGTTAGTTCTTGTGAAATATAAACTTTTTTCCAAAATCAAGCTCGGTTTCTCATCTGGAGCACGTTTTTGGCCACAAATGATGAAAATGACAATATTACTGTAAATCCAATGAATAAACAAGTTGAAACTGCTTGAATATATTGAATCAATATTGTAAGTGGTTGTTCAGTGAAAGTACGAGTTAGTTCTTGGGAAATATAAACATTTTTCCAAAATCAAGCTCGGTTTCTCGTCTGGAGCACGTTTTTGGCCAAAATAATGAAAATGACAATAGTACTGTATATCCAATGAATAAACAAGTTGAAACTGCTTGAACATGCTGCTGCATGTTGTATGTGGTTGATCAGTGAAAGTACGAGTTAGTTCTTGTGAAATATAAACTTTTTTCCAAAATCAAGCTCGGTTTCTCGTCTGGAGCACGTTTTTGGCCAAAATGATGAAAATGACAATATTACTGTAAATCCAATGAATAAACAAGTTGAAACTGCTTGAATATATTGAATCAATATTGTAAGTGGTTGTTCAGTGAAAGTACGAGTTAGTTCTTGGGAAATATAAACATTTTTCCAAAATCAAGCTCGGTTTCTCGTCTGGAGCACGTTTTTGGCCAAAATAATGAAATGACAATATTACTGTAAATCCAATGAATAAATAAGTTGAAACTGCTTGAACATATGCTGCTGCATGTTGTATGTGGTTGATCAGTGAAAGTACGAGTTAGTTCTTGTGAAATATAAACTTTTCGAAAATCAAGCTCGGTTTCTCGTCTGGAGCACGTTTTTGGCCAAAATAATGAAAATGACAATTGTCGAGTAAATCCAATGAAAAAGCAGTTTGAAACTGCTTGAACATGCTACTGCATATTGTATGTGGTTGATCAGTGAAAGTACGAGTTAGTTCTTGTGAAATATAAACTTTTTTCCAAAATCAAGCTCGTTTTCTCGTCTGGAGCACGTTTTTGGCCACAAATGATGAAGATTACAATATTATTGTAAATCCAATGAAGAAACAAGTTGAAACTGCTTGAATATCATGAATCAATATTGTATGTGGTTGATCAGTGAAAGTACGAGTTAGTTCTTGGGAAATATAAACTTTTTTCCTAAATCAAGCTCGGTTTCTCGTCTGGAGCACGTTTTTGGCCACAAATGATGAAAATGACAATATTACTGTAAATCCAATGAATAAACAAGTTGAAACTGCTCTAATATGCTGAATCAACATTGTATATGGTTGAAAAGTGAAAGTACAAGTGTGTTTTCGTGATTATAAACATTTTTCCAAAATACCGCTCAGTATCTCGTCTAGAGCAAGTTTTTGGCCACAAATGATGAAAATGACAATATTACTGTAAATCCAATGAATAAACAAGTTGAAACTGCTTGAATATGCTGAATCAATATTGTAAGTGGTTGATCAGTGAAATTACGAGTTAGTTCTTGTGAAAAATAAACTTTTTTCCAAAATCAAGCTCGGTTTCTCATCTGGAGCACGTTTTTGGCCACAAATGATGAAAATGACAATATTACTGTAAATCCAATGAATAAACAAGTTGAAACTGCTCTAATATGCTGAATCAACATTGTATGTGGTTGAAAAGTGAAAGTACAAGTGTGTTTTCGTGATTATAAACATTTTTCCAAAATACCGCTCAGTATCTCGTCTGGAGCACGTTTTTGGCCACAAATGATGAAAATGACAATCGCAGAGTAAATCCAATGAATAAGCAGTTAGAAACTGCTTGAACATGCTACTGCATATTGTCTGTGGTTGATCAGTGAAAGTACGAGTTAGTTCTTGGGAAATATAAACATTTTTCCAAAATCAAGCTCGGTTTCTCGTCTGGAGCACGTTTTTGGCCAAAATGATGAAAATGACAATATTACTGTAAATCCAATGAATAAACAAGTTGAAACTGCTTGAATATGCTGAATCAATATTGTAAGTGGTTGTTCAGTGAAAGTACGAGTTAGTTCTTGGGAAATATAAACATTTTTCCAAAATCATGCTCGGTTTCTCATCTGGAGCACGTTTTTGGCCTAAATGATGAAAATGACAATCGCTGAGTAAATCCAATGATTAAGCAGTTTGAAACTGTTTGAACATGCTACTGCTTATTGTCTGTGGTTGATCAGTGAAAGTACGAGTTAGTTCTTGGGAAATATAAACATTTTTCCAAAATCATGCTCGTTTTCTCGTCTGGAGCACGTTTTTGGCCAAAATGATGAAAATGACAATCGCTGAGTAAATCCAATGATTAAGCAGTTTGAAACTGTTTGAACATGCTACTGCTTATTGTCTGTGGTTGATCAGTGAAAGTACGAGTTAGTTCTTGTGAAATATAAACTTCTTTCCAAAATCAAGCTCGGTTTCTCGTCTGGAGCACGTTTTTGGTCAAAATAATGAAATTGACAATTGTCGAGTAAATCCAATGAATAAAGCAGTTTGAAACTGCTTGAACATGCTACTGCATATTGTATGTGGTTGATCAGTGAAAGTACGAGTTAGTTCTGGTGAAATATAAACTTTTTTCCAAAATCAAGCTCGTTTTCTCGTCTGGAGCACGTTTTTGGCCACAAATGATGAAAATGACAATTTTATTGTAAATCCAATGAAGAAACAAGTTGAAACTGCTTGAATGCCTAATCAACATTGTATGTGGTGAAAGTACGAGTTAGTTCTTGTGAAATATAAACTTTTTTCAAAAAATAAAGCTCGTTTTCTCTTCTGGAGCACGTTTTTGGCCAAAATAATGAAAATGACAATATTACTGTAAATCCAATGAAAAAGCAGTTTGAAATTGCTTGAACATGCTACTGCATATTGTATGTGGTTGATCAGTGAAAGTACGAGTTGGTTCTTGGGAAATATAAACTTTTTTCCTAAATCAAGCTCGGTTTCTCATCTGGAGCACGTTTTTGGCCAAAATGATGACAATGACAATAGTACTGTATATCCAATGAATAAACAAGTTGAAACTGTTTGAACATGCTGCTGCATGTTGTATGTGGTGATCAGTGAAAGTACGAGTTAGTTCTTGTGAAATATAAACTTTTTTCCAAAATCAAGCTCGGTTTCTCGTCTTGGAGCACGTTTTTGGCCAAAATAATGAAAATGACAATTGTCGAGTAAATCCAATGCAAAAGCAGTTTGAAACTGCTTGAACATGCTACTGCATATTGTATGTGGTTGATCAGTGAAAGTACGAGTTAGTTCTTGTGAAATATAAACCTTTTTCCTAAATCAAGCTTGGTTTCTCATCTGGAGCACGTTTTTGGCCACAAATGATGAAAATGACAATATTACTGTAAATCCAATGAATAAACAAGTTGAAACTGCTCTAATATGCTGAATCAACATTGTATGTGGTTGAAAAGTGAAAGTACAAGTGTGTTTTCGTGATTATAAACATTTTTCCAAAATACCGCTCAGTATCTCGTCTGGAGCACGTTTTTGGCCACAAATGATGAAAATGACAATATTACTGTAAATCCAATGAATAAACAAGTTGAAACTGCTTGAATGCCTAATCAACATTGTATGTGGTGAAAGTACGAGTTAGTTCTTATGAAATATAAACTTTTTTCCAAAATCAAGCTCGGTTTCTCATCTGGAGCACGTTTTTGGCCACAAATGATGAAAATGACAATATTACTGTAAATCCAATGAATAAACAAGTTGAAACTGCTCTAATATGCTGAATCAATATTGTAAGTGGTTGTTCAGTGAAAGTACGAGTTAGTTCTTGTGAAATATAAACTTTTTTCAAAAATCAAGCTCGGTTTCTCGTCTGGAGCACGTTTTTGGCCACAAGTGATGAAAATGACAATATTACTGTAAATCCAATGAATAAACAAGTTGAAACTGCTTGAATATGCTACTGCTTATTGTCTGTGGTTGATCCGTGAAAGTACGAGTTAGTTCTTGTGAAATATAAACTTCTTTCCAAAATCAAGCTCGGTTTCTCGTCTGGAGCACGTTTTTGGTCAAAATAATGAAAATGACAATTGTCGAGTAAATCCAATGAATAAAGCAGTTTGAAACTGCTTGAACATGCTACTGCATATTGTATGTGGTTGATCAGTGAAAGTACGAGTTAGTTCTGGTGAAATATAAACTTTTTTCCAAAATCAAGCTCGTTTTCTCGTCTGGAGCACGTTTTTGGCCACAAATGATGAAAATGACAATTTTATTGTAAATCCAATGAAGAAACAAGTTGAAACTGCTTGAATGCCTAATCAACATTGTATGTGGTGAAAGTACGAGTTAGTTCTTGTGAAATATAAACCTTTTTCCAAAATCAAGCTCGGTTTCTCGTCTGGAGCACGTTTTTGGCCAAAATAATGAAAATGACAATATTACTGTAAATCCAATGAAAAAGCAGTTTGAAACTGCTTGAACATGCTACTGCATATTGTATGTGGTTGATCAGTGAAAGTACGAGTTGGTTCTTGGGAAATATAAACTTTTTTCCTAAATCAAGCTCGGTTTCTCATCTGGAGCATGTTTTTGGCCAAAATGATGACAATGACAATAGTACTGTATATCCAATGAATAAACAAGTTGAAACTGCTTGAACATGCTGCTGCATGTTGTATGTGGTGATCAGTGAAAGTACGAGTTAGTTCTTGTGAAATATAAACTTTTTTCCAAAATCAAGCTCGGTTTCTCGTCTGGAGCACGTTTTTGGCCAAAATAATGAAAATGACAATTGTCGAGTAGATCCAATGAAAAAGCAGTTTGAAACTTCTTGAACATGCTGCTGCATATTGTATGTGGTTGATCAGTGAAAGTACGAGTTAGTTCTTGTGAAATATAAACATTTTTCCAAAATCAAGCTCGGTTTCTCGTCTGGAGCACGTTTTTGGCCAAAATGATGAAAATGACAATATTACTGTAAATCCAATGAATAAACAAGTTGAAACTGCTTGAATATATTGAATCAATATTGTAAGTGGTTGTTCAGTGAAAGTACGAGTTTGTTCTGGGGAAATATAAACATTTTTCCAAAATCAAGCTCGGTTTCTCGTCTGGAGCAAGTTTTTTGCTAAAGTGATGAAAATGACAATATTACTGTAAATCCAATGAATAAACAAGTTGAAACTGCTTGAATATGCTGAATCAATATTGTAAGTGGTTGTTCAGTGAAAGTACGAGTTAGTTCTTGGGAAATATAAACATTTTTCCAAAATCAAGCTCGGTTTCTCGTCTGGAGCACGTTTTTGGCCAAAATGATGAAAATGACAATATTACTGTAAATCCAATGAATAAACAAGTTGAAACTGCTTGAATATATTGAATCAATATTGTAAGTGGTTGTTCAGTGAAAGTACGAGTTAGTTCTTGGGAAATATAAACATTTTTCCAAAATTAAGCTCGGTTTCTCGTCTGGAGCACGTTTTTTGCCAAAATCGTGAAAATGACAATTGCCGAGTAAATCCAATGAATAAAGCAGTTTGAAACTGCTTGAACATGCTACTGCATATTGTATGTATTAGGTTGATCAGTGAAAGTACGAGTTAGTTCTTTGGAAATATAAACTTTTTTCCAAAATCAAGCTCGGTTTCTCGTCTGGACCACGTTTTTTGCCAAAATGATGAAAATGACAATATTACTGTAAATCCAATGAATAAACAAGTTGAAACTGCTCTAATATGCTGAATCAACATTGTATATGGTTGAAAAGTGAAAGTACAAGTGTGTTTTCGTGATTATAAACATTTTTCCAAAATACCGCTCAGTATCTCGTCTGGAGCAAGTTTTTGGCCACAAATGATGAAAATGACAATATTACTGTAAATCCAATGAATAAACAAGTTGAAACTGCTTGAATATGCTGAATCAATATTGTAAGTGGTTGATCAGTGAAAGTACGAGTTAGTTCTTGTGAAATATAAACTTTTTTCCAAAATCAAGCTCGGTTTCTCGTCTGGAGCACGTTTTTGGCCACAAGTGATGAAAATGACAATATTACTGTAAATCCAATGAATAAACAAGTTGAAACTGCTTGAATATGCTGAATCAATATTGTAAGTGGTTGTTCAGTGAAAGTACGAGTTAGTTCTTGGGAAATATAAACATTTTTCCAAAATCATGCTCAGTTTATCATCTGGAGCACGTTTTTGGCCAAAATGATGAAAATGACAATATTACTGTAAATCCAATGAATAAACAAGTTGAAACTGCTTGAATATATTGAATCAATATTGTAAGTGGTTGTTCAGTGAAAGTACGAGTTTGTTCTGGGGAAATATAAACATTTTTCCAAAATTAAGCTCGGTTTCTCGTCTGGAGCACGTTTTTGGCCAAAATCGTGAAAATGACAATTGCCGAGTAAATCCAATGAATAAGCAGTTTGAAACTGTTTGAACATGCTACTGCTTATTGTCTGTGGTTGATCAGTGAAAGTACGAGTTAGTTCTTGTGAAATATAAACTTTTTTCCAAAATCAAGCTCGGTTTCTGATCTGGAGCACGTTTTTGGCCACAAATGATGAAAATGACAATCGCTGAGTAAATCCAATGATTAAGCAGTTTGAAACTGTTTGAACATGCTACTGCTTATTGTCTGTGGTTGATCAGTGAAAGTACGAGTTAGTTCTTGTGAAATATAAACTTTTTTCCAAAATCAAGCTCGGTTTCTGATCCGGAGCACGTTTTTGGCCACAAATGATGAAAATGACAATATTACTGTAAATCCAATGAATAAACAAGTTGAAACTGCTCTAATATGCTGAATCGAAATTGTATGTGGTTGAAAAGTGAAAGTACAAGTGTGTTTTCGTGATTATAAACATTTTTCCAAAATACCGCTCAGTATCTCGTCTGGAGCACGTTTTTGGCCACAAATGATGAAAATGACAATATTGCTATAAATCCAATGAATAAACAAGTTGAAACTTCTTGACTATGCTGAATCAATATTGTATGTGGTTGATCAGTGAAAGTACGAGTTTGTTCTGGGGAAATATAAATATTTTTCCAAAATCAAGCTCGGTTTCTCGTCTGGAGCAAGTTTTTGGCCAAAATAATGAAAATGACAATAGCCGAGTAAATCCAATGAATAAACAAGTTGAAACTTTTTGAATATATTGAATCAATATTGTATGTGGTTGTTCAGTTAAAGTACGAGTTAGTTCTTGGGAAATATAAACTTTTTTCCAAAATCAAGCTCGGTTTCTCGTCTGGAGCACGTTTTTGGCCAAAATGATGAAAATGACAATATTACTGTAAATCCAATGAATAAACAAGTTGAAACTGCTTGAATATATTGAATCAATATTGTAAGTGGTTGTTCAGTGAAAGTACGAGTTTGTTCTGGGGAAATATAAACATTTTTCCAAAATTAAGCTCGGTTTCTCGTCTGGAGCACGTTTTTGGCCAAAATCGTGAAAATGACAATTGCCGAGTAAATCCAATGAATAAGCAGTTTGAAACTGTTTGAACATGCTACTGCTTATTGTCTGTGGTTGATCAGTGAAAGTACGAGTTAGTTCTTGGGAAATATAAACTTTTTTCCAAAATCAAGCTCGGTTTCTGATCTGGAGCACGTTTTTGGCCACAAATGATGGAAATGACAATATTACTGTAAATCCAATGAATAAACAAGTTGAAACTGCTCTAATATGCTGAATCAAAATTGTATGTGGTTGAAAAGTGAAAGTACAAGTGTGTTTTCGTGATTATAAACATTTTTCCAAAATACCGCTCAGTATCTCGTCTGGAGCACGTTTTTGGCCACAAATGATGAAAATGACAATATTGCTATAAATCCAATGAATAAACAAGTTGAAACTTCTTGACTATGCTGAATCAATATTGTATGTGGTTGATCAGTGAAAGTACGAGTTTGTTCTGGGGAAATATAAACATTTTTCCAAAATCAAGCTCGGTTTCTCGTCTGGAGCAAGTTTTTGGCCAAAATAATGAAAATGACAATAGCCGAGTAAATCCAACGAATAAACAAGTTGAAACTTTTTGAATATATTGAATCAATATTGTATGTGGTTGTTCAGTGAAAGTACGAGTTAGTTCTTGGGAAATATAAACATTTTTCCAAAATCAAGCTCGGTTTCTCGTCTGGAGCACGTTTTTGGCCAAAATGATGAAAATGACAATATTACTGTAAATCCAATGAATAAACAAGTTGAAACTGCTTGAATATATTGAATCAATATTGTAAGTGGTTGTTCAGTGAAAGTACGAGTTTGTTCTGGGGAAATATAAACATTTTTCCAAAATTAAGCTCGGTTTCTCGTCTGGAGCACGTTTTTGGCCAAAATCGTGAAAATGACAATTGCCGAGTAAATCCAATGAATAAGCAGTTTGAAACTGCTTGAACATGCTACTGCATAATGTATGTATTAGGTTGATCAGTGAAAGTACGAGTTAGTTCTTTGGAAATATAAACTTTTTTCCAAAATCAAGCTCGGTTTCTCGTCTGGACCAAGTTTTTTGCAAAAATGATGAAAATGACAATATTACTGTAAATCCAATGAATAAACAAGTTGAAACTGCTCTAATATGCTGAATCAACATTGTATGTGGTTGATCAGTGAAAGTACGAGTTTGTTCTGGTGAAATATAAACATTTTTCCAAAATCAAGCTCGGTTTCTCGTATGGAGCACGTTTTTGGCCAGATTGAAGAAAATGACAATATTACTGTAAATCCATAGAATAAAGAAGTTTAAACTGCTTGAATATGCTGAATCAACATTGTATGTGGTTGAAGTACCAGTGTGTATTCGTGATTATAAACATTTTTCCAAAATCAAACTCAGTATCTCGTCTGGAGCACGTTTTTTGTCACAAATGATGAAAATGACAATCGCAAAGTAAATCCAATGAATAAGCAGGTTGAAACTGCATGAACTGCATATTGTGTGTGGTTGATCAGTGAAAGTACGACTTTGTTCTTGTGAAATATGAAAATGTTTCCAAAATCACGCTCAGTATCTCGTCTGGAGCACGTTTTAGGCCACAAATGATGAAAATGACAATCACACGGTAAAGGCTCCCCCCTTCAAGTGTGAGCCTCCCTCCCTTCACTCTGAGACTCCCTCCCTCCACTCTAAGGCTCCCATCCTCTACTATGAGACTCCCTACTTCCACTATAAGGCTCCCTCCGTCAACTTTGAGACTCCCTCCCTCTACTCTGAGATTCCGTTCCTCCACTTATAGAGGCTCCCTCCACATTTACACTCCCTTCCTCCAACTCTGAGACTCCCTCCCTCCGCTGTGACTGCCTACACTATGAGATTCCCTCCCTCCACTGATAGGTTCCTTCCACTGTGAGGTTCCTTCCACTGTGCGACTCTATCCCTCTGCTGTGAGAATCCTTCCCTCCACTTTTATACTCCCTCCCTACGCTTTAAGACTCCCTCCCTCTACTCTTGAAATACCTTGCTCCACTTGGAGACTCCCTCCCTCCACTGTTAGACTCCCTCCCTCCACTGTGAGGCTCAGTCCAAATCGAGACTCCCACCCTCCACTGTGAGACTCCCTTCCTCTCCTGTGAGACTGCTGAAACTATGAGATTCCCACCCTCCACTGGGAGGCTCTTTCCACTGTGAGGCTCCATCCCTCCACTTTCATTCACCCTTCAAATTGAGACTCCCTCCCTCCACTGTGTCTTAGGGTGGGATATGTACAATAGATGGAGCCTCACAGTGGATGGAGGGATCTTCACAGTAGAGCGAATGAGACTTACAGTTGGAGGGAGTCTCACAATGGAACTAGTTAGTCACTGTGGAGTTAGTCTCACAGTTGATGAGTCTCAGATTTGAGGGAGGGACCCTCACAATGCAGGTAGGGAATCTGACAGTGGAGGGAGTGAGTCTCACACAGTGGAGGGAGGGAGTCTCACATTGAAATAGCCTCACAGTGGAGGGAGGGAGTCGTAGAGCGGATGGAGGGAGTCTTACAACAGAGGGGGGGAGGCTCAGAGTAGAGGGAGGGAGCCTAAAGTGGAGGAATTTACTCTCAGATTGGAGGTAGGGAGATCACAGTGGAGGGAGGGAGTCATAGCGGAGGGAGGGAGTTTCACAGTGGAGGTAGGGAGTCTCAAACTCGAGAGAGGGAGAATCACTGTGGAGGGAGGGAGTCTCACAGTGAAGGGGGTGGGGGGTTTACAGTGGAGGGGGGGAGCCTAAAGTGGAGGAAGAGAGTCTCAGATTGGAGGTAGGGAGATCACAGTGGAGGGAGGGAGTCATAGCGGAGGGAGGGAGTCTCACAGTGGAGGGAGCCTCACATTGGAGGGAGTTTCACAGTGGAGGGAGTGAGTCTCAGTGAAGGGAGCCTAACAGTGGAGGGAGGGAATCTTAAACTGGAGAGATGGATAATCACTGTGGAGGGAGGATATCCTATCGTGCACGGAGGAAGTCTCAGAGCGGAGGGAGGGAGTCACAGCGGAGGAAGGGAGTCTCACAGTGGAGGTAGGGAGTCTCAAACTCGAGAGAGGGAGAATCACTGTGGAGGGAGGGAGTCTCACAGTGAAGGGAGGGAGATCACAGTGGAGGGAGCCATACAGTGGAGGGAAGAAGTCTCACAGTGGAGGGAGACACATTGGTGGGAAGGAGTTTCACATTGGAGTGAGGGAGTCTCACAGCTGAGTGAGGGAGTCTCACAGTTGAGGGAGCCTCACAGTAGAGGGAGGGAGCCTCACAGTGGAGGGAGGGCGTCTCACAGAGGAGGGAGGGAGTTCAAAGCGGAGGGAGGGAGTCTCACAGTGCAGGCACAGGGGAGGGAACCTAACATTGGATGGAACCTCACAGTGGAGGGAGGGAATCTCAGATTGGAGGGAGGGGGTCTTACAGGGGAGGCAGGGAGTCTCACAGCAGAGGGGGTGGGGGGTTTACAGTGGAGGGGGGAGCCTAAAGTGGAGGAAGAGAGTCTCAGAGTTGAGGGAGGGAGCCTAAAGTGGAGGGAGTCTCACAAAGGAGGGAATCTCACTATAGGGAGGGAGCCTAAGTGGAGGGAGGTTGCCTCACTGTGAGGCTCAGATTGTAGGGAGGGGGCCTAATAGTTGAGGGATTCTTGCTGTTGAGTGAGGGAGTCTTATAGTAGAGGGAGCCTCACAGTGGAGGGAGGGAGTCACAGTGCAGGGAGGGAGTCTCACAGTGGAGGGAGCATTACAGTGGAGGGAGGGAGTCTAACAGTGGAGGGAAGGAGGCTGACAGTGGAAGGAGGGAGCCTTTACAGTATGAGGGAGGGTGATTCACAATGGAGGGACTCTTACAGTTGAGGGAGGGAGTCTCACAGTGGAGGGAGCATTACAGTGGAGGGAGGGAGTCTAACAGGGGAGGGAGGGAGGCTAACAGTGGAAGGAGGGAGCCTTACAGTATGAGAGAGGGTGATTCACAGTGGAGGGAGGGAGTCTAACAGGGGAGGGAGGGAGGCTGACAGTGGAAGGAGGGAGCCTTACAGTATGAGGGAGGGAGATTCACAGTGGAGGGACTCTTACAGTTGAGGGAGCCTCACAGTGGAGGGAATTTCACAGTGGAGGGAGGGAGTCTCACAGTGGAGGGAGCCTTAAAGTGGAGGGAGGGAGTCTTAAACTCGAGAGAGGGAGAATCACTGTGGAGGGAGGGTATCCTATAGTGCACGGATGAAATCTCACAGCGGAGGGAGGGAGTCAAAGTGGAGGCAGAGAGTCTCACAGTGAAGGGAGGGAGATCACAGTGGAGGGAGCCTTCCAGTGGAAGGACACTCAAAATGGAGGGAGGATCATATTGGAGTGAGGGAGACTTACAGTGGAGGGAGGGAGTCATAGCGGAGGGTGGGAGTCTCACAGCGTAAGGAATGAGGCTCACAGTGGAGTGAGGGAGTCTCATAGCTGAGGAAGGGAGGCTCAGATTGGAGGGAGGGGGCGTAATAGTGGAGGGACACTTACAGTTGAGGGAGGGAGTCTGAAACTGGTGAGAGGGAGAATCACAGTGGAGGGATGGTATCCTATAGTGCACGGAGGACGTCTCACAGCGAAGGGAGAGAGTCACAGGGAGTCTCACAGTGGATGGAGGGAGATCACAGTGGAGGGAGCCTAACAGTGGAACGACACTCAAAGTGGAGGGAGGCTCATAGTGGAGGGAGGGAGTCTCACAGTGGAGGGAGGAAGTCTCACAGTGGAGGGAGACTCACAGTGTAGGGAGGGAGTCATAGTGGAGGGAGGGAGACTCACAGTGTAGGGAAGGAGCCTCACAGTTGAGGGAGGGAGGCTCAGATTTGGAGGGAGGGGGCCTAATAGTGGAGGGACTCTTACAGTTGAGGGAGGGAGTCTTATAGTAGAGGGAGTCTTACAGTGGAGAGAGGGACTCTGAAACTGGAGAGAGGGAGAATCACAATGGAGGGAGGGTATCCTATCGTGCACGGAAGAAGTCTCACAGCGGAGGGAGGGAGTCACAGCGGAGGCAGGGAGTCTCACAGTGGAAGGAGGGAGATCACATTTGAGGGAGCCTTGCAGTGGAAGGACTCTAAAAGTGGAGTGAAGTCTCACATTGAAGGGAGTTTCACAGTGGAGGGAGGACGTCTCATAGCGGATGGAGACACAGTGGAGGGAGGGAGTCTCACAGCGTAGGGAAGGAGGCTCAGATTGGAGGGAGGGGGCCTAATAGTGGAGGACTCTTACAGTTGAGGGAGGGGAGTCTTATAGTAGAGGGAGCATCACAGTGGAGGCAGGGTGTCACACTGGGTAGGAAGGGAGGCTCAGATTAGAGGGAGGGGGCCTAATAGTGGAGGGACTCTTACAATTCAGGGAGGGAGTCTTATAGTAGAGGGAGTCTTACAGTGGGAGGGAGGGACTCTGAAACTGGAGAGAGGGAGAATCACAATGGAGGGAGGGTGTTACACTGGGGAGGGAGGCTCAAAGTGTAGTGAGGGAGTCTCACAGTGGAAGGAGCCTCACAGTGGAGGTTGTCTCACAGTGGAGGGAGGGAGTTCAAAGCGGAGGGAGGGAGTCTCAAAGTGAAGGCAGGGAGTCGCACAGGGGAAGGAACCTAATAGTGGAGGGATTCTTACTTGTTCAGGGAGGGAGTCTTATAGTAGAGGTAAACATTTTTCCAAAATCAAGCATAGTATCTCTTCTGGAGCACGTTTTTTTCTCACAAATGATGAAAATTAAAATCGAAGACTAAATACAATGAATAAACAAGTTGAAACTGCTGGGACATGCTACTGCATATTGTTTGTGGTTGATCAGTGAAAGTACGAGTTTGTTCTTGTGACATATAAACATTTTTCCAAAATCATGCTCGGTTTCTCATCTGGAGCACGTTTTTGGCCAAAATGATGAAAATGACAATCGCTGAGTAAATCCAATGATTAAGCAGTTTGAAACTGTTTGAACATGCTACTGCTTATTGTCTGTGGTTGATCAGTGAAAGTACGAGTTAGTTCTTGTGAAATATAAACTTCTTTCCAAAATCAAGCTCGGTTTCTCGTCTGGAGCACGTTTTTGGCCAAAATAATGAAAATGACAATTGTCGAGTAAATCCAATGAATAAGCAGTTTGAAACTGCTTGAACATGCTACTGCTTATTGTCTGTGGTTGATCAGTGAAAGTACGAGTTAGTTCTTGTGAAATATAAACTTTTTTCCTAAATCAAGCTCGTTTTCTCGTCTGGAGCACGTTTTTAGCCACAAATGATGAAAATGACAATATTACTGTAAATCCAATGCATAAATAAGTTGAAACTGCTTGAACATGCTGCTGCATGTTGTATGTGGTTGATCAGTGAAAGTACGAGTTAGTTCTTGTGAAATATAAACTTCTTTCCAAAATCAAGCTCGGTTTCTCGTCTGGAGCACGTTTTTGGCCAAAATAATGAAAATGACAATTGTCGAGTAAATCCAATGAATAAGCAGTTTGAAACTGCTTGAACATGCTACTGCTTATTGTCTGTGGTTGATCAGTGAAAGTACGAGTTAGTTCTTGTGAAATATAAACTTTTTTCCTAAATCAAGCTCGTTTTCTCGTCTGGAGCACGTTTTTAGCCACAAATGATGAAAATGACAATATTACTGTAAATCCAATGCATAAATAAGTTGAAACTGCTTGAACATGCTGCTGCATGTTGTATGTGGTTGATCAGTGAAAGTACGAGTTAGTTCTTGTGATATATAAACTTTTTTCCAAAATCAAGCTCGGTTTCTCGTCTGGAGCACGTTTTTGGCCAAATTAATGAAAATGACAATTGTCGAGTAAATCCAATAAATAAGCAGTTTGAAACTGCTTGAACATGCTACTGCATATTGTATGTGGTTGATCAGTGAAAGTACGAGTTAGTTCTTGTGAAATATAAACTTTTTTCCAAAATAAAGCTCGGTTTCTCATCTGGAGCACGTTTTTGGCCACAAATGATGAAAATGACAATATTACTGTAAATCCAATGAATAAACAAGTTGAAACTGCTCTAATATGCTGAATCAACATTGTATGTGGTTGAAAAGTGAAAGTACAAGTGTGTTTTCGTGATTATAAACATTTTTCCAAAATACCGCTCAGTATCTAGTCTGGAGCAAGTTTTTGGCCACAAATGATGAAAATGACAATATCACTGTAAATCCAATGAATAAACAAGTTGAAACTGCTTGAATATGCCTAATCAACAATGTATGTGGTGAAAGTACGAGTTAGTTCTTGTGAAATATAAACCTTTTTCCAAAATCAAGCTCGTTTTCTCTTCTGGAGCACGTTTTTGGCCAAAATAATGAAAATGACAATATTACTGTAAATCCAATGAAAAAGCAGTTTGAAACTGCTTGAACATGCTACTGCATATTGTACATACAATATGCAGTAGCATGTTCAAGCAGTTGATCAGTGAAAGTACGAGTTGGTTCTTGGGAAATATAAACATTTTTCCAAAATCAAGCTCGGTTTCTCATCTGGAGCACGTTTTTGGCCAAAATGATGACAATGACAATAGTACTGTAAATCCAATGAATAAACAAGTTGAAACTGTTTGAACATGCTGCTGCATGTTGTATGTGGTTGATCAGTGAAAGTACGAGTTAGTTCTTGTGAAATATAAACTTTTTTCCAAAATCAAGCTCGGTTTCTCATCTGGAGCACGTTTTTGGCCACAAATGATGAAAATGACAATATTACTGTAAATCCAATGAATAAACAAGTTGAAACTACTTGAATATATTGAATCAATATTGTAAGTGGTTGTTCAGTGAAAGTACGAGTTAGTTCTTGGGAAATATAAACATTTTTCCAAAATCAAGCTCGGTTTCTCGTCTGGAGCACGTTTTTGGCCAAAATAATGAAAATGACAATATTACTGTAAATCCAATGAATAAACAAGTTGAAACTGCTTGAATATATTGAATCAATATTGTAAGTGGTTGTTCAGTGAAAGTACGAGTTAGTTCTTGGGAAATATAAACATTTTTCAAAAATCAAGCTCGGTTTCTCGCCTGGAGCACGTTTTTGGCCAAAATGATGAAAATGACAATATTGCTATAAATCCAATGAATAAACAAGTTGAAACTTCTTGACTATGCTGAATCAATATTGTATGTGGTTGATCAGTGAAAGTACGAGTTAAGTTCTTGTGAAATATAAACTTTTCCAAAATCAAGCTCGGTTTCTCGTCTGGAGCACGTTTTTGGCCAAAATAATGAAAATGACAATTGTCGAGTAAATCCAATGAATAAGCAGTTTGAAACTGCTTGAACATGCTACTGCATATTGTATGTGGTTGATCAGTGAAAGTACGAGTTGGTTCTTGGGAAATATAAACTTTTTTCCTAAATCAAGCTCGGTTTCTCATCCGGAGCACGTTTTTGGCCAAAATGATGACAATGACAATAGTACTGTATATCCAATGAATAAACAAGTTGAAACTGCTTGAACATGCTACTGCATATTGTCTGTGGTTGATCAGTGAAAGTACGAGTTAGTTCTTGGGAAATATAAACATTTTTCCAAAATCAAGCTCGGTTTCTCGTCTGGAGCACGTTTTTGGCCAAAATGATGAAAATGACAATATTACTGTAAATCCAATGAAAAACAAGTTGAAACTGCTTGAATATATTGAATCAATATTGTAAGTGGTTGTTCAGTGAAAGTACGAGTTAGTTCTTGGGAAATATAAACATTTTTCCAAAATCAAGCTCGGTTTCTCGTCTGGAGCACGTTTTTGGCCAAAATAATGAAATGACAATATTACTGTAAATCCAATGAATAAATAAGTTGAAACTGCTTGAACATATGCTGCTGCATGTTGTATGTGGTTGATCAGTGAAAGTACGAGTTAGTTCTTGTGAAATATAAACTTTTCGAAAATCAAGCTCGGTTTCTCGTCTGGAGCACGTTTTTGGCCAAAATAATGAAAATGACAATTGTCGAGTAAATCCAATGAAAAAGCAGTTTGAAACTGCTTGAACATGCTACTGCATATTGTATGTGGTTGATCAGTGAAAGTACGAGTTAGTTCTTGTGAAATATAAACGTTTTTCCAAAATCAAGCTCGGTTTCTCATCTGGAGCACGTTTTTGGCCACAAATGATGAAAATGACAATATTACTGTAAATCCAATGAATAAACAAGTTGAAACTGCTCTAATATGCTGAATCAACATTGTATGTGGTTGAAAAGTGAAAGTACAAGTGTGTTTTCGTGATTATAAACATTTTTCCAAAATACCGCTCAGTATTTCGTCTGGAGCACGTTTTTGGCCACAAATGATGAAAATGACAATCGCAGAGTAAATCCAATGAATAAGCAGTTAGAAACTGCTTGAACATGCTACTGCATATTGTCTGTGGTTGATCAGTGAAAGTACGAGTTAGTTCTTGGGAAATATAAACTTTTTTCCAAAATCAAGCTCGGTTTCTCGTCTGGAGCACTTTTTTGGCCAAAATGATGAAAATGACAATATTACTGTAAATCCAATGAATAAACAAGTTGAAACTGCTTGAATATATTGAATCAATATTGTAAGTGGTTGTTCAGTGAAAGTACGAGTTAGTTCTTGGGAAATATAAACATTTTTCCAAAATCAAGCTCGGTTTCTCGTCTGGATCACGTTTTTGGCCAAAATAATGAAATGACAATATTACTGTAAATCCAATGAATAAATAAGTTGAAACTGCTTGAACATATGCTGCTGCATGTTGTATGTGGTTGATCAGTGAAAGTACGAGTTAGTTCTTGGGAAATATAAACTTTTTTCCAAAATCAAGCTCGGTTTCTCGTCTGGAGCAAGTTTTTGGCCAAAATAATGAAAATGACTATATTACTGTAAATCCAATGAAAAAGCAGTTTGAAACTGCTTGAACATGCTACTGCATATTGTACATACAATATGCAGTAGCATGTTCAAGCAGTTGATCAGTGAAAGTACGAGTTGGTTCTTGGGAAATATAAACTTTTTCCTAAATCAAGCTCGGTTTCTCATCTGGAGCACGTTTTTGGCCAAAATGATGACAATGACAATAGTACTGTATATCCAATGAATAAACAAGTTGAAACTGTTTGAACATGCTGCTGCATGTTGTATGTGGTTGATCAGTGAAAGTACGAGTTAGTTCTTGTGAAATATAAACTTTTTTCCAAAATCAAGCTCGGTTTCTCATCTGGAGCACGTTTTTGGCCACAAATGATGAAAATGACAATATTACTGTAAATCCAATGAATAAACAAGTTGAAACTGCTTGAATATATTGAATCAATATTGTAAGTGGTTGTTCAGTGAAAGTACGAGTTAGTTCTTGGGAAATATAAACATTTTTCCAAAATCAAGCTCGGTTTCTCGTCTGGAGCACGTTTTTGGCCAAAATAATGAAAATGACAATAGTACTGTATATCCAATGAATAAACAAGTTGAAACTGCTTGAACATGCTGCTGCATGTTGTATGTGGTTGATCAGTGAAAGTACGAGTTAGTTCTTGTGAAATATAAACTTTTTTCCAAAATCAAGCTCGGTTTCTCGTCTGGAGCACGTTTTTGGCCAAAATGATGAAAATGACAATATTACTGTAAATCCAATGAATAAACAAGTTGAAACTGCTTGAATATATTGAATCAATATTGTAAGTGGTTGTTCAGTGAAAGTACGAGTTAGTTCTTGGGAAATATAAACATTTTTCCAAAATCAAGCTCGGTTTCTCGTCTGGAGCACGTTTTTGGCCAAAATGATGAAAATGACAATATTGCTATAAATCCAATGAATAAACAAGTTGAAACTTCTTGACTATGCTGAATCAATATTGTATGTGGTTGATCAGTGAAAGTACGAGTTAAGTTCTTGTGAAATATAAACTTTTCCAAAATCAAGCTCGGTTTCTCGTCTGGAGCACGTTTTTGGCCAAAATAATGAAAATGACAATTGTCGAGTAAATCCAATGAATAAGCAGTTTGAAACTGCTTGAACATGCTACTGCATATTGTATGTGGTTGATCAGTGAAAGTACGAGTTGGTTCTTGGGAAATATAAACTTTTTTCCTAAATCAAGCTCGGTTTCTCGTCTGGAGCACGTTTTTGGCCAAAATGATGAAAATGACAATATTACTGTAAATCCAATGAATAAACAAGTTGAAACTGCTTGAATATATTGAATCAATATTGTAAGTGGTTGTTCAGTGAAAGTACGAGTTAGTTCTTGGGAAATATAAACATTTTTCCAAAATCAAGCTCGGTTTCTCGTCTGGAGCACGTTTTTGGCCAAAATGATGAAAATGACAATATTGCTATAAATCCAAATAATAAACAAGTTGAAACTTCTTGACTATGCTGAATCAATATTGTATGTGGTTGATCAGTGAAAGTACGAGTTAAGTTCTTGTGAAATATAAACTTTTCCAAAATCAAGCTCGGTTTCTCGTCTGGAGCACGTTTTTGGCCAAAATAATGAAAATGACAATTGTCGAGTAAATCCAATGAATAAGCAGTTTGAAACTGCTTGAACATGCTACTGCATATTGTATGTGGTTGATCAGTGAAAGTACGAGTTGGTTCTTGGGAAATATAAACTTTTTTCCTAAATCAAGCTCGGTTTCTCATCCGGAGCACGTTTTTGGCCAAAATGATGACAATGACAATAGTACTGTATATCCAATGAATAAACAAGTTGAAACTGCTTGAACATTCTACTGCATATTGTCTGTGGTTGATCAGTGAAAGTACGAGTTAGTTCTTGGGAAATATAAACATTTTTCCAAAATCAAGCTCGGTTTCTCGTCTGGAGCACGTTTTTGGCCAAAATGATGAAAATGACAATATTACTGTAAATCCAATGAAAAACAAGTTGAAACTGCTTGAATATATTGAATCAATATTGTAAGTGGTTGTTCAGTGAAAGTACGAGTTAGTTCTTGGGAAATATAAACATTTTTCCAAAATCAAGCTCGGTTTCTCGTCTGGAGCACGTTTTTGGCCAAAATAATGAAATGACAATATTACTGTAAATCCAATGAATAAATAAGTTGAAACTGCTTGAACATATGCTGCTGCATGTTGTATGTGGTTGATCAGTGAAAGTACGAGTTAGTTCTTGTGAAATATAAACTTTTCGAAAATCAAGCTCGGTTTCTCGTCTGGAGCACGTTTTTGGCCAAAATAATGAAAATGACAATTGTCGAGTAAATCCAATGAAAAAGCAGTTTGAAACTGCTTGAACATGCTACTGCATATTGTATGTGGTTGATCAGTGAAAGTACGAGTTAGTTCTTGTGAAATATAAACGTTTTTCCAAAATCAAGCTCGGTTTCTCATCTGGAGCACGTTTTTGGCCACAAATGATGAAAATGACAATATTACTGTAAATCCAATGAATAAACAAGTTGAAACTGCTCTGATATGCTTAATCAACATTGTATGTGGTTGAAAAGTGAAAGTACAAGTGTGTTTTCGTGATTATAAACATTTTTCCAAAATACCGCTCAGTATCTCGTCTGGAGCACGTTTTTGGCCACAAATGATGAAAATGACAATCGCAGAGTAAATCCAATGAATAAGCAGTTAGAAACTGCTTGAACATGCTACTGCATATTGTCTGTGGTTGATCAGTGAAAGTACGAGTTAGTTCTTGGGAAATATAAACATTTTTCCAAAATCAAGCTCGGTTTCTCGTCTGGAGCACGTTTTTGGCCAAAATGATGAAAATGACAATATTACTGTAAATCCAATGAATAAACAAGTTGAAACTGCTTGAATATATTGAATCAATATTGTAAGTGGTTGTTCAGTTAAAGTACGAGTTAGTTCTTGGGAAATATAAACATTTTTCCAAAATCAAGCTCGGTTTCTCGTCTGGAGCACGTTTTTGGCCAAAATAATGAAAATGACAATTGTCGAGTAAATCCAATGAATAAGCAGTTTGAAACTGCTTGAACATGCTACTGCATATTGTATGTGGTTGATCAGTGAAAGTACGAGTTAGTTCTTTGGAAATATAAACTTTTTTCCAAAATCAAGCTCGGTTTCTCGTCTGGAGCACGTTTTTGGCCAAAATAATGAAAATGACAATTGTCGAGTAAATCCAATGAATAAGCAGTTTGAAACTGCTTGAACATGCTACTGCATATTGTATGTGGTTGATCAGTGAAAGTACGAGTTAGTTCTTGTGAAATATAAACGTTTTTCCAAAATCAAGCTCGGTTTCTCATCTGGAGCACGTTTTTGGCCACAAATGATGAAAATGACAATATTACTGTAAATCCAATGAATAAACAAGTTGAAACTGCTCTAATATGCTGAATCAACTTTGTATGTGGTTGAAAAGTGAAAGTACAAGTGTGTTTTCGTGATTATAAACATTTTTCCAAAATACCGCTCAGTATTTCGTCTGGAGCACGTTTTTGGCCACAAATGATGAAAATGACAATCGCAGAGTAAATCCAATGAATAAGCAGTTAGAAACTGCTTGAACATGCTACTGCATATTGTCTGTGGTTGATCAGTGAAAGTACGAGTTAGTTCTTGGGAAATATAAACATTTTTCCAAAATCAAGCTCGGTTTCTCGTCTGGAGCACGTTTTTTGCCAAAATGATGAAAATGACAATATTACTGTAAATCCAATGAATAAACAAGTTGAAACTGCTTGAATATATTGAATCAATATTGTAAATGGTTGTTCAGTGAAAGTACGAGTTAGTTCTTGGGAAATATAAACATTTTTCCAAAATCAAGCTCGGTTTCTCGTCTGGAGCAAGTTTTTGGCCAAAATAATGAAAATGACTATATTACTGTAAATCCAATGAAAAAGCAGTTTGAAACTGCTTGAACATGCTACTGCATATTGTACATACAATATGCAGTAGCATGTTCAAGCAGTTGATCAGTGAAAGTACGAGTTGGTTCTGGGGAAATATAAACTTTTTCCTAAATCAAGCTCGGTTTCTCATCTGGAGCACGTTTTTGGCCAAAATGATGACAATGACAATAGTACTGTATATCCAATGAATAAACAAGTTGAAACTGTTTGAACATGCTGCTGCATGTTGTATGTGGTTGATCAGTGAAAGTACGAGTTAGTTCTTGTGAAATATAAACGTTTTTCCAAAATCAAGCTCGGTTTCTCATCTGGAGCACGTTTTTGGCCACAAATGATGAAAATGACAATATTACTGTAAATCCAATGAATAAACAAGTTGAAACTGCTTGAATATATTGAATCAATATTGTAAGTGGTTGTTCAGTGAAAGTACGAGTTAGTTCTTGGGAAATATAAACATTTTTCCAAAATCAAGCTCGGTTTCTCGTCTGGAGCACGTTTTTGGCCAAAATAATGAAAATGACAATAGTACTGTATATCCAATGAATAAACAAGTTGAAACTGCTTGAACATGCTGCTGCATGTTGTATGTGGTTGATCAGTGAAAGTACGAGTTAGTTCTTGTGAAATATAAACTTTTTTCCAAAATCAAGCTCGGTTTCTCGTCTGGAGCACGTTTTTGGCCAAAATGATGAAAATGACAATATTACTGTAAATCCAATGAATAAACAAGTTGAAACTGCTTGAATATATTGAATCAATATTGTAAGTGGTTGTTCAGTGAAAGTACGAGTTAGTTCTTGGGAAATATAAACATTTTTCCAAAATCAAGCTCGGTTTCTCGTCTGGAGCACGTTTTTGGCCAAAATAATGAAAATGACAATTGTCGAGTAAATCCAATGAATAAGCAGTTTGAAACTGCTTGAACATGCTACTGCATATTGTATGTGGTTGATCAGTGAAAGTACGAGTTGGTTCTTGGGAAATATAAACTTTTTTCCTAAATCAAGCTCGGTTTCTCATCCGGAGCACGTTTTTGGCCAAAATGATGACAATGACAATAGTACTGTATATCCAATGAATAAACAAGTTGAAACTGCTTGAACATGCTACTGCATATTGTCTGTGGTTGATCAGTGAAAGTACGAGTTAGTTCTTGGGAAATATAAACATTTTTCCAAAATCAAGCTCGGTTTCTCGTCTGGAGCACGTTTTTGGCCAAAATGATGAAAATGACAATATTACTGTAAATCCAATGAAAAACAAGTTGAAACTGCTTGAATATATTGAATCAATATTGTAAGTGGTTGTTCAGTGAAAGTACGAGTTAGTTCTTGGGAAATATAAACATTTTTCCAAAATCAAGCTCGGTTTCTCGTCTGGAGCACGTTTTTGGCCAAAATAATGAAATGACAATATTACTGTAAATCCAATGAATAAATAAGTTGAAACTGCTTGAACATATGCTGCTGCATGTTGTATGTGGTTGATCAGTGAAAGTACGAGTTAGTTCTTGTGAAATATAAACTTTTCGAAAATCAAGCTCGGTTTCTCGTCTGGAGCACGTTTTTGGCCAAAATAATGAAAATGACAATTGTCGAGTAAATCCAATGAAAAAGCAGTTTGAAACTGCTTGAACATGCTACTGCATATTGTATGTGGTTGATCAGTGAAAGTACGAGTTAGTTCTTGTGAAATATAAACGATTTTCCAAAATCAAGCTCGGTTTCTCGTCTGGAGCACGTTTTTGGCCAAAATAATGAAAATGACAATTGTCGAGTAAATCCAATGAAAAAGCAGTTTGAAACTGCTTGAACATGCTACTGCATATTGTATGTGGTTGATCAGTGAAAGTACGAGTTAGTTCTTGTGAAATATAAACGTTTTTCCAAAATCAAGCTCGGTTTCTCATCTGGAGCACGTTTTTGGCCACAAATGATGAAAATGACAATATTACTGTAAATCCAATGAATAAACAAGATGAAACTGCTCTAATATGCTGAATCAACATTGTATGTGGTTGAAAAGTGAAAGTACAAGTGTGTTTTCGTGATTATAAACATTTTTCCAAAATACCGCTCAGTATCTCGTCTGGAGCACGTTTTTGGCCACAAATGATGAAAATGACAATCGCAGAGTAAATCCAATGAATAAGCAGTTAGAAACTGCTTGAACATGCTACTGCATATTGTCTGTGGTTGATCAGTGAAAGTACGAGTTAGTTCTTGGGAAATATAAACATTTTTCCAAAATCAAGCTCGGTTTCTCGTCTGGAGCACGTTTTTGGCCAAAATGATGAAAATGACAATATTACTGTAAATCCAATGAATAAACAAGTTGAAACTGCTTGAATATATTGAATCAATATTGTAAGTGGTTGTTCAGTGAAAGTACGAGTTAGTTCTTGGGAAATATAAACATTTTTCCAAAATCAAGCTCGGTTTCTCGTCTGGAGCACGTTTTTGGCCAAAATAATGAAAATGACTATATTACTGTAAATCCAATGAAAAAGCAGTTTGAAACTGCTTGAACATGCTACTGCATATTGTATGTGGTTGATCAGTGAAAGTACGAGTTAGTTCTTTGGAAATATAAACTTTTTTCCAAAATCAAGCTCGGTTTCTCGTCTGGAGCACGTTTTTGGCCAAAATAATGAAAATGACAATTGTCGAGTAAATCCAATGAATAAGCAGTTTGAAACTGCTTGAACATGCTACTGCATATTGTATGTGGTTGATCAGTGAAAGTACGAGTTAGTTCTTGTGAAATATAAACGTTTTTCCAAAATCAAGCTCGGTTTCTCATCTGGAGCACGTTTTTGGCCACAAATGATGAAAATGACAATATTACTGTAAATCCAATGAATAAACAAGTTGAAACTGCTCTAATATGCTGAATCAACTTTGTATGTGGTTGAAAAGTGAAAGTACAAGTGTGTTTTCGTGATTATAAACATTTTTCCAAAATACCGCTCAGTATTTCGTCTGGAGCACGTTTTTGGCCACAAATGATGAAAATGACAATCGCAGAGTAAATCCAATGAATAAGCAGTTAGAAACTGCTTGAACATGCTACTGCATATTGTCTGTGGTTGATCAGTGAAAGTACGAGTTAGTTCTTGGGAAATATAAACATTTTTCCAAAATCAAGCTCGGTTTCTCGTCTGGAGCACGTTTTTTGCCAAAATGATGAAAATGACAATATTACTGTAAATCCAATGAATAAACAAGTTGAAACTGCTTGAATATATTGAATCAATATTGTAAGTGGTTGTTCAGTGAAAGTACGAGTTAGTTCTTGGGAAATATAAACATTTTTCCAAAATCAAGCTCGGTTTCTCGTCTGGAGCAAGTTTTTGGCCAAAATAATGAAAATGACTATATTACTGTAAATCCAATGAAAAAGCAGTTTGAAACTGCTTGAACATGCTACTGCATATTGTACATACAATATGCAGTAGCATGTTCAAGCAGTTGATCAGTGAAAGTACGAGTTGGTTCTTGGGAAATATAAACTTTTTCCTAAATCAAGCTCGGTTTCTCATCTGGAGCACGTTTTTGGCCAAAATGATGACAATGACAATAGTACTGTATATCCAATGAATAAACAAGTTGAAACTGTTTGAACATGCTGCTGCATGTTGTATGTGGTTGATCAGTGAAAGTACGAGTTAGTTCTTGTGAAATATAAACTTTTTTCCAATATCAAGCTCGGTTTCTCATCTGGAGCACGTTTTTGGCCACAAATGATGAAAATGACAATATTACTGTAAATCCAATGAATAAACAAGTTGAAACTGCTTGAATATATTGAATCAATATTGTAAGTGGTTGTTCAGTGAAAGTACGAGTTAGTTCTTGGGAAATATAAACATTTTTCCAAAATCAAGCTCGGTTTCTCGTCTGGAGCACGTTTTTGGCCAAAATAATGAAAATGACAATAGTACTGTATATCCAATGAATAAACAAGTTGAAACTGCTTGAACATGCTGCTGCATGTTGTATGTGGTTGATCAGTGAAAGTACGAGTTAGTTCTTGTGAAATATAAACTTTTTTCCAAAATCAAGCTCGGTTTCTCGTCTGGAGCACGTTTTTGGCCAAAATGATGAAAATGACAATATTACTGTAAATCCAATGAATAAACAAGTTGAAACTGCTTGAATATATTGAATCAATATTGTAAGTGGTTGTTCAGTGAAAGTACGAGTTAGTTCTTGGGAAATATAAACATTTTTCCAAAATCAAGCTCGGTTTCTCGTCTGGAGCACGTTTTTGGCCAAAATAATGAAATGACAATATTACTGTAAATCCAATGAATAAATAAGTTGAAACTGCTTGAACATATGCTGCTGCATGTTGTATGTGGTTGATCAGTGAAAGTACGAGTTAGTTCTTGTGAAATATAAACTTTTCGAAAATCAAGCTCGGTTTCTCGTCTGGAGCACGTTTTTGGCCAAAATAATGAAAATGACAATTGTCGAGTAAATCCAATGAAAAAGCAGTTTGAAACTGCTTGAACATGCTACTGCATATTGTATGTGGTTGATCAGTGAAAGTACGAGTTAGTTCTTGTGAAATATAAACTTTTTTCCAAAATCAAGCTCGTTTTCTCGTCTGGAGCACGTTTTTGGCCACAAATGATGAAGATTACAATATTATTGTAAATCCAATGAAGAAACAAGTTGAAACTGCTTGAATATCATGAATCAATATTGTATGTGGTTGATCAGTGAAAGTACGAGTTAGTTCTTGGGAAATATAAACTTTTTTCCTAAATCAAGCTCGGTTTCTCGTCTGGAGCACGTTTTTGGCCACAAATGATGAAAATGACAATATTACTGTAAATCCAATGAATAAACAAGTTGAAACTGCTCTAATATGCTGAATCAACATTGTATATGGTTGAAAAGTGAAAGTACAAGTGTGTTTTCGTGATTATAAACATTTTTCCAAAATACCGCTCAGTATCTCGTCTAGAGCAAGTTTTTGGCCACAAATGATGAAAATGACAATATTACTGTAAATCCAATGAATAAACAAGTTGAAACTGCTTGAATATGCTGAATCAATATTGTAAGTGGTTGATCAGTGAAATTACGAGTTAGTTCTTGTGAAAAATAAACTTTTTTCCAAAATCAAGCTCGGTTTCTCATCTGGAGCACGTTTTTGGCCACAAATGATGAAAATGACAATATTACTGTAAATCCAATGAATAAACAAGTTGAAACTGCTCTAATATGCTGAATCAACATTGTATGTGGTTGAAAAGTGAAAGTACAAGTGTGTTTTCGTGATTATAAACATTTTTCCAAAATACCGCTCAGTATCTCGTCTGGAGCACGTTTTTGGCCACAAATGATGAAAATGACAATCGCAGAGTAAATCCAATGAATAAGCAGTTAGAAACTGCTTGAACATGCTACTGCATATTGTCTGTGGTTGATCAGTGAAAGTACGAGTTAGTTCTTGGGAAATATAAACATTTTTCCAAAATCAAGCTCGGTTTCTCGTCTGGAGCACGTTTTTTGCCAAAATGATGAAAATGACAATATTACTGTAAATCCAATGAATAAACAAGTTGAAACTGCTTGAATATATTGAATCAATATTGTAAGTGGTTGTTCAGTGAAAGTACGAGTTAGTTCTTGGGAAATATAAACATTTTTCCAAAATCAAGCTCGGTTTCTCGTCTGGAGCACGTTTTTGGCCAAAATGATGAAAATGACAATATTGCTATAAATCCAATGAATAAACAAGTTGAAACTTCTTGACTATGCTGAATCAATATTGTATGTGGTTGATCAGTGAAAGTACGAGTTAAGTTCTTGTGAAATATAAACTTTTCGAAAATCAAGCTCGGTTTCTCGTCTGGAGCACGTTTTTGGCCACAAATGATGAAAATGACCATATTATTGTAAATCCAATGAATAAACAAGTTGAAACTGCTTGAATATCATGAATCAATATTGTATGTGGTTGATCAGTGAAAGTAGGAGTTAGTTCTTGTGAAATATAAACTTTTTTCCTAAATCAAGCTCGGTTTCACATCTGGAGCACGTTTTTGGCCACAAATGATGAAAATGACAATATTACTGTAAATCCAATGAAGAAACAAGTTGAAACTGCTTGAATATGCTGAATCAATATTGTAAGTGGTTGATCAGTGAAATTACGAGTTAGTTCTTGTGAAAAATAAACTTTTTTCCAAAATCAAGCTCGGTTTCTCATCTGGAGCACGTTTTTGGCCACAAATGATGAAAATGACAATATTACTGTAAATCCAATGAATAAACAAGTTGAAACTGCTCTAATATGCTGAATCAACATTGTATGTGGTTGAAAAGTGAAAGTACAAGTGTGTTTTCGTGATTATAAACATTTTTCCAAAATACCGCTCAGTATCTCGTCTGGAGCACGTTTTTGGCCACAAATGATGAAAATGACAATCGCAGAGTAAATCCAATGAATAAGCAGTTAGAAACTGCTTGAACATGCTACTGCATATTGTCTGTGGTTGATCAGTGAAAGTACGAGTTAGTTCTTGGGAAATATAAACATTTTTCCAAAATCAAGCTCGGTTTCTCGTCTGGAGCACGTTTTTGGCCAAAATGATGAAAATGACAATATTACTGTAAATCCAATGAATAAACAAGTTGAAACTGCTTGAATATGCTGAATCAATATTGTAAGTGGTTGATCAGTGAAATTACGAGTTAGTTCTTGTGAAAAATAAACTTTTTTCCAAAATCAAGCTCGGTTTCTCATCTGGAGCACGTTTTTGGCCACAAATGATGAAAATGACAATATTACTGTAAATCCAATGAATAAACAAGTTGAAACTGCTCTAATATGCTGAATCAACATTGTATGTGGTTGAAAAGTGAAAGTACAAGTGTGTTTTCGTGATTATAAACATTTTTCCAAAATACCGCTCAGTATCTCGTCTGGAGCACGTTTTTGGCCACAAATGATGAAAATGACAATCGCAGAGTAAATCCAATGAATAAGCAGTTAGAAACTGCTTGAACATGCTACTGCATATTGTCTGTGGTTGATCAGTGAAAGTACGAGTTAGTTCTTGGGAAATATAAACAATTTTCCAAAATCAAGCTCGGTTTCTCGTCTGGAGCACGTTTTTGGCCAAAATGATGAAAATGAAAATATTACTGTAAATCCATAGAATAAAGAAGTTTAAACTGCTTGAATATGCTGAATCAACATTGTATGTGGTTGAAAAGTGAAAGTACCAGTGTGTTTTCGTGATTATAAACATTTTTCCAAAATCAAGCTCGGTTTCTCGTCTGGAGCAAGTTTTTGGCCACAAGTGATGAAAATGACAATATTACTGTAAATCCAATGAATAAACAAGTTGAAACTGCTTGAATATGCTGAATCAATATTGTAAGTGGTTGATCAGTGAAAGTACAAGTTAGTTCTTGGGAAATATGAAAATGTTTCCAAAATCACGCTCAGTATCTCGTCTGGAGCACGTTTTAGGCCACAAATGATGAAAATGACAATCACACGGTAAAGGCTCCCCCCTTCAAGTGTGAGCCTCCCTCCCTTCACTCTGAGACTCCCTCCCTCCACTCTAAGGCTCCCATCCTCTACTATGAGACTCCCTCCCTCCACTATAAGGCTCCCTCCGTCAACTTTGAGACTCCCTCCCTCTACTCTGAGATTCCGTTCCTCCACTTATAGAGGCTCCCTCCACATTGACACTCCCTTCCTCCAACTCTGAGACTCCCTCCCTCCGCTGTGACTGCCTACACTATGAGACTCCCTCACTCCGCTGTGAGACTCTCTCCACTGATAGGTTCCTTCCACTGTGAGGTTGCTTCCACTGTGCGACTCTATCCCTCTGCTGTGAGAATCCTTCCCTCCACTTTTATACTCCCTCCCTACGCTTTAAGACTCCCTCCCTCTACTCTTGAAATACCTTGCTCCACTTGGAGACTCCCTCCCTAACTCCCTCCCTACACTGTTAGACCCCCTCCCTCCACTGTGAGACTCCCTCCACTGTGAGACTCCTTCCCTCCACTGTGAGGCTCAGTCCAAATCGAGACTCCCACCCTCCACTGTGAGACTCCCTTCCTCTCCTGTGAGACTGCCGAAACTATGAGGCTCCCTCCCTCCACTTTCATTCACCCTTCAAAGTGAGACTCCCTCCCTCCACTGTGAGTCTTAGGGACGGATATTTACAATGGAGCCTCACAGTGGATGGAGGGATCTTCACAGTAGAGCGAATGAGACTTACAGTCGGAGTCTCACAATGGAACTGGTTAGTCTCACAGTGGATGAGTGTCGGGTTAGGGTTAGGGTTAGGGTTAGGGTTAGGGTTAGGGGTTAGGGTTAGGGTTAGGGTTAGGGTTAGGGTTAGGGTTAGGGGGTTAGGGGGTTAGGGTTAGGGTTAGGGTTAGGTTTGGGACAAAGGAGAGAAAGGCACGGGCAACAGTACACCATATTTAAAAAGTGTTTCCTTGTGATATTAAAATTACTTCAGTCCTTTTAAAAGAGGGTAGTGTCACCTCGGGTGTTGTAAAAAGCGCCCTATGTTTTAAAAGAGGTGGGTTCATCCATATTCTCCCAAGTGATTAACTTAAAAGGGAAAATAAGAGACTTGGACGTTTTTACAATTAAAAGTAAGAAGTAAATCCATAAGAAATTAAAATAGGATAAAAGAGATATCACCCAAATTAAAATTGAACTCTGGATCCTAAAACAGTCGACGGGTTAGGGTTAGGGTTAGGGTTAGGGTTAGGGTTAGGGGGTTAGGGGGTTAGGGTTAGGGTTAGGGTTAGGGTTAGGGTTAGGGTTAGGGTTAGGGTTAGGGTTAGGGTTAGGGGGTTAGGGTTAGGGTTAGGGTTAGGGTTAGGGTTAGGGTTAGGGTTAGGGTTAGGGTTAGGGTTAGGGTTAGGGTTAGGGTTAGGGTTAGGGTTAGGGTTAGGGTTAGGGTTAGGGTTAGGGTTAGGGTTAGGGTTAGGGTTAGGGTTAGGGTTAGGGTTAGGGTTAGGGTTAGGGTTAGGGTTAGGGTTAGGGTTAGGGTTAGGGTTAGGGTTAGGGTTAGGGTTAGGGTTAGGGTTAGAGGGTTAGGGTTAGGGTTAGGGTTAGGGTTAGGGTTAGGGTTAGGGTTAGGGTTAGGGTTAGGGTTAGGGTTAGGGTTAGGGTTAGGGTTAGGGTTAGGGTTAGGTTTGGGACAAAGGAGAGAAAGGCACGGGCAACAGTACACCATATTTAAAAAGTGTTTCCTTATGATATTTAAAATACTTCAGTCCTTTAAAAAGAGGGTAGTGTCACCTCGGGTGTTGTAAAAAGCGCCATATGTTTTAAAAGAGGTGGGTTCATCCATATTCTCCCAAGTGATTAACTTAAAAGGGAAAATAAGAGACTTGGACGTTTTTACAATTAAAAGTAAGAAGTAAATCCATAAGAAATTAAAATAGGATAAAAGAGATATCACCCAAATTAAAATTGAACTCTGGATCCTAAAACAGTCGACGTCCGAAAACTTGTTTAAAACTGATAAATTACTGGGGAAGGGGTGAAAAAGGAGGGGGGGGGGGGGTTAGGAGAGAAAGAGGGGATGTGGTTAGGTTTAGGATGGGAGAGGGGGTTGGGTTTGTAGGCGGGGGGGGGGGGGGGGGGGGGGGGGGGGGTTAGGGTTAGGTGAGGGGAAGGAGGGGTTAAGTTTAGGAAGGGAAAGGGGGGGGGGGAATGGTTAGGTTTAGGGTAGGAATAGGGGTTGGCTTCTTAGGCCGGGGGGGGTTAGGTTAGGGTTAGGTAAGGGGAAGGAGGGGTTAGGGTTAGGAAAGGAAGGAGGGAGGATGGTTAGGTTTAGGGTGGGGAAGTGGGTGAGGGGGTAAGGAATTGGGGGGAAGAAGGAGAGAAGAAGGGGAGTAAAATATTTTTAATTTATAAAAAAGCTAAAATTATAAAATACGGAACGTCGCTGAGTATTGAGTTTTTTTATTAAAATTGTCTGAGTTGCGGTGAGGTTAAAAGCCCCCTACATTGAGCTGGTGGGGTTAGCCGTGTACTTAGGTGGCGATATTTAGTGCCCCTGGGTTGCAGCGTGCTGGGGAAGGAGTCCGTGTGTTGTGTGGTTCTCATCCCTCGCAGGTCTGGAAGGTCAGTGCCGACTGGGGTTGTTGGTGGCCCCCTGCCTGCTCGTCTTTTCCAGGTGTCCCTCTGGGTTAGTTTGGGAGCCTGGGAGGTCTCGGTAGGCCGGGGGGGAGGATCCTCTGCGTCCAACACCACCCGGACTGCCTCAGGGAGTGGTACTTCTGAGCCCGGGACAGTCCGGGATGGTGGGGTAGGGGGATGTTGTTGGGCTCCCCGTCGGCGCTGTCGTTCCCCTCCTGCCTTGCTTCGGGGGTGGTCCGGGATGGTCTCTGGACTGGCCCCCCTCTGGCCTGGTTGTGGTGGTTCCTCCTTCCTCTGCTGCGGCTCCTCGGTGCGGCTCCCCGTTGTTTGAGGTGGCCGCCGGTTCTCTTCCTGCCGAGGACTGGGGGCCGGCGGAGTGGAGGGAGCTTTTGCTGGGATGGGGGAGTCCGGCCAGAAGTTGGATACTGTTTTTATCGTATCCAGGGCCATCTGTATGGAGAGAGCGGTGAGACGTGGGCCAAATCTTTTTTTTGCTGTGGTTTGTGCTGCCTGCCAGGCTAGTGGTCTAAACGGTTGGAGCTCTTCAATTACTGTACTTAACTCATCCATGCTGTCATTATAATGTTGATTTAGTATTTTTAGGTTTTGCTCCATCCATTGAAAAGTGTTCTCTCTGATCAGGTTTTTGATTTTATCATTTGGGCAGGCCGGTTTAATGAATTCTGTCAGTTGTTCGGTTTTCCTCCTCATTCCTGGTGGAATAGTGTGGTTCTCAATGGCTGCTTCAGTAATATTGGAGTGGTGCATCAGTTGGATGTATTTGAAATATAACCTTGTACATCTGCGGTGTGTAAAACTGTCGTCTGTTCCCACTGATTGCTCAGGGCCCCGTGGTCCGGGTGGAGATTCCCTGTGGCCTCCCAGCTGGGTGGGCTGAGCCGTGCGGCAGTTGGTGCAATAAAACGCCATGGGGGTGATATCTCTCAAAAAAAGAAGAAAGGAAGGGTTTTTTTTGGTTAAAGGTTTTCTTAAAAACAGAGAGGTGATAAGAAATTAAAAAAAGGTTTTTAATGTAATGATTAAAATATTCTGCTCCAGTAAAAGCTACTTCCTCTCTTGTTTAAACAAGGAAAACTAGGAATAATAAAGCTTAAAAGTGGATTTAATTTATCAAAACAAATTTAAAAACCAGGGAGAGGAGAGAGGAAAACAGGAGATAAACTTTTAGAAATGGAAGTAATTAAATTAGACTCTTCTGCTCCCGGGATCTAAAAAGCAGGATTGGATAAAAGTTGTTAAAACCCTTTAGAAAGAAGGATGATTGTGTCCCAGAGGGGTTCAATCAAGGTGCCATTTTGTAGCCAACCTACAGTTTTACCATGCTTGCAGAGTAGGCCCAAAGCCTGCAGAGTAGGCCCAAAGCCTGCAGTCGGTTGTCCTGAAGATCGTCAGGTTGTTGCAAGGCTGCGGCTGAGTAGTCCTTTTGTTTGTAGCTGGTATCCTGGTAGGAGGTTGGAGCAGTGTTCTTTAAAAAGTCTTTGTATCCATCCTGAAAAATCCCATTCTGAGCTCAGAATAAAAAGTCTAAAATTGCAAATCCTTTAATCCCTAAAATTATTCCATAAAAACAAAGGAGGAGAGAGAAAAAAAAAGGGGGGGTTAGGGTTAGGGTTAGGGTTAGGGTTAGGGTTAGGGTTAGGGTTAGGGTTAGGGTTAGGGGTTAGGGTTAGGGTTAGGGTTAGGGTTAGGGTTAGGGTTAGGGTTAGGGTTAGGGTTAGGGTTAGGGTTAGGGTTAGGGTTAGGGTTAGGGTTAGGGTTAGGGTTAGGGTTAGGGGTTAGGGTTAGGGTTAGGGTTAGGGTTAGGGTTAGGGTTAGGGTTAGGGTTAGGGTTAGGGTTAGGGTTAGGGTTAGGGTTAGGGTTAGGGTTAGGGTTAGGGTTAGGGTTAGGGTTAGGGGTTAGGGTTAGGGTTAGGGTTAGGGTTAGGGTTAGGGTTAGGGTTAGGGTTAGGGTTAGGGTTAGGGGTTAGGGTTAGGGTTAGGGTTAGGGTTAGGGTTAGGGTTAGGGTTAGGGTTAGGGTTAGGGTTAGGGTTAGGGTTAGGGTTAGGGTTAGGGTTAGGGTTAGGGTTAGGGTTAGGGTTAGGGTTAGGGTTAGGGTTAGGGTTAGGGTTAGGGTTAGGGTTAGGGTTAGGGTTAGGGTTAGGGTTAGGGTTAGGGTTAGGGTTAGGGTTAGGGTTAGGGTTAGGGTTAGGGTTAGGGTTAGGGTTAGGGTTAGGGTTAGGGTTAGGGTTAGGGTTAGGGTTAGGGTTAGGGTTAGGGTTAGGGTTAGGGTTAGGGTTAGGGTTAGGGTTAGGGTTAGGGTTAGGGTTAGGGTTAGGGTTAGGGTTAGGGTTAGGGTTAGGGTTAGGGTTAGGGTTAGGGTTAGGGTTAGGGTTAGGGTTAGGGTTAGGGTTAGGGTTAGGGTTAGGGTTAGGGTTAGGGTTAGGGTTAGGGTTAGGGTTAGGGTTAGGGTTAGGGTTAGGGTTAGGGTTAGGGTTAGGGTTAGGGTTAGGGTTAGGTTTGGGACAAAGGAAAGGAAGGCACGGGCAACAGTACACCATATTTAAAAAGTGTTTCCTTGTGATATTAAAATTACTTCAGTCCTTTTAAAAGAGGGTAGTTTCACCTCGGGTGTTCGTAAAAATCGTCATATGTTTAAAAGGAGGTGGGTTCATCTATATTACCCCAAGTGGATGACTTTAAAAGGGGAAATAAAAGACTGACGTTTTTACAATAAAAGGTAAGAAAGAAAGAAATAAATAATTAAAAAAAATTAAATTAAGATAAAAGAGATATCACCCAAATTAAAATTGAGCTCCGGATCCTAAAACAGTCGACGTTTGCCTGGTTTTGTTTAAAATTGATAAGTTACTGGGGAAGGGGTGAAACAAGGAGGAAGGGGGGGAAAAAAGGGGGGGGGGGGGTTTGGGGAGAAGGGGATGTGGTTAGGTTTAGGATGGGAAAGGGGGTTGGGTTTTAGGCAGGGGGAGGGGGTTAGGGTTAGGTGAGGGGAAGGAGGGGTTAAGGTTAGGAAAGAAAAAAGGGGGGGGTATGGTTAGGTTTAGGGTAGGAATAGGGGCTGGGCTTTAGGTCGGGGGGGGGGGGTTGGTTAGGGTTAGGTAAGGGGAAGGAGGGGTTAGGGTTAGGAAAGGAAGGAGGGAGGATGGTTAGGTTTAGGGTGGGGAAGTGGGTGAGGGGGTAAGGAATTGGGGGGAAGAAGGAGAGAAGAAGGGGAGTAAAATATTTTTAGTTTATAAAAAAGCTAAAATTATAAAATACGGAACGTCGCTGAGTATTGAGTTTTTTTATTAAAATTGTCTGAGTTGCGGTGAGGTTAAAAGCCCCCTACATTGAGCTGGTGGGGTTAGCCGTGTACTTAGGTGGCGATATTTAGTGCCCCTGGGTTGCAGCGTGCTGGGAAAGGAGTCCGTGTGTTGTGTGGTTCTCATCCCTCGCAGGTCTGGAAGGTCAGTGCCAACTGGGGTTGTTGGTGGCCCCCTGCCTGCTCGTCTTTTCCAGGTGTCCCTCTGGGTTAGTTTGGGAGCCTGGGAGGTCTCGGTAGGCCGGGGGGGAGGATCCTCTGTGTCCAACACCACCCGGACTGCCTCAGGGAGTGGTACTTCTGAGCCCGGGACAGTCCGGGATGGTGGGGTGGGGGGATGTTGTTGGGCTCCCCATCGGCGCTGTTGTTCCCCTCCTGCCTTGCTTCGGGGGTGGTCCGGGATTGCCTCTTGGATGGCCGCCCTCGGACTGGGTTGTGGTTGTTGTGGTTCCTCGGTGCGGCTCCCCGTTGTTTGAGGTGGCCGCCGGTTCTCTTCCTGCCGAGGACTGGGGGCCGGCGGAGTGGAGGGAGCTTTTGCTGGGATGGGGGAGTCCGGCCAGAAGTTGGATACGGTTTTTATCGTATCCAGGGCCATCTGTATGGAGAGAGCGGTGAGACGTGGGCCAAATCTTTTTTTTGCTGTGGTTTGTGCTGCCTGCCAGGCTAGTGGTCTAAACGGTTGGAGCTCTTCAATTACTGTACTTAACTCATCCATGCTGTCATTATAATGTTGATTTAGTATTTTTAGGTTTTGCTCCATCCATTGAAAAGTGTTCTCTCTGATCAGGTTTTTGATTTTATCATTTGGGCAGGCCGGTTTAATGAATTCTGTCAGTTGTTCGGTTTTCCTCCTCATTCCTGGTGGAATAGTGTGGTTCTCAATGGCTGCTTCAGTAATATTGGAGTGGTGCATCAGTTGGATGTATTTGAAATATAACCTTGTACATCTGCGGTGTGTAAAACTGTCGTCTGTTCCCACTGATTGCTCAGGGCCCCGTGGTCCGGGTGGAGATTCCCTGTGGCCTCCCAGCTGGGTGGGCTGAGCCGTGCGGCAGTTGGTGCAATAAAACGCCATGGGGGTGATATCTCTCAAAAAAAGAAGAAAGGAAGGGTTTTTTTTGGTTAAAGGTTTTCTTAAAAACAGAGAGGTGATAAGAAATTAAAAAAAGGTTTTTAATGTAATGATTAAAATATTCTGCTCCAGTAAAAGCTACTTCCTCTCTTGTTTAAACAAGGAAAACTAGGAATAATAAAGCTTAAAAGTGGATTTAAATTATCAAAACAAATTTAAAAACCAGGGAGAGGAGAGAGGAAAACAGGAGATAAACTTTTAGAAATGGAAGTAATTAAATTAGACTCTTCTGCTCCCGGGATCTAAAAAGCAGGATTGGATAAAAGTTGTTAAAACCCTTTAGAAAGAAGGATGATTGTGTCCCAGAGGGGTTCAATCAAGGTGCCATTTTGCAGCCAACCTACAGTTTTACCATGCTTGCAGAGTAGGCCCAAAGCCTGCAGAGTAGGCCCAAAGCCTGCAGAGTAGGCCCAAAGCCTGCAGAGTAGGCCCAAAGCCTGCAGTCGGTTGTCCTGAAGATCGTCAGGTTGTTGCAAGGCTGCGGCTGAGTAGTCCTTTTGTTTGTAGCTGGTATCCTGGTGGGAGGTTGGAGCAGTGTTCTTTAAAAAGTCTTTGTATCCATCCTGAAAAATCCCATTCTGAGCTCAGAATAAAAAAAGTCTAAAATTGCAAATCCTTTAATCCCTAAAATTATTCCATAAAAACAAAGGAGGAGAGAGAAAAAAAAGTTAAAAAGGCCCGACGTTTCGCCTATCCGGCTTCTTCAGGGGCAAGGTGAGTCTGCATGTGTTGCTGGCTGTTTTTGAAGGTCTTCTGGGGGTGGTTTGAGGAAGTGGGAGGGGCCTGGACCGGAAGTTTGTCCTCTTACTCCCTTCTGTAGTCCAGGTGCCTGTATGCCTTGGTAGGTTTGAAGTTGGCTCCCTCTAGTGGTCACCTCATAGATTGCCCCTCTGGAAAGAATCAGAGCCTCAAAACAAACTGACTGAATAAAGGAAGGAAAGAGAGTTTAAGAAGAGAAATATAAAAGGTAATTAAATATCTGTAGGTTAAAAACACTTATTTATAGTGCTGGCTCTGGCAAGGTTAGGTTTGGGACAAAGGAAAGGAAGGCACGGGCAACAGTACACCATATTTAAAAAGTGTTTCCTTGTGATATTAAAATTACTTCAGTCCTTTTAAAAGAGGGTAGTTTCACCTCGGGTGTTCGTAAAAATCGTCATATGTTTAAAAGGAGGTGGGTTCATCTATATTACCCCAAGTGGATGACTTTAAAAGGGGAAATAAAAGACTGACGTTTTTACAATAAAAGGTAAGAAAGAAAGAAATAAATAATTAAAAAAAATTAAATTAAGATAAAAGAGATATCACCCAAATTAAAATTGAGCTCCGGATCCTAAAACAGTCGACGTTTGCCTGGTTTTGTTTAAAATTGATAAGTTACTGGGGAAGGGGTGAAACAAGGAGGAAGGGGGGGAAAAAAGGGGGGGGGGGGGTTTGGGGAGAAGGGGATGTGGTTAGGTTTAGGATGGGAAAGGGGGTTGGGTTTTAGGCAGGGGGAGGGGGTTAGGGTTAGGTGAGGGGAAGGAGGGGTTAAGGTTAGGAAAGAAAAAAGGGGGGGGTATGGTTAGGTTTAGGGTAGGAATAGGGGCTGGGCTTTAGGTCGGGGGGGGGGGGTTGGTTAGGGTTAGGTAAGGGGAAGGAGGGGTTAGGGTTAGGAAAGGAAGGAGGGAGGATGGTTAGGTTTAGGGTGGGGAAGTGGGTGAGGGGGTAAGGAATTGGGGGGAAGAAGGAGAGAAGAAGGGGAGTAAAATATTTTTAGTTTATAAAAAAGCTAAAATTATAAAATACGGAACGTCGCTGAGTATTGAGTTTTTTTATTAAAATTGTCTGAGTTGCGGTGAGGTTAAAAGCCCCCTACATTGAGCTGGTGGGGTTAGCCGTGTACTTAGGTGGCGATATTTAGTGCCCCTGGGTTGCAGCGTGCTGGGAAAGGAGTCCGTGTGTTGTGTGGTTCTCATCCCTCGCAGGTCTGGAAGGTCAGTGCCAACTGGGGTTGTTGGTGGCCCCCTGCCTGCTCGTCTTTTCCAGGTGTCCCTCTGGGTTAGTTTGGGAGCCTGGGAGGTCTCGGTAGGCCGGGGGGGAGGATCCTCTGTGTCCAACACCACCCGGACTGCCTCAGGGAGTGGTACTTCTGAGCCCGGGACAGTCCGGGATGGTGGGGTGGGGGGATGTTGTTGGGCTCCCCATCGGCGCTGTTGTTCCCCTCCTGCCTTGCTTCGGGGGTGGTCCGGGATTGCCTCTTGGATGGCCGCCCTCGGACTGGGTTGTGGTTGTTGTGGTTCCTCGGTGCGGCTCCCCGTTGTTTGAGGTGGCCGCCGGTTCTCTTCCTGCCGAGGACTGGGGGCCGGCGGAGTGGAGGGAGCTTTTGCTGGGATGGGGGAGTCCGGCCAGAAGTTGGATACGGTTTTTATCGTATCCAGGGCCATCTGTATGGAGAGAGCGGTGAGACGTGGGCCAAATCTTTTTTTTGCTGTGGTTTGTGCTGCCTGCCAGGCTAGTGGTCTAAACGGTTGGAGCTCTTCAATTACTGTACTTAACTCATCCATGCTGTCATTATAATGTTGATTTAGTATTTTTAGGTTTTGCTCCATCCATTGAAAAGTGTTCTCTCTGATCAGGTTTTTGATTTTATCATTTGGGCAGGCCGGTTTAATGAATTCTGTCAGTTGTTCGGTTTTCCTCCTCATTCCTGGTGGAATAGTGTGGTTCTCAATGGCTGCTTCAGTAATATTGGAGTGGTGCATCAGTTGGATGTATTTGAAATATAACCTTGTACATCTGCGGTGTGTAAAACTGTCGTCTGTTCCCACTGATTGCTCAGGGCCCCGTGGTCCGGGTGGAGATTCCCTGTGGCCTCCCAGCTGGGTGGGCTGAGCCGTGCGGCAGTTGGTGCAATAAAACGCCATGGGGGTGATATCTCTCAAAAAAAGAAGAAAGGAAGGGTTTTTTTTGGTTAAAGGTTTTCTTAAAAACAGAGAGGTGATAAGAAATTAAAAAAAGGTTTTTAATGTAATGATTAAAATATTCTGCTCCAGTAAAAGCTACTTCCTCTCTTGTTTAAACAAGGAAAACTAGGAATAATAAAGCTTAAAAGTGGATTTAAATTATCAAAACAAATTTAAAAACCAGGGAGAGGAGAGAGGAAAACAGGAGATAAACTTTTAGAAATGGAAGTAATTAAATTAGACTCTTCTGCTCCCGGGATCTAAAAAGCAGGATTGGATAAAAGTTGTTAAAACCCTTTAGAAAGAAGGATGATTGTGTCCCAGAGGGGTTCAATCAAGGTGCCATTTTGCAGCCAACCTACAGTTTTACCATGCTTGCAGAGTAGGCCCAAAGCCTGCAGAGTAGGCCCAAAGCCTGCAGAGTAGGCCCAAAGCCTGCAGAGTAGGCCCAAAGCCTGCAG
This sequence comes from Lipophrys pholis, assembly GCF_963383615.2. Taxonomy (NCBI): domain Eukaryota; kingdom Metazoa; phylum Chordata; class Actinopteri; order Blenniiformes; family Blenniidae; genus Lipophrys; species Lipophrys pholis. Next base: position 11,930 of record NC_137644.1, on the reverse strand, counting down.
TCGGTTGTCCTGAAGATCGTCAGGTTGTTGCAAGGCTGCGGCTGAGTAGTCCTTTTGTTTGTAGCTGGTATCCTGGTGGGAGGTTGGAGCAGTGTTCTTTAAAAAGTCTTTGTATCCATCCTGAAAAATCCCATTCTGAGCTCAGAATAAAAAAAGTCTAAAATTGCAAATCCTTTAATCCCTAAAATTATTCCATAAAAACAAAGGAGGAGAGAGAAAAAAAAGTTAAAAAGGCCCGACGTTTCGCCTATCCGGCTTCTTCAGGGGCAAGGTGAGTCTGCATGTGTTGCTGGCTGTTTTTGAAGGTCTTCTGGGGGTGGTTTGAGGAAGTGGGAGGGGCCTGGACCGGAAGTTTGTCCTCTTACTCCCTTCTGTAGTCCAGGTGCCTGTATGCCTTGGTAGGTTTGAAGTTGGCTCCCTCTAGTGGTCACCTCATAGATTGCCCCTCTGGAAAGAATCAGAGCCTCAAAACAAACTGACTGAATAAAGGAAGGAAAGAGAGTTTAAGAAGAGAAATATAAAAGGTAATTAAATATCTGTAGGTTAAAAACACTTATTTATAGTGCTGGCTCTGGCAAGGTTAGGTTTGGGACAAAGGAAAGGAAGGCACGGGCAACAGTACACCATATTTAAAAAGTGTTTCCTTGTGATATTAAAATTACTTCAGTCCTTTTAAAAGAGGGTAGTTTCACCTCGGGTGTTCGTAAAAATCGTCATATGTTTAAAAGGAGGTGGGTTCATCTATATTACCCCAAGTGGATGACTTTAAAAGGGGAAATAAAAGACTGACGTTTTTACAATAAAAGGTAAGAAAGAAAGAAATAAATAATTAAAAAAAATTAAATTAAGATAAAAGAGATATCACCCAAATTAAAATTGAGCTCCGGATCCTAAAACAGTCGACGTTTGCCTGGTTTTGTTTAAAATTGATAAGTTACTGGGGAAGGGGTGAAACAAGGAGGAAGGGGGGGAAAAAAGGGGGGGGGGGGGTTTGGGGAGAAGGGGATGTGGTTAGGTTTAGGATGGGAAAGGGGGTTGGGTTTTAGGCAGGGGGAGGGGGTTAGGGTTAGGTGAGGGGAAGGAGGGGTTAAGGTTAGGAAAGAAAAAAGGGGGGGGTATGGTTAGGTTTAGGGTAGGAATAGGGGCTGGGCTTTAGGTCGGGGGGGGGGGGTTGGTTAGGGTTAGGTAAGGGGAAGGAGGGGTTAGGGTTAGGAAAGGAAGGAGGGAGGATGGTTAGGTTTAGGGTGGGGAAGTGGGTGAGGGGGTAAGGAATTGGGGGGAAGAAGGAGAGAAGAAGGGGAGTAAAATATTTTTAGTTTATAAAAAAGCTAAAATTATAAAATACGGAACGTCGCTGAGTATTGAGTTTTTTTATTAAAATTGTCTGAGTTGCGGTGAGGTTAAAAGCCCCCTACATTGAGCTGGTGGGGTTAGCCGTGTACTTAGGTGGCGATATTTAGTGCCCCTGGGTTGCAGCGTGCTGGGAAAGGAGTCCGTGTGTTGTGTGGTTCTCATCCCTCGCAGGTCTGGAAGGTCAGTGCCAACTGGGGTTGTTGGTGGCCCCCTGCCTGCTCGTCTTTTCCAGGTGTCCCTCTGGGTTAGTTTGGGAGCCTGGGAGGTCTCGGTAGGCCGGGGGGGAGGATCCTCTGTGTCCAACACCACCCGGACTGCCTCAGGGAGTGGTACTTCTGAGCCCGGGACAGTCCGGGATGGTGGGGTGGGGGGATGTTGTTGGGCTCCCCATCGGCGCTGTTGTTCCCCTCCTGCCTTGCTTCGGGGGTGGTCCGGGATTGCCTCTTGGATGGCCGCCCTCGGACTGGGTTGTGGTTGTTGTGGTTCCTCGGTGCGGCTCCCCGTTGTTTGAGGTGGCCGCCGGTTCTCTTCCTGCCGAGGACTGGGGGCCGGCGGAGTGGAGGGAGCTTTTGCTGGGATGGGGGAGTCCGGCCAGAAGTTGGATACGGTTTTTATCGTATCCAGGGCCATCTGTATGGAGAGAGCGGTGAGACGTGGGCCAAATCTTTTTTTTGCTGTGGTTTGTGCTGCCTGCCAGGCTAGTGGTCTAAACGGTTGGAGCTCTTCAATTACTGTACTTAACTCATCCATGCTGTCATTATAATGTTGATTTAGTATTTTTAGGTTTTGCTCCATCCATTGAAAAGTGTTCTCTCTGATCAGGTTTTTGATTTTATCATTTGGGCAGGCCGGTTTAATGAATTCTGTCAGTTGTTCGGTTTTCCTCCTCATTCCTGGTGGAATAGTGTGGTTCTCAATGGCTGCTTCAGTAATATTGGAGTGGTGCATCAGTTGGATGTATTTGAAATATAACCTTGTACATCTGCGGTGTGTAAAACTGTCGTCTGTTCCCACTGATTGCTCAGGGCCCCGTGGTCCGGGTGGAGATTCCCTGTGGCCTCCCAGCTGGGTGGGCTGAGCCGTGCGGCAGTTGGTGCAATAAAACGCCATGGGGGTGATATCTCTCAAAAAAAGAAGAAAGGAAGGGTTTTTTTTGGTTAAAGGTTTTCTTAAAAACAGAGAGGTGATAAGAAATTAAAAAAAGGTTTTTAATGTAATGATTAAAATATTCTGCTCCAGTAAAAGCTACTTCCTCTCTTGTTTAAACAAGGAAAACTAGGAATAATAAAGCTTAAAAGTGGATTTAAATTATCAAAACAAATTTAAAAACCAGGGAGAGGAGAGAGGAAAACAGGAGATAAACTTTTAGAAATGGAAGTAATTAAATTAGACTCTTCTGCTCCCGGGATCTAAAAAGCAGGATTGGATAAAAGTTGTTAAAACCCTTTAGAAAGAAGGATGATTGTGTCCCAGAGGGGTTCAATCAAGGTGCCATTTTGCAGCCAACCTACAGTTTTACCATGCTTGCAGAGTAGGCCCAAAGCCTGCAGAGTAGGCCCAAAGCCTGCAGAGTAGGCCCAAAGCCTGCAGAGTAGGCCCAAAGCCTGCAGTCGGTTGTCCTGAAGATCGTCAGGTTGTTGCAAGGCTGCGGCTGAGTAGTCCTTTTGTTTGTAGCTGGTATCCTGGTGGGAGGTTGGAGCAGTGTTCTTTAAAAAGTCTTTGTATCCATCCTGAAAAATCCCATTCTGAGCTCAGAATAAAAAAAGTCTAAAATTGCAAATCCTTTAATCCCTAAAATTATTCCATAAAAACAAAGGAGGAGAGAGAAAAAAAAGTTAAAAAGGCCCGACGTTTCGCCTATCCGGCTTCTTCAGGGGCAAGGTGAGTCTGCATGTGTTGCTGGCTGTTTTTGAAGGTCTTCTGGGGGTGGTTTGAGGAAGTGGGAGGGGCCTGGACCGGAAGTTTGTCCTCTTACTCCCTTCTGTAGTCCAGGTGCCTGTATGCCTTGGTAGGTTTGAAGTTGGCTCCCTCTAGTGGTCACCTCATAGATTGCCCCTCTGGAAAGAATCAGAGCCTCAAAACAAACTGACTGAATAAAGGAAGGAAAGAGAGTTTAAGAAGAGAAATATAAAAGGTAATTAAATATCTGTAGGTTAAAAACACTTATTTATAGTGCTGGCTCTGGCAAGGTTAGGTTTGGGACAAAGGAAAGGAAGGCACGGGCAACAGTACACCATATTTAAAAAGTGTTTCCTTGTGATATTAAAATTACTTCAGTCCTTTTAAAAGAGGGTAGTTTCACCTCGGGTGTTCGTAAAAATCGTCATATGTTTAAAAGGAGGTGGGTTCATCTATATTACCCCAAGTGGATGACTTTAAAAGGGGAAATAAAAGACTGACGTTTTTACAATAAAAGGTAAGAAAGAAAGAAATAAATAATTAAAAAAAATTAAATTAAGATAAAAGAGATATCACCCAAATTAAAATTGAGCTCCGGATCCTAAAACAGTCGACGTTTGCCTGGTTTTGTTTAAAATTGATAAGTTACTGGGGAAGGGGTGAAACAAGGAGGAAGGGGGGGAAAAAAGGGGGGGGGGGGGTTTGGGGAGAAGGGGATGTGGTTAGGTTTAGGATGGGAAAGGGGGTTGGGTTTTAGGCAGGGGGAGGGGGTTAGGGTTAGGTGAGGGGAAGGAGGGGTTAAGGTTAGGAAAGAAAAAAGGGGGGGGTATGGTTAGGTTTAGGGTAGGAATAGGGGCTGGGCTTTAGGTCGGGGGGGGGGGGTTGGTTAGGGTTAGGTAAGGGGAAGGAGGGGTTAGGGTTAGGAAAGGAAGGAGGGAGGATGGTTAGGTTTAGGGTGGGGAAGTGGGTGAGGGGGTAAGGAATTGGGGGGAAGAAGGAGAGAAGAAGGGGAGTAAAATATTTTTAGTTTATAAAAAAGCTAAAATTATAAAATACGGAACGTCGCTGAGTATTGAGTTTTTTTATTAAAATTGTCTGAGTTGCGGTGAGGTTAAAAGCCCCCTACATTGAGCTGGTGGGGTTAGCCGTGTACTTAGGTGGCGATATTTAGTGCCCCTGGGTTGCAGCGTGCTGGGAAAGGAGTCCGTGTGTTGTGTGGTTCTCATCCCTCGCAGGTCTGGAAGGTCAGTGCCAACTGGGGTTGTTGGTGGCCCCCTGCCTGCTCGTCTTTTCCAGGTGTCCCTCTGGGTTAGTTTGGGAGCCTGGGAGGTCTCGGTAGGCCGGGGGGGAGGATCCTCTGTGTCCAACACCACCCGGACTGCCTCAGGGAGTGGTACTTCTGAGCCCGGGACAGTCCGGGATGGTGGGGTGGGGGGATGTTGTTGGGCTCCCCATCGGCGCTGTTGTTCCCCTCCTGCCTTGCTTCGGGGGTGGTCCGGGATTGCCTCTTGGATGGCCGCCCTCGGACTGGGTTGTGGTTGTTGTGGTTCCTCGGTGCGGCTCCCCGTTGTTTGAGGTGGCCGCCGGTTCTCTTCCTGCCGAGGACTGGGGGCCGGCGGAGTGGAGGGAGCTTTTGCTGGGATGGGGGAGTCCGGCCAGAAGTTGGATACGGTTTTTATCGTATCCAGGGCCATCTGTATGGAGAGAGCGGTGAGACGTGGGCCAAATCTTTTTTTTGCTGTGGTTTGTGCTGCCTGCCAGGCTAGTGGTCTAAACGGTTGGAGCTCTTCAATTACTGTACTTAACTCATCCATGCTGTCATTATAATGTTGATTTAGTATTTTTAGGTTTTGCTCCATCCATTGAAAAGTGTTCTCTCTGATCAGGTTTTTGATTTTATCATTTGGGCAGGCCGGTTTAATGAATTCTGTCAGTTGTTCGGTTTTCCTCCTCATTCCTGGTGGAATAGTGTGGTTCTCAATGGCTGCTTCAGTAATATTGGAGTGGTGCATCAGTTGGATGTATTTGAAATATAACCTTGTACATCTGCGGTGTGTAAAACTGTCGTCTGTTCCCACTGATTGCTCAGGGCCCCGTGGTCCGGGTGGAGATTCCCTGTGGCCTCCCAGCTGGGTGGGCTGAGCCGTGCGGCAGTTGGTGCAATAAAACGCCATGGGGGTGATATCTCTCAAAAAAAGAAGAAAGGAAGGGTTTTTTTTGGTTAAAGGTTTTCTTAAAAACAGAGAGGTGATAAGAAATTAAAAAAAGGTTTTTAATGTAATGATTAAAATATTCTGCTCCAGTAAAAGCTACTTCCTCTCTTGTTTAAACAAGGAAAACTAGGAATAATAAAGCTTAAAAGTGGATTTAAATTATCAAAACAAATTTAAAAACCAGGGAGAGGAGAGAGGAAAACAGGAGATAAACTTTTAGAAATGGAAGTAATTAAATTAGACTCTTCTGCTCCCGGGATCTAAAAAGCAGGATTGGATAAAAGTTGTTAAAACCCTTTAGAAAGAAGGATGATTGTGTCCCAGAGGGGTTCAATCAAGGTGCCATTTTGCAGCCAACCTACAGTTTTACCATGCTTGCAGAGTAGGCCCAAAGCCTGCAGAGTAGGCCCAAAGCCTGCAGAGTAGGCCCAAAGCCTGCAGAGTAGGCCCAAAGCCTGCAGTCGGTTGTCCTGAAGATCGTCAGGTTGTTGCAAGGCTGCGGCTGAGTAGTCCTTTTGTTTGTAGCTGGTATCCTGGTGGGAGGTTGGAGCAGTGTTCTTTAAAAAGTCTTTGTATCCATCCTGAAAAATCCCATTCTGAGCTCAGAATAAAAAAAGTCTAAAATTGCAAATCCTTTAATCCCTAAAATTATTCCATAAAAACAAAGGAGGAGAGAGAAAAAAAAGTTAAAAAGGCCCGACGTTTCGCCTATCCGGCTTCTTCAGGGGCAAGGTGAGTCTGCATGTGTTGCTGGCTGTTTTTGAAGGTCTTCTGGGGGTGGTTTGAGGAAGTGGGAGGGGCCTGGACCGGAAGTTTGTCCTCTTACTCCCTTCTGTAGTCCAGGTGCCTGTATGCCTTGGTAGGTTTGAAGTTGGCTCCCTCTAGTGGTCACCTCATAGATTGCCCCTCTGGAAAGAATCAGAGCCTCAAAACAAACTGACTGAATAAAGGAAGGAAAGAGAGTTTAAGAAGAGAAATATAAAAGGTAATTAAATATCTGTAGGTTAAAAACACTTATTTATAGTGCTGGCTCTGGCAAGGTTAGGTTTGGGACAAAGGAAAGGAAGGCACGGGCAACAGTACACCATATTTAAAAAGTGTTTCCTTGTGATATTAAAATTACTTCAGTCCTTTTAAAAGAGGGTAGTTTCACCTCGGGTGTTCGTAAAAATCGTCATATGTTTAAAAGGAGGTGGGTTCATCTATATTACCCCAAGTGGATGACTTTAAAAGGGGAAATAAAAGACTGACGTTTTTACAATAAAAGGTAAGAAAGAAAGAAATAAATAATTAAAAAAAATTAAATTAAGATAAAAGAGATATCACCCAAATTAAAATTGAGCTCCGGATCCTAAAACAGTCGACGTTTGCCTGGTTTTGTTTAAAATTGATAAGTTACTGGGGAAGGGGTGAAACAAGGAGGAAGGGGGGGAAAAAAGGGGGGGGGGGGGTTTGGGGAGAAGGGGATGTGGTTAGGTTTAGGATGGGAAAGGGGGTTGGGTTTTAGGCAGGGGGAGGGGGTTAGGGTTAGGTGAGGGGAAGGAGGGGTTAAGGTTAGGAAAGAAAAAAGGGGGGGGTATGGTTAGGTTTAGGGTAGGAATAGGGGCTGGGCTTTAGGTCGGGGGGGGGGGGTTGGTTAGGGTTAGGTAAGGGGAAGGAGGGGTTAGGGTTAGGAAAGGAAGGAGGGAGGATGGTTAGGTTTAGGGTGGGGAAGTGGGTGAGGGGGTAAGGAATTGGGGGGAAGAAGGAGAGAAGAAGGGGAGTAAAATATTTTTAGTTTATAAAAAAGCTAAAATTATAAAATACGGAACGTCGCTGAGTATTGAGTTTTTTTATTAAAATTGTCTGAGTTGCGGTGAGGTTAAAAGCCCCCTACATTGAGCTGGTGGGGTTAGCCGTGTACTTAGGTGGCGATATTTAGTGCCCCTGGGTTGCAGCGTGCTGGGAAAGGAGTCCGTGTGTTGTGTGGTTCTCATCCCTCGCAGGTCTGGAAGGTCAGTGCCAACTGGGGTTGTTGGTGGCCCCCTGCCTGCTCGTCTTTTCCAGGTGTCCCTCTGGGTTAGTTTGGGAGCCTGGGAGGTCTCGGTAGGCCGGGGGGGAGGATCCTCTGTGTCCAACACCACCCGGACTGCCTCAGGGAGTGGTACTTCTGAGCCCGGGACAGTCCGGGATGGTGGGGTGGGGGGATGTTGTTGGGCTCCCCATCGGCGCTGTTGTTCCCCTCCTGCCTTGCTTCGGGGGTGGTCCGGGATTGCCTCTTGGATGGCCGCCCTCGGACTGGGTTGTGGTTGTTGTGGTTCCTCGGTGCGGCTCCCCGTTGTTTGAGGTGGCCGCCGGTTCTCTTCCTGCCGAGGACTGGGGGCCGGCGGAGTGGAGGGAGCTTTTGCTGGGATGGGGGAGTCCGGCCAGAAGTTGGATACGGTTTTTATCGTATCCAGGGCCATCTGTATGGAGAGAGCGGTGAGACGTGGGCCAAATCTTTTTTTTGCTGTGGTTTGTGCTGCCTGCCAGGCTAGTGGTCTAAACGGTTGGAGCTCTTCAATTACTGTACTTAACTCATCCATGCTGTCATTATAATGTTGATTTAGTATTTTTAGGTTTTGCTCCATCCATTGAAAAGTGTTCTCTCTGATCAGGTTTTTGATTTTATCATTTGGGCAGGCCGGTTTAATGAATTCTGTCAGTTGTTCGGTTTTCCTCCTCATTCCTGGTGGAATAGTGTGGTTCTCAATGGCTGCTTCAGTAATATTGGAGTGGTGCATCAGTTGGATGTATTTGAAATATAACCTTGTACATCTGCGGTGTGTAAAACTGTCGTCTGTTCCCACTGATTGCTCAGGGCCCCGTGGTCCGGGTGGAGATTCCCTGTGGCCTCCCAGCTGGGTGGGCTGAGCCGTGCGGCAGTTGGTGCAATAAAACGCCATGGGGGTGATATCTCTCAAAAAAAGAAGAAAGGAAGGGTTTTTTTTGGTTAAAGGTTTTCTTAAAAACAGAGAGGTGATAAGAAATTAAAAAAAGGTTTTTAATGTAATGATTAAAATATTCTGCTCCAGTAAAAGCTACTTCCTCTCTTGTTTAAACAAGGAAAACTAGGAATAATAAAGCTTAAAAGTGGATTTAAATTATCAAAACAAATTTAAAAACCAGGGAGAGGAGAGAGGAAAACAGGAGATAAACTTTTAGAAATGGAAGTAATTAAATTAGACTCTTCTGCTCCCGGGATCTAAAAAGCAGGATTGGATAAAAGTTGTTAAAACCCTTTAGAAAGAAGGATGATTGTGTCCCAGAGGGGTTCAATCAAGGTGCCATTTTGCAGCCAACCTACAGTTTTACCATGCTTGCAGAGTAGGCCCAAAGCCTGCAGAGTAGGCCCAAAGCCTGCAGAGTAGGCCCAAAGCCTGCAGAGTAGGCCCAAAGCCTGCAGTCGGTTGTCCTGAAGATCGTCAGGTTGTTGCAAGGCTGCGGCTGAGTAGTCCTTTTGTTTGTAGCTGGTATCCTGGTGGGAGGTTGGAGCAGTGTTCTTTAAAAAGTCTTTGTATCCATCCTGAAAAATCCCATTCTGAGCTCAGAATAAAAAAAGTCTAAAATTGCAAATCCTTTAATCCCTAAAATTATTCCATAAAAACAAAGGAGGAGAGAGAAAAAAAATTTAAAAAGGCCCGACGTTTCGCCTATCCGGCTTCTTCAGGGGCAAGGTGAGTCTGCATGTGTTGCTGGCTGTTTTTGAAGGTCTTCTGGGGGTGGTTTGAGGAAGTGGGAGGGGCCTGGACCGGAAGTTTTGTCCTCTTACTCCCTTCTGTAGTCCAGGTGCCTGTATGCCTTGGTAGGTTTGAAGTTGGCTCCCTCTAGTGGTCACCTCATAGATTGCCCCTCTGGAAAGAATCAGAGCCTCAAAACAAACTGACTGAATAAAGGAAGGAAAGAGAGTTTAAGAAGAGAAATATAAAAGGTAATTAAATATCTGTAGGTTAAAAACACTTATTTATAGTGCTGGCTCTGGCAAGGTTAGGTTTGGGACAAAGGAAAGGAAGGCACGGGCAACAGTACACCATATTTAAAAAGTGTTTCCTTGTGATATTAAAATTACTTCAGTCCTTTTAAAAGAGGGTAGTTTCACCTCGGGTGTTCGTAAAAATCGTCATATGTTTAAAAGGAGGTGGGTTCATCTATATTACCCCAAGTGGATGACTTTAAAAGGGGAAATAAAAGACTGACGTTTTTACAATAAAAGGTAAGAAAGAAAGAAATAAATAATTAAAAAAAATTAAATTAAGATAAAAGAGATATCACCCAAATTAAAATTGAGCTCCGGATCCTAAAACAGTCGACGTTTGCCTGGTTTTGTTTAAAATTGATAAGTTACTGGGGAAGGGGTGAAACAAGGAGGAAGGGGGGGAAAAAAGGGGGGGGGGGGGTGGGTTTGGGGAGAAGGGGATGTGGTTAGGTTTAGGATGGGAAAGGGGGTTGGGTTTTAGGCAGGGGGAGGGGGTTAGGGTTAGGTGAGGGGAAGGAGGGGTTAAGGTTAGGAAAGAAAAAAGGGGGGGGGTATGGTTAGGTTTAGGGTAGGAATAGGGGCTGGGCTTTAGGTCGGGGGGGGGGGGTTGGTTAGGGTTAGGTAAGGGGAAGGAGGGGTTAGGGTTAGGAAAGGAAGGAGGGAGGATGGTTAGGTTTAGGGTGGGGAAGTGGGTGAGGGGGTAAGGAATTGGGGGGAAGAAGGAGAGAAGAAGGGGAGTAAAATATTTTTAGTTTATAAAAAAGCTAAAATTATAAAATACGGAACGTCGCTGAGTATTGAGTTTTTTTATTAAAATTGTCTGAGTTGCGGTGAGGTTAAAAGCCCCCTACATTGAGCTGGTGGGGTTAGCCGTGTACTTAGGTGGCGATATTTAGTGCCCCTGGGTTGCAGCGTGCTGGGAAAGGAGTCCGTGTGTTGTGTGGTTCTCATCCCTCGCAGGTCTGGAAGGTCAGTGCCAACTGGGGTTGTTGGTGGCCCCCTGCCTGCTCGTCTTTTCCAGGTGTCCCTCTGGGTTAGTTTGGGAGCCTGGGAGGTCTCGGTAGGCCGGGGGGGAGGATCCTCTGTGTCCAACACCACCCGGACTGCCTCAGGGAGTGGTACTTCTGAGCCCGGGACAGTCCGGGATGGTGGGGTGGGGGGATGTTGTTGGGCTCCCCATCGGCGCTGTTGTTCCCCTCCTGCCTTGCTTCGGGGGTGGTCCGGGATTGCCTCTTGGATGGCCGCCCTCGGACTGGGTTGTGGTTGTTGTGGTTCCTCGGTGCGGCTCCCCGTTGTTTGAGGTGGCCGCCGGTTCTCTTCCTGCCGAGGACTGGGGGCCGGCGGAGTGGAGGGAGCTTTTGCTGGGATGGGGGAGTCCGGCCAGAAGTTGGATACGGTTTTTATCGTATCCAGGGCCATCTGTATGGAGAGAGCGGTGAGACGTGGGCCAAATCTTTTTTTTGCTGTGGTTTGTGCTGCCTGCCAGGCTAGTGGTCTAAACGGTTGGAGCTCTTCAATTACTGTACTTAACTCATCCATGCTGTCATTATAATGTTGATTTAGTATTTTTAGGTTTTGCTCCATCCATTGAAAAGTGTTCTCTCTGATCAGGTTTTTGATTTTATCATTTGGGCAGGCCGGTTTAATGAATTCTGTCAGTTGTTCGGTTTTCCTCCTCATTCCTGGTGGAATAGTGTGGTTCTCAATGCTGCTTCAGTAATATTGGAGTGGTGCATCAGTTGGATGTATTTGAAATATAACCTTGTACATCTGCGGTGTGTAAAACTGTCGTCTGTTCCCACTGATTGCTCAGGGCCCCGTGGTCCGGGTGGAGATTCCCTGTGGCCTCCCAGCTGGGTGGGCTGAGCCGTGCGGCAGTTGGTGCAATAAAACGCCATGGGGGTGATATCTCTCAAAAAAAGAAGAAAGGAAGGGTTTTTTTTGGTTAAGGTTTTCTTAAAAACAGAGAGGTGATAAGAAATTAAAAAAAGGTTTTTAATGTAATGATTAAAATATTCTGCTCCAGTAAAAGCTACTTCCTCTCTTGTTTAAACAAGGAAAACTAGGAATAATAAAGCTTAAAAGTGGATTTAAATTATCAAAACAAATTTAAAACCAGGGAGAGGAGAGAGGAAAACAGGAGATAAACTTTTAGAAATGGAAGTAATTAAATTAGACTCTTCTGCTCCCGGGATCTAAAAAGCAGGATTGGATAAAAGTTGTTAAAACCCTTTAGAAAGAAGGATGATTGTGTCCCAGAGGGGTTCAATCAAGGTGCCATTTTGCAGCCAACCTACAGTTTTACCATGCTTGCAGAGTAGGCCCAAAGCCTGCAGAGTAGGCCCAAAGCCTGCAGAGTAGGCCCAAAGCCTGCAGAGTAGGCCCAAAGCCTGCAGTCGGTTGTCCTGAAGATCGTCAGGTTGTTGCAAGGCTGCGGCTGAGTAGTCCTTTTGTTTGTAGCTGGTATCCTG
>NC_137649.1:25204735-25209411 GCF_963383615.2 Lipophrys pholis | reverse complement strand
GGAAAAGACGAGCAGGCAGGGGGCCACCAACAACCCCAGTCGGCACTGACCTTCCAGACCTGCGAGGGATGAGAACCACACAACACACGGACTCCTTCCCCAGCACGCTGCAACCCAGGGGCACTAAATATCGCCACCTAAGTACACGGCTAACCCCACCAGCTCAATGTAGGGGGCTTTTAACCTCACCGCAACTCAGACAATTTTAATAAAAAAACTCAATACTCAGCGACGTTCCGTATTTTATAATTTTAGCTTTTTTATAAATTAAAAATATTTTACTCCCCTTCTTCTCTCCTTCTTCCCCCCAATTCCTTACCCCCTCACCCACTTCCCCACCCTAAACCTAACCATCCTCCCTCCTTCCTTTCCTAACCCTAACCAATTTCCCCCCCCCCGACCTAAAGCCCAGCCCCTATTCCTACCCTAAACCTAACCATACCCCCCCCCCCCTTTTTTTCTTTCCTAACCTTAACCCCTCCTTCCCCTCACCTAACCCTAACCCCCTCCCCCTGCCTAAAACCCAACCCCCTTTCCCATCCTAAACCTAACCACATCCCCTTCTCTCCAAACCACCCCCCCCCCCTTTCCCCCCCCCCCCCTTCCTCCTTGTTTCACCCCTTCCCCAGTAACTTATCAATTTTAAACAAAACCAGGCAAACGTCGACTGTTTTAGGATCCGGAGTTCAATTTTAATTTGGGTGATATCTCTTTTATCTTAATTTAATTATTTATTTATTTCTTTCTTACCTTTTATTGTAAAAACGTCAGTCTTTTATTTCCCCTTTTAAAGTCATCCACTTGGGGTAATATAGATGAACCCACCTCCTTTTAAACATATGACGCTTTTTACGAACACCCGAGGTGAAACTACCCTCTTTTAAAAGGACTGAAGTAATTTTAATATCACAAGGAAACACTTTTTAAATATGGTGTACTGTTGCCCGTGCCTTCCTTTCCTTTGTCCCAAACCTAACCTTGCCAGAGCCAGCACTATAAATAAGTGTTTTTAACCTACAGATATTTAATTACCTTTTATATTTCTCTTCTTAAACTCTCTTTCCTTCCTTTATTCAGTCAGTTTGTTTTGAGGCTCTGATTCTTTCCAGAGGGGCAATCTATGAGGTGACCACTAGAGGGAGCCAACTTCAAACCTACCAAGGCATACAGGCACCTGGACTACAGAAGGGAGTAAGAGGACAAACTTCCTGTCCAGGCCCCTCCCACTTCCTCAAACCACCCCCAGAAGACCTTCAAAAACAGCCAGCAACACATGCAGACTCACCTTGCCCCTGAAGAAGCCGGATAGGCGAAACGTCGGGCCTTTTTAACCTTTTTTCTCTCCTCTTTCGTTTTTATGGATTAAAGGATTTGCAATTTTAGACTTTTTTTATTCTGAGCTCAGAATGGGACCTTTTTAGGATGGATACAACGACTTTTTAAAGACCACAGCTCCAACCTCCAACCAGGAAACCGGCTACAAACAAAAGGACCACTCAGCCGCAGCCTTGCAAAAACCTGACGATCCTCAGGATAACTGACTGCAGGCTTTGGGCCTACTCTGCAGGCTTTGGGCCTACTCTGCAAGCACGGTAATTTGGCAGGTTGGCAGCAAACTGGCACCTTGATTGAACCCCTCCGGGACACAATCATCCTTCTTTCTAAAGGGTTTTAACAACTTTTATCCAATCCTGCTTTTTAGATCCCGGGAGCAGAAGAGTCTAATTTAATTACTTCCGTTTCTAAAAATTTATCTCCTGTTTTCCTCTCTCCTCTCCCTGGTTTTTAAATTTGTTTTGATAATTTAAATCCACTTTTAAGCTTTATTATTCCTAGTTTTCCTTGTTTAAACAAGAGAGGAAGTAGCTTTTACTGGAGCAGAATATTTTAATCATTACATTAAAAACCTTATTTTAATTTCTTATCACCTCTCTGTTTTTAAGAAAACCTTTAACACAAAAAACCCTTTTCTTCTTTTTTTGAGAGATATCACCCCCATGGCGTTTTATTGCACCAACTGCCGCACGGCTCAGCCCACCCAGCTGGGAGGCCACAGGGAATCTCCACCCGGACCACGGGGCCCTGAGCAATCAGTGGGAACAGACGACAGTTTTACACACCGCAGATGCACAAGGTTATATTTCAAATACATCCAACTCATGCACCACTCTAATATTATTGAGGCAGCCTTGGAGAACAATACCATTCCACCAGGAATGAGGAGGAAAACCGAACAACTGACAGAATTCATTAAACCGGCCTGCCCAAATGATAAAATCAAAAACCTGATCAGACAGAACACGATTCAGTGGATGGAGCAGAACCTAAAAATACTAAATCAACATTATAACGACAGCATGGATGATTTAAGTACAGTAATTGAAGAGCTCCAACCGTTTAGACCACTAGCCTGGCAGGCAGCACAAACCACAGCAAAAAAAAGATTTGGCCCACGTCTCACCACTCTCTCTATACAGATGGCCCTGGATACAATAAAAACAGTATCCAACTTCTGGCCGGACTCCCCCATCCCAGCAAACGCCCCCTCCACTCCGCCGGCCTCCAGTCCTCAACAGGAAGAGAACCAGCGGCCACCTCAAACAACGGGGAGCCGCACCGAGGAGCCGCAGCAGAGGAAGGAGGAACCACCACAACCAGGCCAGAGGGGGGCCAGTCCAGAGACCATCCCGGACCACCCCCGAAGCAAGGCAGGAGGGGAACGACAGCGCCGACGGGGAGCCCAACAACATCCCCCCACCCCACCATCCCGGACTGTCCCGGGCTCAGAAGTACCACTCCCTGAGGCAGTCCGGGTGGTGTTGGACGCAGAGGATCCTCCCCCCCGGCCTACCGAGACCTCCCAGGCTCCCAAACTAACCCAGAGGGACACCTGGAAAAGACGAGCAGGCAGGGGGCCACCAACAACCCCAGTCGGCACTGACCTTCCAGACCTGCGAGGGATGAGAACCACACAACACACGGACTCCTTCCCCAGCACGCTGCAACCCAGGGGCACTAAATATCGCCACCTAAGTACACGGCTAACCCCACCAGCTCAATGTAGGGGGCTTTTAACCTCACCGCAACTCAGACAATTTTAATAAAAAAACTCAATACTCAGCGACGTTCCGTATTTTATAATTTTAGCTTTTTTATAAATTAAAAATATTTTACTCCCCTTCTTCTCTCCTTCTTCCCCCCAATTCCTTACCCCCTCACCCACTTCCCCACCCTAAACCTAACCATCCTCCCTCCTTCCTTTCCTAACCCTAACCAATTTCCCCCCCCCCGACCTAAAGCCCAGCCCCTATTCCTACCCTAAACCTAACCATACCCCCCCCCCCCTTTTTTTCTTTCCTAACCTTAACCCCTCCTTCCCCTCACCTAACCCTAACCCCCTCCCCCTGCCTAAAACCCAACCCCCTTTCCCATCCTAAACCTAACCACATCCCCTTCTCTCCAAACCACCCCCCCCCCCTTTCCCCCCCCCCCCCTTCCTCCTTGTTTCACCCCTTCCCCAGTAACTTATCAATTTTAAACAAAACCAGGCAAACGTCGACTGTTTTAGGATCCGGAGTTCAATTTTAATTTGGGTGATATCTCTTTTATCTTAATTTAATTATTTATTTATTTCTTTCTTACCTTTTATTGTAAAAACGTCAGTCTTTTATTTCCCCTTTTAAAGTCATCCACTTGGGGTAATATAGATGAACCCACCTCCTTTTAAACATATGACGCTTTTTACGAACACCCGAGGTGAAACTACCCTCTTTTAAAAGGACTGAAGTAATTTTAATATCACAAGGAAACACTTTTTAAATATGGTGTACTGTTGCCCGTGCCTTCCTTTCCTTTGTCCCAAACCTAACCTTGCCAGAGCCAGCACTATAAATAAGTGTTTTTAACCTACAGATATTTAATTACCTTTTATATTTCTCTTCTTAAACTCTCTTTCCTTCCTTTATTCAGTCAGTTTGTTTTGAGGCTCTGATTCTTTCCAGAGGGGCAATCTATGAGGTGACCACTAGAGGGAGCCAACTTCAAACCTACCAAGGCATACAGGCACCTGGACTACAGAAGGGAGTAAGAGGACAAACTTCCTGTCCAGGCCCCTCCCACTTCCTCAAACCACCCCCAGAAGACCTTCAAAAACAGCCAGCAACACATGCAGACTCACCTTGCCCCTGAAGAAGCCGGATAGGCGAAACGTCGGGCCTTTTTAACCTTTTTTCTCTCCTCTTTCGTTTTTATGGATTAAAGGATTTGCAATTTTAGACTTTTTTTATTCTGAGCTCAGAATGGGACCTTTTTAGGATGGATACAACGACTTTTTAAAGACCACAGCTCCAACCTCCAACCAGGAAACCGGCTACAAACAAAAGGACCACTCAGCCGCAGCCTTGCAAAAACCTGACGATCCTCAGGATAACTGACTGCAGGCTTTGGGCCTACTCTGCAGGCTTTGGGCCTACTCTGCAAGCACGGTAATTTGGCAGGTTGGCAGCAAACTGGCACCTTGATTGAACCCCTCCGGGACACAATCATCCTTCTTTCTAAAGGGTTTTAACAACTTTTATCCAATCCTGCTTTTTAGATCCCGGGAGCAGAAGAGTCTAATTTAATTACTTCCGTTTCTAAAAATTTATCTCCTGTTTTCCTCTCTCCTCTCCCTGGTT